>NC_058404.1:181629648-181675281 GCF_002201575.2 Neomonachus schauinslandi
TTTCTTTCTTTCTTTCTTTCTTTCTTTCTTTCTTTCTTTCTTTCTTTCTTTCTTTCTTTCTTTCTTTCCTCTCTCTCTCTTTCTCTCTCCCTCCCTTCTTCCCTCCCTGTGTCCTTTCCTTCCTTCTTTCCTTCCTTCCTTCCTTCCTTCTTTCTCTTCCTTCCTCCTTCCCACCCTTCCCCCCTTCCTACCTTTCCTTCCTTCTTATCTAACTCAAGTAAAATTTAGTTGATTTGCTAAGCTTCATAAACTTGAGCATCTTGTAATATTTGGAATGAAATCTACCAACTCTTTTATAAGAATATTTTTCACAGACATCTTTAGGTCTTCATACAAAGCTATCTCCCCTCATTGGCACATCTGATTACCTCATTTTGTAGTTTGTTTCAAATTATGAAAATTTACAGGGATTTTTTTTTTTTGGAGTCATTTGCTCAGTCTTTTCCTCAGATTATATTTAAATGTATCAGTTAACACATAGTTTTAAATGTATGTATTGTAAATATCTGTAGCCAAATCCCTGAAGTCTTGATAACTTTTAACAAAGTTTGTACACTTTTTTATGAATTTTACTAGTAATGCTTTAATAAGTAGTGCAATGAATTTCTATTTTTAATATGTATGCCAAATTTTGGAACTGAGAGGGCTAAAGGTATTAAGTGTATGATATATGCTTTAAAAATGCTATTTATGCAGGATTTCTAAGTACTAGAGGGTTTGATTCCAGAGGGTTTCAGTTTTTATTTGTCATAAACCTGGAATCAGAAGTTTTAAGTTATCTTAACTTTAAGCTTGAGAATCAGGGTCATATTTTCATGACGAAATCCTGTTTTAGAAGTAGAAATTTTTGCATGTGATGATTCTCCAGAACTATACACTTGTACTGTTCAGGGGCAGAAAGCATCACATTTAGTTGTCAATCTTGCAGAGAAATTACAGAATTTCCCCAGTTAAACATTAACTAAAAGAAAGAGGCAAAACTAGCATTCAGGGTTTCTGTCTTTCAACCCTGGGCTTTTTCCATATACTGCCTGGTTGCTCCTTTCTATATGAAGTCATGAATTTCTGTCTTTGAAAGTAGGTCATATAGAAGAAGGAGGAGGAACACAAGGGGAAGAAGAAGGGAAAAAAAATCATTGGACATAAAGAAGTGTTGATTACTTGCTTGGACATTTAAAGAATCCAGCTGTGTACCTAAGCAAGCCACAAAACTCCCCCTGGATCCAGCCTTAGATCTCTTGTTTGTAAAATGATTGTAATAAGCTCTCCATGTTATTTTGATAAATAGAACTCATCTATGTAAAGTACTTTTGCAAATTTTATACACAGAAGATACTCAATAAATGAACTATTTTTGATACATCATTATAAAATTATTTATATTAGTGACTAAAATGGTTTATAGTAGTTTTTAAAATTATTTCTTGAAAACAATACCTTTTTGAACACTTTTGTTCTAGTCCGATACTATGTCTATTGTAAAATGGCCACATCATTTCAGTAACACATCAGCTCAGTTTTGTCACCAGGGAATACTTTTTCTTAACCATGAAAATAATAAACTTATCTTTCTGCCTGTTTATGAACTCTGAGTTTTAATCTCCAAAGCATTTTGAATCAAAACTTCTTAAACACCTCATGGCTTTTTGCATTTTGAATCCGCCTTTCAAAGCTATTGAATGTGGTCTAATTTAGCTGTAGCTACTTGATTTCCAAAATTCAGTCCAGTCAAGACAATGTTCACTTTGAATGGAGGAAAAACTGAAACTTGCTCCACTTTTCACCCACACTGTATTTGAAGCTTGATATCCTTCTTACAACCCTGAGTAGCGTTTATACATATGACTAGTACTTCACCCAGAATTCAAAGGGGGGAGAACCAGCCTTTGATAAAGAAAACATTGATTTTCTTTTCCAAACCTCTTACAATAAAACTCACTGACTTGTTTCACTCTTGTCCTACAACAACACTGTTCGCTTAAAGGCCTTTATAGATTTTTTTTTTATATAACAACCACACCTTTCATGCTCCAAATGCCATTGCAGCTCATCTTTGAGAATAAACAGTTCCTGCTTTGATTCTGCGATCTTTTATCTTGCTTGCTTTTTATCAAACTGCCTCTGCCATCAGCCGTCCGAGTCAACTGATCTCAATCTTTCCAGTTCAGGTTGTATATTTTCTCTTTGTGTTTGCACTTTTAATCTTGGAGTACATCCTATTAGGCAACCCTTCTCAGACAATCACGTGTTTCTCACTCGAATGTCCCTAATGCAGCTATTGTTTGATTTTAACAATTAACCTTGCTTCCAGGATTTCTTTATGTGGATGCAAAATTTAGAATTAAAAAAAAAAATAGGTTTACACAGTGTCATTTTATGAAGTCCTTCTCCTGCTCAGGCAATGGGTAAATCCTAGAATAAATTAAATAATGTTATTCATTTATTTGCTGCTTTATACTTTATAAAATGTTTTCAAATAGATTAATTTGTTTTATTCTAGTTACAATCCTGAGGCACACAGAACAGGTTATTAGAAATGTTTTTAATGTCTTTTAAAGATAAAGAAACTATAACTGGGGTTTATGCAGCTCACCAAAGCTCTCCTTAGTAGAAGATGCAACTGATGTTAAGTCCATATTTTCTGACTCCTTAACCTCTATGCTTTATCTTATATTAGTCACTGCATATCCCTGTTATAAAGTACATGTCTTAAAATTTTGAACATTGAGATTATCAATTTTCTGGTCCCTGATCTTTTTTATTTTCAACTGTAATTGTATATAGCAATAGTCTCCAGTTCTGCTCTCTTGGATTAAGGTTGTCTTCACTGAAGCCATTGTCCAAGTCATTAGCTTTCAAATATATTTGACTATGAACTACAGGATGAAACAAAATTTACATCAAGGAGCACACACACAAATACATACACACACACACAATTAAGTTTCATTAATACGCTTACCCATGTTATGTGCAATGAATTTTCTGTTCTATTCCATTGTTTTAATGTTGGTTGCCCACTAATTTAATTTAGTATTATTCTTAATAAGTTAGAAACCTCAATTAAAAACAATAATCTAAATTAAAGTAGATAAGAAAGATATTCACTTTAAGGTAAATATGTTTATTTTTACATAGCATGTTATTGAATAAATGACACTTGCTTTTTTGTCCATTTCCATGTTACCAGAATTTTAAAATCAATCATTATTTGAAAATAATAAATAAAGTTTCAATCAAAAGATTAAAAGAAATGATTGGGATTTAAAGTTCAGAGTAACATGGTTTATTATAAGGTATATAGTTGTTATTATTAACCTACCAGGGATCAAATAGAACACTACTTAAGAAAACATTAACCTACTGGAGATAAAGAAAGAAAGTTGTTAAGAATAGAAGATAATTTCTTTTTAATTGCTATCTTTCCTTTCTTCGCTATTCATGCCTCTTATCTCAGAGTCATGATTCTGGGATAGGTTAGGAGTCCAAAGACATTTAATACCAATTGCTAAGATACAAAGGGAATTTATTTTTTTTAAGATTTATCAATTTATTTGAGAGAGAGAGAGAGCATGAGCAGGAGGGGCAGAGGGAGAGGGAAAGAGAATCTCAAGCAGACTCCAGGCTGAGAGCAGAGTCCAATGTGGGGCCTAACCCCAGGACCCCGAGTTCATGACCTGAGCCGAAACCAAGAGTCAGATGCTCAACAGCTTGCACTACCCTGGCCCCCCTACAAAGGGCATTTAAATGAATATGTCATCCAACAACCCAATGACAAAAACAAAGCAAAGGGAAAAAAATTCAAAATCCAAGGTAAACCCCAGTTTAACGAGTTCCCATTCATCTCACATAACAAGTCACTTTTTTCTAGTGAAAGACACAGCCAAGTTTACAATTTTAAGGATTTCCTTTTAAGTGCATACACATGTGCTCTATTTCTCTAATAATTCATTAAGCTTATGTAAAAGCGGATTCTGTTTTCCTTCACTGTTTAGCCAGCTTTACACGCACTCCATCAACGTGTCTTTTGCTAACTGCTTCCTTATCCCTAAATCCATACATTACCTGTGCATGGTGCTCACCTACCCTCTTTCCTCTTCAATAAAAATAAATAAAACAGTCTGGATTATCCAGCTGTTTTTAATCCAATGGGTTTTGGGGACAGTTTGTTCCAAGCCACTAATATAAAGCAACAGGAAAAACAACTTTTTTTTTTTTTTGAAACTGGGGATGTTATATGAACTGGCGGACAAAAGTCTCATAAACATTTAGTCTTATAGACCTGGCTCACTGAAAGAAGTCCAGAGATTTTTTTTTTCCCACCAAATCAGTGACAGCACCCACCCAAATGCAAGAGGGATACAATTTAAAAGGCATTTGGTAAATGGTTCACTTTTTCCACTTCTATCTTTACCAATGTGCAACCATTTTATGTGCAGAATTACCCATCTATAACTATATTATATTTTACTAAATCTGATCTCTTCAGAGAAAGTTTTCATGTCAAAACATTTATAAGATTTGATGAGGAAATATATTCCATATACCTGTAAAAGCTCTCCTGGTTACTTTCAAATAAACTTTGAGAGTCTGTGAAAAGAAAACACACATTAAAAAAAAATATTCAGCAACAGATATAATCTGTTGGGTGGGAATATTTTCTTCCTTGTGTCTTTTTAAGCCACAGTGTCAGATGCACAACAAAGGTGAAAGCAGGAGAAACAGAGGCCAGAACAATCTATTTCCCTGAGTAGGATATTGCATTTCATTACATAAAAGATGTCCATTGCATCAGAGATCATATTTTTACCAAATTCTGCCTTTGAGAAACCCATTCTCCCAACTCAGCTTCTAAATACTTGATTTACTTCATGGTGGGAACCTTTTTTTTTTTTTTTTACTAAACAAAATTGGTTTAAAGGCCCCATTTTTTCTCTTCAATCAAACTCTTTTTACGGCAATCCAAGTTATTTAAAGAGAAGCTCACGTAACTCTGGGCTTTGCCTGAACCATCTCTAGAACATGTATCACCTCCAGGTTATACACTTCTCAGTTCCTTGAAAATTACTATCATTTCTTGACCAGTGTGAGATGCTGTCAAGAAATGTGTTAATAGAGTGAGAATTGCTTCACACCTACTCTCCATATGTCTACAAGAAATATTTTTAATTCTGTTCACCCCAAACAGAGCAAATGTTGAAGTGAAAGTGGTAAGTTACCTGTAGAATTATTGTCTGCTGAGGAACATCAAAACCAAATAATTTATTTCCCTTCAGATTCCTTCAGATTCCTTCTCCAAATTAAAAAGAAATAAAATCCAGCATCATGCCATCGAGCACAAGCAAAATAATTAAAACCTGAACATAAGTTGATTTGATTTTTTTGTCCTATTTTCTTGCTCAAAAATCCTATGACCCTGACTGTGATTATGATTGGGTCTCTTAGATGACAATTAATAGTTGACTTAAAACTTTATGACTTTTTGTTCATTTTTTAAAAAGCCTTTCATTAAGTTTATTTGCTTATGGTCAAGCAGGATCCCACCCTTTCTGTTCACAGAGAAGTAGTAAAATAGTTATTTCAATATCACTATGTCTTAGTCTTGAACAAAGAAACACATGTACAACCTGGCTCTTATAAAAATCTATCCGATTTGCAGAGTTGATCCTGTCTTTAAAGCAACTAAATAATGTACCCAACTGATTTACTCTAAATTATGCCCAGTATTATTTTATCCACTTTCTAGTTGCCTAGTCCCCAAAAGGCTGCCAGAAATCTTTTATGTTCAGAGTAGTGGGGAAAGCTAAGAATGGGCTAGAACACTCCATATTTAGAGGTTGGGAAGGTGCTTCAGGAGTCTTATTTTAGACAAGGGCTTAAAATGACAAGTCTTGAGAGAAAACATGTCCTCCTCTTTATAATCCAGGTATGAGCACATTATAGGATTTAAAAGTGTTGGTATAAAAATGAAATGTTATTATAAAAATTAAAATTCAGATTGTTCAAAATTTCATGATTTCTTAAAAAGTCATGCCTTCACTTATGATGCTCTATTAAATTTTTTATTAATTGTTACAATGCAAGACATAAACACATCACAAATACCAGCTCAAACTCTATATGCAGGTTACTAAACCAACCTCATTTCTCAAGCTGAAAATGTTTTACCTCGAATATCCACAAACTATTAGTTTTTCTAGAGAAAAGCCTCCAATTCATATTCAGGGGAGAAGAAAAACCTCATGCTTTTAAAAGGTTTAATGTAAAAAAAATAATAAATGGGAAAATCAACCAACTAATATATTCAATACAAAAAAAGCATCAAAGTGAATTAGTCAGAAATAATATATCTACATTTGTGAGTGTGTGTCTCCATGTGTATAGATCACTCAACAAAAGTGTGGTATTGGTTTTATTTTAAGATGGAAAGTGATATAACTATTGTCCTACAGACAGCATATCTATATAATATCCTTGCCAAGGAAATTTTGGCTTTTACATCCATTATCTCTCACTTTAAGGGTTTATTCTATCCGTACTTTACAAATGAATAAAAAGAATCCCAGAGAGATGAAAGAACTTCTTCTAAAATACAGATAATTAATTATGAAGGATAGACTAAAATCTTGCTTCTGTTTCATGTCACTATGGCCCAAAAGATTTGTGGAAACTAATCCAAATGTTAGAGCAGCTATAATAAGATGCATAACACATTTATTTACCACCAAAAAAGAAAACTCAGAGCAGCAGTCTCTGATGATTTAGAAAGCATGTGTTTGGTAATCACTGGGATAAAGCCCACTCATAACCCAGGGTTTCTCTTACTTTCAATTATTTAATAGAATATCAGAATCCTCCTTTAACCTTTAAAACTTTAGAAATAAGTAAGAAAATTAGGAGCTATAGATATTTAAGTGTAAGAGGAGTATTTTGAGTGAAAACATAAATGAAGGGAGGGAAATCGGACGGAGAGATGAACCATGAGAGTCTATGGACTCTGAGAAACAAACAGGGTTTTAGAGGAAAGGAGGGTGGGGGGATGGGTTAGCCCAGTGATGGGTATTAAGGAGGGCACGTACTGCATGGAGCACTGGGTGTTATTCAAAAACAATGGATCGTGGATCACTACATCAAAAACTAATGATGTATTGTATGGTGACTAACATAACATAATAAAATTTTTTTAAAAAGAAAACATAGTATTGCATGAAATTGTCATTTCTGAATTAAAGAACAAAGATAATAATCCTATCTTCTCTTTATATATCCATACTTGAGAAGCTATAGAATTAGTCAAGTTAAAATCTAGAAATTATAGGGAAAAAAGACAATTTTATTGACCCATCATAGCAGAGATAACCAGGAAAAAATTCTCAATGGCCTCAGAACAGATACCAAAATCTTCCAATAAAAGGTCTTGCCATTTAACCACCACTGATTTTCCTATATCATTCTTGAAAATCACCCTGCCTTTTCATACTTCTGTCCCTTTTACGTGGTGGGCCCTCTTTCCTACTTTCCCACCACATCCCATCCTCCATCCCACTCCTTCAGCCCCGTTCCCTTCATCCACCTGACATTGTCTCTATGGGACAGCTGTAACCATCCACTCCAGCCAAACTTCTTCTCCAGCATGCTCATGCATCTCTACTTTCACCATCTTACAGTATAAAATTCTTGCTACTGCATCTACATGAAAGGCTTCCAACTGCTTCCCAAGATCTCCAAATCTGTACTTATCATGAAACCTCACCCAAACACTACCACCAGGTTCATGCTAGTGACATAAAATTTTATAATTTTAAAGAATACAAGACAAGCAGTTTAGCATTTGCTATCTCATTGGGAAGTTAAGCAGCTACCTTTAGACAACTTCTCACCCTGCCCCAACCTGCCCAACGCACCCACAAAGAAGCCCATGCTTGACAGGGATGAAATTCGAGTGTGTGTGATTCACCCTGCCATAGAGAAACCACTGCCTTGGTTTCCTACCTGTCATTTATGTTATTTCCTATAACTTTGCTGTAACAGTGGAAGAGGTGTTTTAGAACTGCCCAATCTCAGTTTTGGTTCCTCATCCAGGTAGCCACCTGTTGCTTAACTATCACAATACGAGCATGTTTACTGTCTGAGCCATCACTGGCTTTGAGATATTAGAGAATGAACCCCTGTACCTTTATGTGACCACATATTATGTGAATATTTTCTTGTAACATCACACAGGCAAATGACAAACCAAAGGAGCAGAGTGTGTGAAAACTACAAGAAACAAACTCAGTTTCTTCAAGAAACAAGCATAAAAACGTGCTCCCAACTTCATATTTTCCTTTCAAAAGAAGGATGTGGTGTAAAACTGAAAAAAGAAATATCTCCTTAGCAATAACTTATACTGGATATAATTCTGGAAATGGAGAAAGTGCATATTCTGTTTTAAATGTATTATGATTCCATTCCTTCAACAGCTAACTGAGGTGGGAATTCTTATCTATTACAGATGAGGAAATGTAACAGAAGAACTCAGCATTCCCCTGATCAAACAGCTTCCTGGTCAACGCACAACTCCACCACGGGCCCCTGTATCTGAGGATAGTCTCTTCTTTACTTAGGTCAATAAGAAGCTATTCTGTTTAAAAAAAGAATACTTATATTTCACAGG
This sequence comes from Neomonachus schauinslandi, assembly GCF_002201575.2. NCBI lineage: Eukaryota > Metazoa > Chordata > Mammalia > Carnivora > Phocidae > Neomonachus > Neomonachus schauinslandi. The sequence goes on from NC_058404.1 coordinate 181,638,305, forward strand.
TTGAAAGTTTGACCATAGTTGAAGAAGGTATAACTTAAATTTAAGTAAGAGGAAAGCGGAGAAGTTTCACATGGTTGTTAGCAATCTTCCCGTCACTGAGTCACTGACTTAGAAGGGGACAATTCTGCCAATCAGGCAGTGCATGTGGCATCATGTGAGCTCCTGCATGGAACTCTGAATCATATGATGACCATGGTTGACATCTAATTAAGAGGATGAGCATAAGTGATACAATCCTAGTGCATTACCAGCAAAAAAGCTCTAACTCTGTAGTCAATGAACTCTATTGCACAACCTTGCTATCGCACCCTAGAAAGCCATATCTATAGTGTGACAATTCACTCTGCACAATCTGGGAGAAATATAGCTCCCTTGAAATAGAATCTCAGATACACTATGGCTACCAACTTCAGATTCAAAGACATTTATTCAAAACCATTTTTGTATCTATTATATACCAGGCATGGAAATAAGGTTCACTGTTTCTTCTATGAATACATGTCCATTCTCAAAGGGAAACTGACAATTATAGGAGAGATAGAAGGAGTAACAGAATTTTGCATGAGGTACTATGGAGTAACTATACCAAAGATATGTTTAATTAGGCTGAGAGGTAGGGTAGGTCACAAAAGTCTTATTAGAGAAGGTAATACTGAAACTGAGTTTTGAAAGATGACTAAGACTTAATAAGGTGGAAAAACAGTGGAGGCTGGCAGGGTGGAAATGGAGAAAGCAAGATGGTTCATGTGGAGAAATCATCAAGTAAAGGGGCATTGTGATATGGATGGCACGGCATGGAATCTCTGGGTAATGTCTCCAATAGTAAAGAATATGGACTCTGTTCTGCAGCCAATGGGTGAACCTTGAAGTAAAAAGTCAGCATGAATTGATGTGCATCTTGCATAAGAGAAGCAAGTTTGGATTAAAAAAAATGATTAGTTATTTAATTCTAAATTATTTTCTCAAGTATTCAAGGAGAAGATCTGAATTCCTCACTTCATAGGTGACCCTCTATGACATCATTATTCTCTCCACTGTGCAGTAAATAGTGCCAAAAATACAGTGAGTCGTTACTATGTGTCTGGCACTATATAAAGCATCCAAAATACAGATTCATTGGTCACTCTTCTCAAGAAGCCTGAATACTTTTGAAGTAGCAGAAATAGAAAAAAAATGTAATTTCAAGAAATAAATAAGTCAGCAGAATAAAGTTCTGTAACTGCCATGCTAGATCATGGACATGGGAGGGAGGATATGAAGAGGTGACAAATTTACCAGGGTTTAGGGAGAGCCACAAAGACAAGGTAGTACCTGGCTAGAGCCCAATGCTAATAATTAACATTTGTCAAATACATATTTTTGTCTAGATACAGATGCTCTAGGAATTATCTGCTACCAAAGAGTCACCCTATCCAAAAAAAAAAAAAAAACAAACAAAACTCATTTTTTTAATTATGTTACATTAATCTCCATACATTACATCATTAGTTTTTGATGTAGTGTTCCATGATTCATTGTTTGTGCATAACACCCAGTGCTCCATGCAGTACATGCCCTCTTTTTTTTTTTTTAAGATTTTATTTATTTATTTAACAGAGAGAGACACAGTGAGAGAGGGAATACAAACAGGGGGAATGGGAGAGGGAGAAGCAGGCTTCCTGCGGAGCAGGGAGCCCAATGCGGGGCTCGATCCCAGGACCCTGGGATCATGACCTGAGCCAAAGGCAGACACTTAACGACTGAGCCACCCAGGCGCCCCAGTACATGCCCTCTTTAACACCCATCACCAGGCTAACCTATCCCCCCACCTCCCTCCCCTCTAGAACCCTCAGTTTGTTTCTCAGAGTCCATAGTCTCTCATGGTTCATCTCCCCCTCTAATTTCCTCCGCTTCATTTTTCCCTTCCTGCTATCTTTTTTTTTTTTAACATATAATGTATCATTTGTTTCAGAGGTACAGGTCTGTGATTCAACAGTCTTACACAATTCACAGCACTCACCATAGCACATACCCTCCCCAATGTCTATCACCCAGCCACCCCATCCCGCCCACCCCCCACCACTCCAGCAACTCTCAGTTTGTTTCCTGAGATTAAGAATTCCTCATATCACAGAGGTCATATGATACATGTCTTTCTCTGATTGACTTATTTCACTCAGCATAATACCGTCCAGTTCCATCCACATCATTGCAAATGGCAAGATTTCATTCCTTTTGATGCCTACATAATATTCCATTGTATATATATTCTACATCTTCTTTATCCATTCATCTGTCAATGGACATCTTGGCTCTTTCCACAGTTTGGCTATTGTGGACACTGCTGCTATAAACATCGGGGTGCACGTACCCCATCGGATCCCTACATTTGTATCTTTGGAGTAAATACCCAGTACTGCAATTGGTGGGTAGTAGGGTAGCTTTATTTTCAACTTTTTGAGGAAACTCCATATGGTTTTCCAGAGTGGCAGCACCAGCTTGCATTCCCACCAACAGTGTAGGAGGGTTCCCCTGTCTCCGCATCCCCGCCAACATCTGTTGTTTCCTGACGTGTTAATTTTAGCCATTCTGACTGGTGTGAGGGGGTATCTCATTGAGATTTGGATTTGGATTTCCCGGATGCCGAGCGATGTTGAGCAGGTTTTCACGTGTCTGTTGGCCATTTGGATGTCTTCTTTGGAAAAGTGTCTGTTCATGTCTTCTGCTCATTTCTTGATTGGATCATTTGTTCTTTGGGTATTGAGTTTGATAAGTTCTTTATACATTTTGGATACTAGCCCTTTATCTGATATGTCATTTGCAAATATCTTCTCCCATTCTGTTGGTTGTCTTTTGGTTTTGTTGACTGTTTCTTTTGCTGTGCAAAAGCTTTTTATCTTGATGAAGTCCCAATAGTTCATTTTTGCCTTTGCTTCTCTTTCTTTTGGCGATGTTTCTAGGAAGAAGTTGCTTTGGCTGAGGTTGAAGAGGTTGCTTTCTGTGTTCTCCTTTAGGATTTTGATGGACTCCTGTCTCACACTGAGGTCTGTCAACCATTTGGAGTCTATTTTTGTGTGTGGTGTAAGGAAATGGTCCAGTTTCATTCTTCTGCATGTGGCTGTCTAATTTTCCCAACACCATTTGTTGAAGAGACTGTCTTTTTTTCATTGGACATTCTTTCCTGCTTTGTCAAAGATGAGTTGACCATAGAGTTGAGGGTCCATTTCTGGGCTCTCTATTCTGTTCCATTGATCTATGTGTCTGTTTTTGTGCCAGTACCATACTGTCGTGATGATGACAGCTTTGTAATAGAGCTTGAAGTTCAGATTGTGATGCCACCAGCTTTGCTTTTCTCTTTCAACATTTCTCTGGCTATTCGGGATCTTTTCTGGTTCCATACAAATTTTAGGATTATTTATTCCATTTCTTTGAAAAAAGTGGATGGTATTTTGATAGGGATTGCCTTAAATGTGTAGATTGCTCTAGGTAGCATTGACATCTTCACAATATTTGTTCTTCCAGTCCATGAGCATGGAACGTTTTTCCATTTCTTTATGTCTTCCTCAATTTCTTTCATGAATATTTTATAGTTTTCTGAGTACAGATTCTTTGCCTCTTTGGTTAGATTTATTCCTAGGTATCTTATGGTTTTGGGTGCAATTGTAAATGGGATCCACTCCTTTATTTCTCTTTCTTCTGTCTTGTTGTTGGTGTATAGGAATGCCACTGATTTCTGTGCATTGAGTTTATATCCTGCCACTTTACTGCATTCCTGTATGAGTTCTAGCAATTTTGGGGTGGAGTCTTTGGGTTTTCCACATAAAGCATCATATCATCTGCAGAGTGAGAGTTGGACTTCTTCTTTGTTGATTTGGATGCCTTTTATTTCTTTTTGTTGTCTGACTGCTGTGGCTAGGACTTCTAATACTATGTTGACTAGCAGTGGTCATAGTGGACATCCCTGCTGTGTTCCTGACCTTAGGGTGAAAGCTCTCAGTTTTTCTCCATTGAGAATGATATTCGCTGTGGGTTTTTCATAGATGGCTTTTATGATATTGAGGTATGTACCCTCTATCCCTATACTCTGAAGAGTTTTGATCGAGAAAGGATGCTGTACTTTGTCAAATGCTTTTTCTGCATCTATTGAGAGGATCATATGGTTCTTGTTCTTTCTTTTATTAATATATTGTATCACACTGATTGATTTGCAGATGTTGAACCAACCTTGTAGCCCAGGGATAAATCCCACTTGGTCGTGGTGAATAACCCTTTAATGTACTGTTTTATCCTATTGGCTAGTATTTTGGGGAGAATTTTTGCATCGATGTTCATCAGGGATAATGGTCTGTAATTCTCCTTTTTGATGGGGCCTTTGGTTTTGGGATCAAGGTAATGGTGGCCTCATAAAACGAGTTTGGAAATTTTCCTTCCATTTAGATTTTTTGGAACAGTTTCAAAAGAATAGGTATTAATTCTTCTTGAAATGTTTGGTAGAATTCCCCTGGGAAGCCATCTGGCCCTGGGCTCTTGTTTGTTGGAAGATTTTTGATGACTGCTTCAATTTCCTTAGTGGTTATAGGTCTGTTTAGGTTTCCTATTTCTTCCTGGTTCAGTTTTGGTAGTTGATACATCTCTAGGAATGCAACCATTTCTTCCAGATTATCTAATTTGCTGGCATAGAGTTGCTCATAATATGTTCTTATAATTGTTTGTATTTCTTTGGTGTTGGTTGTGATCTCTCCTCTTTCATTCATCATTTTATTTATTTGGGTCACTTCTCTTTTCTTTTTGATAAGTCTGGCCAGGGGTTTATCAATCTTGTTAATTCTTTCAAAGAACCAGCTCCTAGTTTCATTGATCTCTTCTACTGTTCATTTGGTTTCTAGTTCATTGATTTCTGTTCTAATCTTTATTATTTCTCTTCTCCTGCTGGGTTTAGGCTTTATTTGCTGTTCTTTATCCAGCTCCTTTAAGTGTAGGGTTAGGTTGTGTATTTGAGACCTTTCTTGTTCCTTGGGAAATTCTTGTATTGCTATATACTTTCCTCTTAGGACTGCCTTTGCTGCATCCCAAAGATTTTGAACAGTTGTGTTTTCATTTTCATTTGTTTCCAAGAATTTTTTTTAATTCTTCTTTGATTTCCTGGTTGACCCATTCATTCTTTAGTAGGATGCTCTTTAGCCTCCATGTATTTGAGTTCTTTCTGACTTTCCTCTTCTGATTGAGTTCTAGTTTCAAAGCACTGTGGTCTGATAATATGCAGGGAATGATCCCAATCTTTTGGTACCGGTTGAGACCTGATTTGTGACCTAGGATGTCATCTATTCTGGAGAATGTTCCATGGGCACTAGAGAAGAATGTGTATTCTGTGGCTTTGGGATGGAATGTTCTGAATAGATCTGTGAAGTCCACTTGGTCCAGTGTGTCATTTAAAGTCTTTATTTCCTTGTTGATCTTTTGCTTAGATGATCTGTCCATTTCAGTGAGGGGGGTGTTAAAGTCCCCTACTATTATTGTATTGTTGTCAATGTGTTTCTTTGCTTTTGTTATTAATTGGCTTATATAATTGGCTGCTCCCATGTTAGAGACATGGATATTTACAATTGTTAGATGGTCTTGTTGGATAGACCCTTTGAGTATGATATAGTGTCCTTCCTCATCTCTTATTATAGTCTTTGGTTTAAAATCTAATTTGTCTGATATAAGGATTGCCACCCCTGCTTTCTTTTGGTGTCCATTAGCATGGTAAGTGGTTTTCCACCCCCTCACTTTCAATCTGGAGGTGTCTTTGGGTCTAAAATGAGTCTCTTGCAGACAGCGTATTGATGGGTCTTGTTTTTTTATCCAATCTGATAGCCTGTGTCTTTTGATTGGAACATTTAGCCCATTTTTATTCAGGGTAACTATTGAAAGATATGAATTTAGTGCCATTGTATTGCCTGTAAGGTGACTGTTACTGTATATTGTCTGTGTTCCTTTCTGGTCTATGTTACTTTTAGGCTCTCTCTTTGCTTAGAGGTCCCCTTTCAATATTTCTTGTAGGGCTGGTTTTGTGTTTGCAAATTCCTTTCCTTTTTGTTTGTCCTGGAAGCTTTTTATCTCTCCTTCTATTTTCAATGACAGTTTAGCTGGATATAGTATTCTTGGCTGCATATTTTTCTCACTTAGTGCTCTGACTAGATCATGCCAGTCCTTTCTGGCCTGCCAGGTCTCTGTGGATAGGTCTGTTGCCAAAATAATATTTCTACCATTGTAGGTTACAGATCTCTTGTGCTGAACTGCTTTAAGGATTTTCTCTTTGTCTCTGAGACTCATAAGTTTTACTGTTAGATGTCAGGGTGTTGACCTATTTTTATTGATTTTGAGGGGAGTTCTCTGTGCCTCCTGGATTTTGATGCCTGTTTCCTTCCCCAAATTAGGGAAGTTCTCTGCTATAATTTGCTCTAATATACCTTCTGGCCCTCTCTCTCTTTCTTCTTCTTCTGAGATCCCAGTTATTCTAATATTGGTTCATCTTATGGTATCACTTATCTCTCGAATTCTGCCCTCATGATCCAGTAGTTGTTTATCTCTCTTTTTCTCAGCTTCTTTATTTTCCATCATTTGGTCTTCTATATCACTAATTCTCTCTTCTGCCTCATTTATCCTAGCAGTTAGAGCCTCCATTTTTCATTGCACTTCATTAATAGCCTTTTTGATTTCGACTTGGTTAGATTTTAGTTCTTTAATTTTCCAGAAAGGGTTTCTCTAATATCTTCCATGCTTTTTTCAAGCCCAACTAGTATCTTTAAAAATATCATCTGTCCTCTAGTTCTGACATCTTACTAATGTCTGTATTGATTAGGTCCCTGGCAGTCAGTACTACCTCTTGTTCTTTTTTTTGAGGTGATTTTTTCCATCTTGTCATTTTGTCCAGAGGAGAATAGATGAATGAGAGAACAAAATGCTAACAGGGTAACAATGACCCCAGAAAAATATACACTGAACAAATCAGAAGAGACCTGAAACTGGGGGAAAAGAAAGGGAAAGAAAGAAAAAAGAAAAAAAAGGAGAAAAAGAAAAAAATAAAAACAAACAAATGAACAAACAAACAAAAAAACAGAATATGATCAAATATGATCAGGGTGGTGCATAGATCAGTGCCACACACTAGATTTGGGGTGTATTTTGGTTTGTTAGAAGAAAGTGCCTCCCCAAATTTTAAAGATAGAAAAACTTATATATGTACAAAAATAAGGGTTTGTACATGAAGGGATGGAATATGACTGTAAAGATGAAAATTATAAAAGATTTTATAAAAGGAATTGATAAGATAAGAAGTTGGTTGAAAAAAGAAAGAAGAAGACTCAAAAAAAAAAAAAAAGGTGGGGGGAGAGAATGTGATCAGGCAGGAGACAGGAACACATCCATACACTAGAGATTTAGGGTATATTTTGGTCTGTTAGAAGAAACTGTATCCCAAAATTTTAAAGAGAGAACAACTTATACCAATAATAAGGTTAACTACTATGAAGGGATAGAATATGACTCTAAAAATGAAAAGTAAAAAACATTTTTTTAAAAAAGGGATTGATAAGATGTTGGTTGAAAATGGGAAAAAGAAAAATTCAAAAAAAAAAAGAAAATTTAAAAAATTAACTTTGAAAGACTAAAGAATCATGGGGAAAAAGCCATGATTCTATGTGCTGTATTCCCCTAGTGCTGGAGTTCTGCCATTCTCCTTGATCAGTAAACTTGGTCTTGGCTGGCTGTTCTTGTTGATCTTCTAGGCGAGGGGCCTGTTGCCATGGTTCCCAAATATCTTTGTCGAGGAGGAATTGTCCCACCCTTGCCTGGTCCGGGCTAAGTAATCTGCTCGGGTTTGCTCTCGGGAGATTTTGTTCCCTGCAAGCTTTTGGTACAGCTTTGGAGGATGAGAGTGAAAATGGTGGTCTCCCAATCTCCACTCCGAAAGAGCTGAGAACTTGGGGCCCTCCGCCTCAGTGAGCCCCCAGAGCAAAGCAGTCAATCACTCCCATCTCCCTGGTCTCTGGCCACACTCCGTGCTCACCCGGCCTGTGACCAAGTGTTTCTATCTCTGGCACCCAACCCTGTGTGGAGTCTCCAAACCCAGCAGAGTCCTGTGGTGCACTCCCATGCTGCTCCTCCCCTGGGAGGAAGGGGAGTCTCCCCAGATCTGCCGCTTGTTGGGTCCCTCCTGGAGGAGCAGTGGCCCAACTGTGCAGTGGATCACGGTTTATGGCAACCCCGAGCTGAGAGCCCACTCCTCGGCTCCATCTCTGCAGCCAGTTTCCCTGCTCTGATACCTGGGAGCTCTGCTGCATTCATGCACCCCCGGTCTTTCTGTGACCCCAAGGGTCCTGAGACCACACTGTCCCAGTGAGGGTTCCACCCCCCCACTTAGCCACTGGAGTGACATCCCTCAGCGGAGCAGACTTCTAGAAGTTCCAATTTTGTGCCACACTGCTCTGTCACTTGCCAGTAGTGGCTGATGGAGGCCCCCTCCCCCGCCATCTATCTTCCCGAACATCACTTTGGATTCACTTCTCTGCACGTCCTACCTTCCAGAAAGTGGTCGCTTTTCTGTTCAGAGAGTTGCTGCTCTTCTTTTCTTCGATCTCCTGTTGAGTTCGTAGGTGTTCAGAATGGTTTGATCCCTATCTAGCTGAATTCCTGGTACCAGATGAAATTTAGGTCTCCTACTCCTCCTCCATCTTGCTCCTCCCCCCCAAAAAACTCATTGTTTTTAAGTACCTTTAACTTCTCTGGTTTGTGGGAAATAAAGTTCTTTTAGATACCAGTTCTTAGGAATGTATCACAATCATCAAAACGCATTTAGTTTCTTCCTATTGTCAGGGATTATGCCACATGTTGGCCTAAAAGAAATGAAAAATAAATAAAATCAAAGTTCCTAAACGAAGGGAGCTCACAGACTCTCTAGGGCTTCAGATAACAAAGAGGTACAACAAAATATGAAAAGACTTAAAATTCAGGTTTGAACTATAAAGGAAGCAACAGCTGCTATGGGGACATTGAGGGAAGCCTCGAAGAGGAGGTGAGGTTTAGACTAGACCAAGGATGAACTTTCTCTTATATGTTAAAAAAAAAAAAAAAATCAGAATGCCTGGGTGGCTCAGTCAGTTGAGCATCTGCCTTTGGCTCAGGTCATGATCCCGGGGTCCTGGGATCGAGCCCCACATCATGGTCCTTGCTCCTTGGGGAATCCCCTTCTCTCTCTGTCTGCCACTCCCCCTGCTTGTGCTCTTTCTCTCTGATAAATAAATAAAATCTTTTAAAAAAGAGTCTGTGAGGACTTTAATCTCCAAACTTTTTGAATGTATATAAAGTCAAATGATACTAAGTGTAACAACCAATTAATGTAATGCTTTGAAAGAAGGATCTTTTACAAAGATGACTCGAACAGTGTGGAATTCCTGTACTTCTACTAACATCATCCATAGAGAGAGAATAACAGTAAATGATCCCAGTGGTAAGAAAAAAGAAAGATCATTACAAAGATTTGAAGGGATTAGCTGGCCTTCACAGAGAGAAAAGAGAAACATCAGCCAGAGTGATCATTGAAAATACGTGTCAGAGCATATCATTCCCTCTTTACAACCTTCTAGTTCCTGATGTGTGAAGTTAGGATAACTCCAAACTCTTTCTCATGGCCTCCGAAGAGCCCTACAATCTGGCCCTGCCTACTTCTTTGGTCTTCTTATACATGACTCTCCTTTGCCCCAGATACTCCAGACCTGCCATCTGTCTATTCCTCAGATGATCCACACAGTATATTTTTATATTTGACTAAAGTTAGAATATAAAGAGAAAATCATCTCTATCGTTGAAAAGAAATTACATTTTTTTGCTGTTTACATTGTATAAAAGCAATACGGGCATCTGATGTCCTTGTCATACTTGCCACACACACACATATCCAGAATTAGGCAAAAGGATCACTGTCTCTTAGTATTAGGGATAAAGGGTCTTCATTAGTTAAGAGAGTGACAATAACACTTCTAAAGGGGCAAAATACTAAACAATTTCACCTTGGGGAACTACATGAAAGGAGTCACCCCAGATGCCTTACATTGCATGCTCCAGAAAATAAATTTTTTGTACCTGAAAACCTGGCAAAATACAAAACGTTTCTGTCTTTACTGTATATAATCACCAAAGAGCCTAAAAGACAAGGTATCTTTAATTAATATCTACTACATGAAGAGGATTTTAACTCATTGAATTAGTTGCAATTCACCATATTTAATAAAAGGATTTGAGCACAAAAATAGATTGGAAAGGCACATTAAGATCTATGCTCTGTGATAGTGATGATGTTGGACACAATCACATCACATGGTTGTTTTCGGATGGTTATTTATAGTATCCCCATGTTGAGACCAATGAGAAGTCGTTTTTCCATTAGTGAAAGATTGACACAATTTAAAAATGCAGCTGTATTTATCTGCCTGATTTTAATTATGATGATAAGAGTTCCCTATGCTGGATTGAAAAACCTTTATGAAGGTAAAAACAGGTCCTTTCCCTTATCTTTGTCGTATTTTAAATGCCTATCTTCTCTCTAACATGGTTGTTAAAATATCCACGTTCCCCTCCAATGAGACAAATCCAAAATCCAAACTAGAGCAGACATTTGTTTTTACAATATGCCCCAACCTCACGGACATCGATAAGCCTTGCTTTCTCTGAGTTACCTATTGTAAAAAGATGCCTTGGAGACAGAAGCATTTCACAGAGAAAATGGGTTTACAAAGTTTGTGCCATAAAATCCAACATTAATACCGCAAAATCAGGAATAACATTTTTGTTAGGGAATTAGCCAATTATAGGAGATTTTCCCTGGTTCATTTACTTTAGTGAGAAAGAGGCAGGGTGACCCTATTTATTGTTAGTGTATCTCAGGGCGGAAGATGCTTTGTTTCTCCCTGCTTACTATAATCGAGACTTGTGTTCGAGTGTCTTCTCCTAGTGCACATGTAAGTCTGTTAATTGATTTTTCCAATTTAATATCATTAATTTGATGCTTTGCTCTACCTGACCATATTGAAAGATAGTATCTGCTTAATAAAGGACTTGTCATACTTAAATAAAAAAGATTTGTGGCATTGTCTAGTTTGCAAGTTTCTTTTTGAATCTACAAAAATAACACACTGCCATGAAAAATAAAGGTGCCTAATAAGGGCAATTTCTATAATTAACTCTTGTTTTGAAGAGTTTGTTAGACTAATAAGTATATAACATTATTTTCTTCTCCAGAATATTAATTTAATTATCCCTGATGATTTATTAATGTTTAATTTATATTAAGATCTTTCTTATTTTTTTCTAAATGTAGAGGGATTTGATTTCATTTTATATAAGCATAGGTTTTGAACTGAGGACCAGGGGCACCTGGATGGCTCAGTGAGTTAAGCACATGACTTTGGCTCAGGTCATGATCTGGGGGTCCTGGGGAGTCTTTTTGAGGATTCTGTCTCTCCTCTCCTTTTGTCCCACGCCCTGCTGGTGCTCTCTCTCTCTCTCTCAAATTAAAAAAAAAAATACTGAAAATCAGAGATTAGAAATTTTAAATTCGGATTAGAAATTTTTTTCAGATGATCATTAAAAAATTAAGTAGAACTCTACTTATTATGAAATCACGCATTTATGTTTTTATTTATTTATTGCAGACATATTTATCTTATAACTGGATGTTTGTATCTTTGACCACTTTCACCCATCACTTATTTTAGTCTCAGGTAATTACATTTTGTTTTGCTGATCTGAATATAAGGAGTTCACTACTATGAGTCCATCTGTGTCTGTGCTAAAGTGTTTTGAAAATCTTGACTTGGTCCCTGTGAATAGATGCTTTTCTTAATGACGATGTCATATTATACGGGGAAAACTGCTTCCATTAATTTATTTCTTGTAGAATCCAAACACAAGAGTACCTGGTACTGTCCGTAATGCAGCTTGTAGCAGGGGCCTTTAAGCAAGAGAAAGAAACGTGAGAACGCTTCTATGCTGAGAAGACTGAATGACTCTGGTTAATGGGTTATAATAACAAACAATCCCAGAATGGGGGAAGGTGAATTCCTTTTCTGGGGTCAAAGACAAAATGTTGCATGAGTGTCCTCGACCAGAGCTGTAGGTAGAATATTCTTTTCCGCAAATAGCATTGTAAAGCCACCTTCTTCAACTTCAAGGGACCTAATCCTTGGTAGAAGAGAGATTTAAAGTTTGAAATGAGAAATATAAGTTACATCCTTGTTCTTTCATCATTTTTGTATAAATTTTAAAAAGTTGAATAATTACTGGAAGCTTTTCTTTCTTCTTTTGTAAAGTAGGAGGACTACTTATCCCACAGAATTACTTTAATAATTAAGTGAACTCTTCCATAAATTAATGGGCTTTCTGTCCAGAATCAAAAATGGCTAATATGCCATAATAAAATGGGTTACAATAAACCATATAAAAGAGTGAAACCTCATTCATCTGGTCATTTAAGATCCCTTAGTTTCTTATAGGATTTCTTTTAGTATAAAAATATTCAAAAATTCTTTATTTACTTTTAACTCTGGATGGATTTTGTTAGCTATTTATTTTGGGGGTAATTTTCATTGTTAAGTTAGTGATCAAAAGCAGTCTTCTATATCTAAAGTTCATGATAAATCATAGACTAAAGTTTCATGATGCTGAGGACCATGTCTATTCTATAAATCACAGAAGCTCTAGAATAGCACCATGCAATAGAAATATAATGAGTCATAGACATTTAATATTCTACACAGAAAAATGCAAAAAGAATCAGATGACATTTATTTTAGTAATATATTTTATTTAAATTAATGCATCTAAAACACCATTTTGATATATAATCAATTAAAAAATTTTATACTACTTTAAGTATTTTTATTTTAATTAATTAAAATTAAATAAAATTTTTAAAAAATTTCCTTTGTCACACTGCCCCATTTCAGGTGCCTGATCATCACCCAGAGCTACTGGCTCCCATCTGAGCAGTGCAGCTCTAGAACCTAGCATAGTACCCGGCACAGAGGGGGCATTCAATATATACATTGAATAAATGAATAAATAAATGCATGAAAATAATTTCCATATTTTTCTATGTATAATGTCTATGGCCGATTGCCTTCCATGAAAAAACATCACTCTCATTTCTGTTCAAATGGCTATTAGAATCTTCCTGAAAGTGACTAACCAAAAGGTCAAAGGAAGTTATCTCATAGTTTAGATGAAGGTGTTTAATTTAAATTATCTTATCAATCTCATGCTTGGGATCAGAAAAACGTTCAACACACAAAAAATATATATACAAAAGAAGTATTTTTATATAAAAAATAAGCTAATAATAAAAATCAATTATTGCATAATAATGAAATCATGTATGTTATAATTTTTAAAAGAAGAAACAATTATTTTAAAGAATTAACTTGGTGAGACGTTAGAAAGATATTTTGCTAGAAATATCTTTTTTCTAACTGAAGTATCACCAGGAATACCTTTACAATAGCCTTGGAAATTCTAAAGCATTTATGTCTGCAGATCTTTCTGATACTTTGTGTATTTTTTGGAAGCTCTTTAAGTCTATACAGATTTCAAAGACACAAGTAATCAGCAAAAAATAGAAACTTCGAGGCCCTCACCTACTCTGTTGGTAATCAACAGAGAAAAAAACATGGAAAGAATGGAATGTGACAACCAAATTCATGAGTGAAGGAAAACTTAAGTCCTAAAAGCCTCCAATGTCTACCACAAATCCCTATAATTCAAAGTGAAAAAGTGTTTAGGATACCAAGTGCACTTTGAGAGAGATATGCCTCTCAAGTTTACAGAAAGAGTTGTCTTTTTCATTGGAAATTTTTCGTCATAAAATTAAAAATCCATACACAAATGGAGCAAGACAAAGAGGCAAAGTGGCCTTCAAAAGATGGTATGGTTCTCAAGCCAGCCAAGCTTTATAATAATCTCACTAAATACACAGAAACTTAAAGGCAGTTGTCAATGAGGCTGCCTATTGACTATCATTGATCACTAGAAAAAGCAATGTCATCAAGGCAAGATTGGCAGGGCCCATCTGAGTCCACAGGGAGAGAGCTCTGCTTAAGACTGACTTTCTCTCGGGGCACCTGGGTGGCTCAGTCATTAAGCATCTGCCTTTGGCTCCAGTCATGGTCCCAGGGTCCTGGGATCAAGCCCCACATCGGGCTCCCTGCTCAGCAAGAAGACTGCTTCTCCCTCTCCCACCCCCCTGCTTGTGCTCCTTCTCTCGCTGTGTCTCTCTCTGTCAAATAAATAAATAAAATCTTAAAAAAAAAAAAAAAGAAGACTGTCTCTTTACTGGGCTACAAAATGCCTAGCATGATCACGGATGTAAGCAGTTGTGGTCAATTGACTCCAAATGTTTTAATAAATTTTGTCTGACACAGAAACTTCATTCATTTTATACATCTAATCTTGAGTCCATATTCAACAGCAAACTTCACCTTATAACCTGGCTTCCTGGGGCACTTGGGTGGGTTAAGCGTCTGCCTTTGGCTCATGTCTTGATCCCAGGGTCCTGGGATCGAGCCCAGCGTCCCTCTCACGCTCTCTCTGGCTCACTCTCTCTCTCTCAAATAAATTCAAAACAAAACAAAACAGAACAACCCTGGCTTCTCGTGTGGGCATACTGTCAGGAAGAAAATATATCCAGTAGAGTTGCACAGAATTCTGGTTTACAGGATCTGCTACATTGTGTATCAGTCTTTGGACATGGTTAGTGTGAATCTTTACCTAAGAGATAAATCCAATATTGAAGAACTAACAAATCACGTTTTCATGACCGCAGGGTGGGATGACCAGACACTAGAGCATAGCAAATATTCAGGGTAATCCCTGCAACCCCATGAAAACTCTTCGGGCAAACTGCTGGACTTTTCCTTGGCAAATAAACTCTGATTTTGCTAAAATGACTTACTGTAGTTGTTGAATGTAAACAGGGACTTTTCAAAGGAACAAAAATGAAACCCAGTAAAATGGATATTGTTACATTATTAGTACAAACAATTTGTTTGTTTGCTTGTTTGTTTTAATGACACAATGCTTTAAAATTGTAAGAAAAAAAAAAGGAAAGAATTCAGAAGGCAATTGGAGACCTCTATGAAGTACAGAATTGTAATCTATACTTGAACTACCTTAATGGAACAATGGATAAAATGACAAGGAAGAAAATAATTGGTTCAGAAGAAAATTAAGTCTACTTCATTATTATCAATCATTGATAGTATGAGAGTTTTCCTAGATTCCATAGGCCTATTTTTGCCAGGAAAAAAAAAAGGGGGGACAGGGGAAGAGAAAAGATATTCATGGAAGATATTTAAGAATAATTCAGCTATTAGGCAGCTGTTATAAAAATTCTGCTATTTTCTGACCTCTGGTATGCCCTTCCCAAGGAAAATTATAATATTGCTTCGATTAAAAAGAATCCAAAACCTAAGTAATAATCACCATTTTCAGGATGACCTTTCATTTTTTAGAAGCATAGATTTAAAATGTTAAACACCTGCTGATGGGAAAAGGCAATGTGTCATGAGTCAGAGTATTTTCAGTATTTTCAACATCAGGGCATTAATTTCTCTTCCTACTTTTGTGTTTATACAGTGCTGAATTTATGTTCATATAATACTACTATTTCTCAAACAAATAGGACTTTTTAAGGAGTGGATATTTAGGTAAAACCAATGGCTGTTTAATACAACTTTTTGTACAAATAAAGCTATAAAGTTATTTATAATGAACCCAATATTAAGAAGAAAAGAACATGTCTGCTTTTGATCTCACATTATTCAAATTTTAGTGTCAATCATTTCTAATACTCTCAGCATGTTTTATTCTCACTCAAAAACAAAGATAAAAACTACTAGCTTAGCTTTAAATTCTGCATTATGAACCTAGAAGCCTAGTTTATATTTCCCAAGTAGTGTAAAAAAAAAAAAAAAAAAAAAAAGCCTTTCTACCAAAGAAAACATATGTGCTTGAAAGCTTGTAATCCAATTGACTCTAAAGCATTCTAAGTGCCTTCCAGGCATGGATCCCTGGCTATGTAATAGATGCATAGCACCCCCAAGATCACTGCTGATAAAGGATAAGCATGCGATACTCTGTTCTCCTTTGAAAATAATGATATTTCCAGCTGAAGGCTGGGTGAATAGGAGTTCACTAATGTAAGAATTCCTCTGAAAGTCAGATTCTAAATAACTACACTTTAGAGTCTTACTTGGTTCTTTTTACCCTGTAGAGGAGCCACAAAATCCAACTAGTTTTACACAGACTTGCTGATTTTCAGCTTTTCTCTCACTTGGGTAATTCTTATGACCAAATTGCTCCAGAATTTGTGTCACTGAGGAAAGAGAATGGTCTAAGTAACTGAGTAAGGAAGGTAATTTCATTCTGTTCAAACTTCCTTGAGCTATCAGGTTTTAAGTGAAACAACCATTACATGCAATCATTGGGTTTCTTTTTAATTGGTCAACTGCCTGCAAGTTTTCTTGGGTAGACCAGCAATGCTTAGCTTTCAGACAACCATTGCAAGTACAGTGCATAATTCAGCAACCAGGACATTATGGAAATTTAATATTAAAAGTATGTCCTTGGGCACCTGGGTGGCTCAGTTGGTTAAGCGACTGCCTTCGGCTCAGGTCCTGATCCTGGAGTCCCGGGATCGAGTCCCGCATCGGGCTCCCTGCTCGGCAGGGAGTCTGCTTCTCCCTCTAACCCTCCCCCCTCTCCTGCTCACTCTCTCTCTCAAATAAATAAATAAATAAAATCTTTAAAAAAAAAAGTATGTCCTTGATGTTTAAATGCCCTGTCAGATTTCAATTGACATTAGTTGTCACTGTGATAGCAACAGCAGAAGAAAAAGCAAGAATAAAATGTTCATGAGATGTGACTAAAACTCTATTTTTAAAAAGTGGGCTCCACCAATGCCAAGGTGAAGGTACTTTGTCACCAAACTCTAAGAAATCTTGATTCTATGAATGATTTTTAAGTGATCATGTTAGTAGCAAAAGTATCAATCTAATTTAGAATGGCCAGTGGTCTCTCTTAGAACCTTATTGTCTTGCACCCTGTGATATAACTTGGGACCTGAAAATTGGCTCTTTATTAGCTTCTGCTGTGTAATGAGTAGACCAAAGTAACAATGCCTTTTTGCAATCACTTCACAAGAGCCCAGTCTCTAAGTATGTCAGGGTAGACTCAGAGCCCTCATAAACCAGGAGTCTCAATGAGACATTATTATATTGACACAAAACAGTGATTACTAATGTTCTCATTTATAAAAACCTTCTGACTCCGTGATGGTTCGTGATGCCTCCACTTGGCTAGGCTAACTGAAGTACAAGGATGGAGTAAAGGACCAACAGGCATTTTGCATGTGGGCACCCTCTGCCAGTTATTCAATCAAGCACTGACCTAGTTCCTGCTGTAGGGGGATTTTGCTCATGTAGCTAAAGACACTAATCAGTTGACTTTAAGCTAAAACTGTTATGTTTTTTGGTCCTGACTTAATCAGGTAAGCCCTTAAAAGGGACTGGGCTTTTCCTGATAAATGAAACTTTAAATAATAACCGAGTCTACAATTGTTCTCTACATCTCCCTTTCCTGACTTCCTACGAACAGGTAGCAGCTTCAGCTCATGCCCGTGGGTTCTACAGTGGCCTGACCTTCCCTTCTGCATACTCTACAGATTTTGGACTTGCTTAACTAGCTCCCACTATTACATATGCCTATTCCTTGTTAACTATCTATCTACCTACCTACCTACCTATCTACCCATCTATCATCTATTATCTTCCTACCTCTATATCTATCTAATCTCCTGATTCTACTTTTTTTGGTTGAACCCTAATACAGACTTCCACACACTAGCTGCTCTACTTTTTGTAGAAACTAACTGAAAATTGCAAAATTAAATAAAAGCTACTGTGATGCATCCATATTATTTTAATTCACAACAAAATAACATACATTTGAACCACAACATATATCTGTTGATTTATTCCACAAAGCAATTATTGAATGTCCACTTATTCCATTCTCATATTGGGAATATAGCAATGAAAAAGCAGTAAAAGTACTGCCCTCATGGAGTTCATAGTAAGGTTTGAGGAAAGAGACTGCCAGTAAACTAAGAAAATATAGAAGTCAAATAGTAATAAGGTTTGAATGAAAATAAACTTCCTGAAGTGGTTCCATATGCTTTATTTCATAATTATTTATTATAGTATACATTATATTTTACCCATAGTTCACTGTGTGTTATATTTCAGACTTAAAAAAGGATCCAAAGTACTAAAGGAGGCTTAGGGGCACCTGAGTGGTGGAGTCGGTTGAGCCTCTGACTCTTGGTTTCAGCTCAGGTCATGATCTCAGGGTCATGATTTCCGCCCCGTGTGGGGCTCTGCGCTCAGCACGAAGTCTGCTTGAGAATTTTCTCCTTCTGCTTCTCCCCTGCCCCTCCTGCTCATGCTCTCTCTCTCTGTCAAAAAAGAAAAAAAAAAAGTACTAAAGGAGGTTTAGTGGAATAAGGAATGCCAGAGGGCCCGGTTGGAGAGAATGTTATCTTATATTGGCAGGTCAGGGAAATGAGTTTTAAGCAGGGTCATAGATACAATGTTTTGCAGGTCAGGGTCCTAGATTTGGAGCCATCGGTTTCTAAGAAAGGCATAAGCACTCTGGGCCCAGTGACAGAAGGTAAGAAGAAGGAGATATGCAGGATTCACAGGTCAGGCAGGGCTTAGTGGCGCTTGGTTGTGATTGTTAAGCATATTGCATGGGCCTGTGATGGTTTTAAGCATAAAATTTACATTGCACATCACAACTTAACACAAACATAATTTTCTATGTAATGATTTTTCATTATCTTCTATGATGTACCGGGATCACTTTTCCTTTTCATTTTAATAATTTGTTTGGGTAGGTGTTCATTTCTGTTTTGCTTCCTTTCTATTTCATTTTGGAGAATGCTGGTTTCAAAACTAAATTGGTTTCCAAATTTGTTAATGAATTATAGCCCTAGCCAAAAGTAAACACTGCTTAAAATTTCTTCTAACTTTTATTACAGAAAAACTGAACAAAGATTAATTCAAATGGCATGGAATTGAAAGGCTTTTGCTAAGCTAAATATCCATAATTTGAATAACCTTTTTTTTTTGACACTGACTAGACTTAGTAGCCACATGATAGTCTGCTATTTTATTTTTAAACTTATTTTGAAAATTTCCAAACCTTTACAGAGTAGAATGTATAAGTAAACTTACATAAACCTGTCACTTAGCATCACAGCCACGATATTTTGTCATAGGTTTTATTCACTACCCACAGGTTGAATTTCTTTTAGGGTTGTTTTTATTTGTTTTGCTGCCATATCTTAAAGCACTTTTCAGACACAAAATAACCGAACTCACACAAATATTTCATTGTGTGCCTCAAAACAAAAGGAATTCTTTTTCATAACTTCAAAGCCATTATCAATACGTGAAATAATTAAAATGATTTCTTAATATCATTCGGTGCACAGTTTATATTCAAATTTCTCCAATTGTCTAAATATCATTTTCAGCTTTTTTAAAAATAAGGATCTAAACAAGGATCAGTCATTGTCATTTTTGGTTTGTCTTTTTAATATCTTTTACATTTACTTAATCTAGGACAGCCCTTCCTTTTCAATGCAATTGGCCTGTTCAAGAAACTCAGTATTCTGTAAACCATCTCCTATTCTGGGTTTGAATGATTACATTCTCATGGTGGTATTTAACTTGTTCTTCTAGCCTCTGGTTCCTTTAGACTGAGAGATAGATCTAAAGGTTTGATAAATTAAGGTTCCAATTTATTTATGAAATAACAATTCATGAGTGCTGCTCCATACATAATATTTCACTACACCATTAGGCAAATTATATCAGTTGTTCAATTGTAATAATTCTAAAACTGGTCATCAGAGTTCAAGTGATGACAGCTTGATCCCTTTACTGTAAAGTACCCCTTGAAATTTTTACCTAATTTTTTTTTTTACCATCTTCTAATAACCTTGCTTAAATCCAATATTTCATTCAAGGTTATAAAATTTTGGCTTTGCTAATTCTACCATTCCTTCTACACCCCTTAGCTGAAGTTTATTCTATATCAAAGAATGGTATCTCTCCCTTCCCTGGTCCCACTATCCCTACTATGAGTATGTGAATTACCCTAAAACGTAGAATAAATACTTAATTTTTTCTCTTTATTATCAATGTCAGGTTAATGAGTAAGTGCCTTATCAACATCCAATACTGACCAGTTAGTTTGACTTTTTTCTCCCTTCTTTTTAAATTTCATAATGAGCTTATGAATGTTATATACTTAATGAGGTGTTTTAATCAATTACAGTCATAATTTTATGTTATGCTCTTCCTTTTTTGGCCATTTTTTTAATAAATTTTTTATTGTTATGTTCATCACCATACATCAGTTTTTGATGCAGTGTTCCATGATTCATTGTTTGTGTATAACACCCAGTGCTCCATCCAGAACATGCCCTCTTTAATACCCTTCACCAGGCTAACCCATCCTCCCACCCCCCTCCCCTCTAGAACCCTCAGTTTGTTTTTCAGAGTCCATCATCTCTCATGGTTTGTCTCCCCCTCTGATTTCCCCCACTTCATTCTTCCCCTTCTGCTATCTTCTTCTTCTTCTTTTTTTTTAATATATATTGTATTTTGTTTCAGAGGTACAGATCTGCAATTCAACAGTCCTGCACAATTCACAGTGCTCACCATACCACATACCCTTTCCAATGTCTATCACCCAGCCACCCCATCCCTCCCACCCCCCACCACTCCAGCAATCCTCAGTTTGTTTCCTGAGATTAAGAATTCTTCATATCAGTGAGGTCATATGATACATGTCTTTCTCTGATTGACTTATTTCACTCAGCATAACACCCTCCAGTTCTATACATGTCATTGAAAATGGCAAGCTCTCATTCCTTTTGGTGGCTGCATAATATTCCATTGTATATATATATACCACTTCTTTTTATCCATTCATCTGTCAATGGACATCTTGGCTCTTTCCACAGTTTGGCTATTGTGGACATTGCTGCTATAAACATTGGGGTGCACGTACCCCTTCGGATCCCTACATTTGTATCTTTGGGGTAAATACCCAGTACTGCAATTGGTGGATTGTAGGGTAGCTCTATTTTCAACTTTTTGAGGAACCTCCATACTGTTTTCCAGAGTGGCCACACCAGTTTGCATTCCCACCAACAGTGTAGGAGGGTTCCCGTTTTTCCACATCCCACCAACATCTGTTGTTTCCTGACTTGTTAATTTTAGCCATTCTGACTGGTGTGAGGGGTTATCTCATTGAGGTTTTGATTTGGATTTCCCTGATGCCAAGCGATGTTGATCACTTTTCCATGTGTCTGTTGGCCATTTGGATGTCTTCTTTGGAAAAGTGTCTGTTCATGTCTTCTGCTCATTTCTTGATTGGATCATTTGTTCTTTGGGTATTGAGTTTGATAAGTTCTTTATAGATTTTGGATACTAGCCCTTTATCTGATATGTCATTTGCAAATATCTTCTCCCATTCTGTCAGTTGTCTTTTGGTTTTGTTGACTGTTTCTTTTTATCTTGATGAAGTCCCAATAGTTCATTTTTGCCTTTGCTTCCCTTGCCTTTGGCAATGTTTCTAGGAAGAAGTTGCTTTGGCTGAGGTTGAAGAGGTTGCTTTCTGTGTTCTCCTTTAGAATTTTGATGGACTCCTGTCTCACATTGAGGTCTTTCAACCATTTGGAGTCTATTTTTGTGTGTGGTGTAAGGAAATGGTCCAGTTTCATTCTTCTGCATGTGGCTGTCCAATTTTCCCAACACCATTTGTTGAAGAGACTGTCTTTTTTCCATTGGACATTCTTTCCTGCTTTGTCGAAGATGAGTTGACCATAGAGTTGAGGGTCCATTTCTGGGCTCTCTATTCTGTTCCATTGATTTTTGTGTCTGTTTTTGTGCCAGTACCATACTGTCGTGATGATTACAGCTTTGTAATAGAGCTTGAAGTCCGGAATTGTGATGCCACCAGCTTTGGTTTTCTCTTTCAACATTTCTCTGGCTATTTGGGGTCTTTTCTTTTTTCTTTTCTGTTTCTTCCATTTCTTTGAAAAAAAAGTTGATGGTATTTTGATAAGGATTGCGTTAAATGTGTAGATTGTTCTAAGTAGCATTGACATCTTCACAATATTTGTTCTTCCAGTCCATGAGCATGGAACATTTTTCCATTTCTTTATGTCTTCCTCAATTTCTTTCATGAGTATTTTATAGTTTTCTGAGTACAGCTTCTTTGCCTCTTTGGTTAGATTTATTCCTGGGTATCTTATGGTTTTGAGTGCAATTGTAAATGGGATCCACTCCTTCATTTCTCTTTCTTCTGTCTTGTTGTTGGTGTATAGGAATGCCACTGATTTCTGTGCACTGATTTTATATCCTGCCACTTTACTGAATTCCTGTATGAGTTCCAGCAGGCTAGGGGTGAAATCTTTTGGGTTGTCCACATAAAATATCATATCACCTGCAAAGAATGAGAGATTGACTTCTTCTTTGCCGATTCGGACGCCTTTTATTTCTTTTTGTTGTCTGATTGCTGTGGCTAGGACTTCTAATACTATGTTGACTAGCAGTGGTCATAGTGGACATCCCTGCTGTGTTTCTGACCTTAGGGGGAAAGCTCTCAGTTTTTCCCCATTGAGAATGATATTCACTGTGGGTTTTTCATAGATGGCTTTTATGATATTGAGGTATGTACCCTCTATCCCTATACTCTGAAGAGTTTTGATCGAGAAAGGATGCTGTACTTTGTCAAATGCTTTTTCTGCATCTATTGAGAGGATCATATGGTCCTTGTTCTTTCTTTTATTAATGTATTGTATCACATTGGTTGATTTGCAGATGTTGAACCAAACTTGCAGCCCAGGGGTAAATCCCACTTGGTCGTGGTGAATAATCCTTTTAATGTACTTTTGGATCCTATTGGCTAGTATTTTGGGGAGAATTTTTGCATCGATGTTCATCAGGGATAATGGTCTGTAATTCTCCTTTTTGATGGGGTCTTTGTCTGTTTTGGGGATCAAGGTAATGGTGGCCTCATAAAACAAGTTTGGAAGATTTCTTTCCATTTCTATTTTTTGGAACAGTTTCAGAAGAATAGGTATTAATTCTTCTTGAAATGTTTGGTAGAATTCCCCTGGGAAGCCATCTGGCCCTGGGCTCTTGTTTGTTGGGAGATTTTTGATGACTGCTTCAATTTCCTTAGTGGTTATAGGTCTGTTCAGGTTTTCTATTTCTTCCTGGTTCAGTTTTGGTAGTTTTTACATCTCTAGGAATGCATCCATGCATGATGATGTTGAGCATATTTTCATGTGCACATTGGCCATTTGTATATTCTCATGTACTGTCTATCAAGTATTTTGTCCCTTTTTCTAGGGTTGTCTTTTTATTACCGATTTATAGAGTTCTCTATATATTTAGGATATAAGTCCATTATTTCTTCAGGCATTTTTGGGTCATGCTATCTCTCCCTCTTTTTTTTATGGGATGCTAATGTGTATATACATGTAATATATATGTAAAATTGTGTGATATTACTCCATAAAACACTGAGGCTCAGCACATTTTTTCAATATTTCTACCATTTTCTTCAATTCAATAATTTCTATTAATCTGACCTCAAGTTTAACCTCTGAAGAATATCTGACTTGTTTTCGGATTTGGGCAGTTATGAACACCACAGCTATGAACATTTTGTACAGGTTTTGTCTTTAGCCCATCCAGAGCCTTTACTCCAAGATATCATCCTTATTTCTAAGATGTGGGAATTTGGGATCTCTGTAAATGCTTAGAATCTTTGGTGATTTCTTACACTTTTGTTGGTCTAGAACTCCATCATCTCCAAGCATTCATGACCTCTTGGCATCTCTGTTCAGCTCTCAGTTCTGTAGTAACATCTCCCCACTGGGCTTCATAAAGCCTTGCTCTATGCATATATAATCCAAATACCAGCCAAAGACCATATGAAGAATCCCCACTGGGGATTGCTTTTCTGGACTCACTTTGCTGCTCTGTCCTCTCTAGGACAATGCTCTGAACATCCCATCTACTGAAACAGCCCCAAACTCAGATCTCTGCCTTCTCAACTCAATTAGACTGTTGTCTTTAACTTGAGCTTCACCTCATGATACTAACGTCCAAAAATGCTCCTAGAAAGAACATGGGGCAGAATTCACGTGTTTTTCCTCTTTCAAGGGTCACAATATTGTGGTCACTTTTGTTCAATACATGCAAACGGTTATATTTTGTTCAACTTTACAGTTGCTTACTACAGGAATGCAAGTCTGATAGCAGTCATTCCATCATGGTTGGAAGCCATAAGGTAAAGTATGCATTTTTATACTTTTTTATAGTTAGAATGTCTCTGAGAGATTACATGAATAAGTAGTAGAGTTAGGATTTAAACAAGGATCTATGGATTCCACGCTTATTTTTTTCTACATTATATTACAGCCTCTCCTAGTTGTTCCTATTTCTGCCACATCCTAAAGCCTAGCACTCATACATTTTACATAAAGGGATTTACTGATTTTTTAATGTCCCTAATTCCATTTCTCCTGTAATGTGTGGTAATTACAATACTCTATAGTAGAATTATTATTATTGAAAAGTATAACATTATCACCATTATTGTTAGGAAATTACCTTCTACTTTTCTATCTTATTTTTAAAATTCTCATTTTGTACCATACCCTTATCTTTAATCCATGCAGTGCTTCTTATTAGAAGAGTCTAGAAAACTCATAAAATTCCCAGAAAGCCAGGATAACCATCACACAAAGCTTATTTTAAAACAGACAGGCAAATATTAGACTCCCAAAGCATTAAAACACATTCACTTTTTCAGACATAAATAAATTACATCCTATTAAGTAGTAGAGAGAGAGAAAAAAAATCTTTTTTCTATTAACAGTCACCTGGATCTGTCTGCATATTTTGACTGCATTAACACTTAATTTACTTCCTCTCCCTCAGTTATTTTAAATTGTCAGCTTTAGTATATTTAAATTCCATATTAATATTATTTTGCAAATCATTAAGCCCCTGCACATTACTATTTTCTGAATGACCATGATTCCTTGGCTTTTCAGAGCAGCCAGTTTCTGCTTTGCTTAAGCCCCTTTCAGTGGGTCACCTGCTTCTGGCTGGAGCAGTGCAAGCTATCAAACCTCTAGTTCTCCCAGTTTATACCTCAGCCTGTTCCCCGTTGGCTCCCACCCTGAGTGAGTAAATCAAATGTATTTTTTTTTTCTAATGGAGAAGAGGAGAGATAAAGGAACAATTGATATCCATTGATTTTGACTCTGTCCCAGGTTTCTAAGATGATTTTGCCTCTGTAAGTCTTCTCAGGAACACAGTGAAGAAGGTTCATTCCTATGAGACTTGAATTCATGTGGTTGGTGTTAAAGCTGAGTTTTAAACCTATGGCTGATTCTAAACCCAAAACTCTTTTCAATAGTGCTTGAGACCATACTCCACTCCATTAAGAAAAAACAAAACAAAACAAAACAGCACTTCTTCCATGGAAGTATGTAATTACACCATTTAGCAGAATAATTATGAGTTGTTTCACAGAAAGAACAATCAGCAGTTCCTTTGTGCCTTCATTCTGGAAGCATTATATGTACCTTCAAGCTTTAAAATATGTTCAGTTTGCCAAAAACAAGATAGTTTCTTGGTTGCGTTTCACTTTACAGAAGTTACCTTCATTACTCGGCTTACTTTGACATTCTGTGTTGTTTCCATTTATTAACCTCATTATGTTATATCTTGCCTGCTTTTCCAAAAGTTTTGGAATTATATATTTCAACACCATTCCAGTGCCCAATCTGTGGTACTCTTAAAAATAATAGTCCAGCATCTTGTTAATCAGTGAAAATTTTACATATAAAGTAATCCTACCAATGACATGTCTCAACTTTTTTCCAAAGGAGTGTAACACTAGAAGGGCAATTTTACCTCTAACAAAATCCCATAGAGTGGCCTTAAACATCACAACTACATTTCACTTGAAGGCTGGGCCGAGAGATATAGTTTGTGTAGAGAACAACAAGAAAACAAACAAACAAAAATCCACATTGCTCATGCAATAAATGCTAGAAAGCAAGAAGAGGATTTTGACTCTCTGACTTCAGCTTCTACCATAAGACTGAGGACTTAAATAAAGTAAATGCACATCTACGGTATAAATAGAAGACAGGCCACTGTTCTTAGACATGGAATAAGTAACTTCTAATTGAAAATTTAAATTCCTGAATACCAAACTCTTAAAATCATGTGTCATTAAAAAATTAGCAAACAAAAAAGACAAAACAAGTGGATAGCACAATAAGCTGTCAATTAGTGGAATTATATATAATTTAAGTGAATTTGGGGAATAAGTAGATGATAAACTACTTTATCCATATGTTTTCTTTTGCCATGCAGTAGCTTATGCCTGCTGAGTGCTGTAGATAAGGTTTACTTTTGATTTAAACAGTTAGCATTTCTCCATTTAAACCAATAATGCTATGTGTAGCAAAACACTATAAAGTAAGATATAAAAGCAACTTTCTCTTTATAAGATATTGATTTTTAAATAACTAATCAAGGTTTGAGGTTATCCCATGAGAGGATACAAGACAAAAGTGAAACTAAGATTAATAAAGCTATACACACAATTTCACTTCTTTAAATTTGAGTTTTAAAGCAATTAATGAAATGACTCAGGGAACAACGTTAGGAATTGAAGAGATAGCATGATAATAAATGAAGGCTTATAGTTTTTTTTTTCAATTTTTTTCACAAAGGATTTTCAATTTAAATAGAAATAAGATAATTGTGTCCTTGTGCTTAGGAATAAATCTGATCAAATTTAGGTTTAGAGACACTCAAATTTTCTTCATGATATTTCAAGGTTACTTTTTTTATTTTTTTTATTTTATTATGTTATGTTAATCACCATACATTACATCATTAGTTTTTGATGTAGTGATCCATGATTCATTGTTTTCATACAACACCCAGTGCTCCATGCAGTACATGCCCTCCTTAATACCCATCACCGGGCTAACCCATCCCCCCACCCCCCTCCCCTCCAGAACCCTCAGTCTGTTTCTCAGAGTCCATAGTCTCTCACGGTTCTTCTCCCCCACCGATTCCCCCCCTCATTTCTCCCTTCCTATTATTACTTTGAGGCATGGGAAGCTCAGATGCAGCAAGATAAAGTTCGTCCAGACTTAGTGACCATGATAATGGCCAATTTAAAGGCTCTGGAAACAAGTGAATCCCTGAATGAAGCTATAGTTTATGTTTGATATTTCATTTAAACTGTCGCTTGAGTAAGAATTGGCATGAAATATTTGATTCCTAAAGGAGTCTTTCTGTTGGACAAACTAAATGGAGTCTTGGAGGCATAGCCACCTACAAATGTAAGGATAATGGAGAACAAGAAATGAAAGTCAGAATTATATTATACACAGAACTGTGGGGCACTCAACCTGGAATGTCATTCCTTGAACATGAGAGCACTTAGCCTCTCAGGGGAAAAAAAAAAAGTTGCAAAAGGCACTACGGTATTGGGAGCATACAAAACAGCGTAGAAAACAGTCTGATCTATAGACTCATTGAAGGACTGCATTTATGGGTGGCTTACATATATTCTTACCCAGGTTTTCTCTGATATTCCATTCTTTTTTTACAAAATGGGTTGCGGAAGAAGGTCTTTTGATAATCACTTAGGCAGTCAGAGAAAATGGCAAAGCTGTTTGATTCCTCAGAGTTACAGTGTTTGTGCCTTAGTATCACAGGTTTGCCTCTTTACAAGCATACAGTTCCAAAGACGATATCTGTAAACACAGAAAACTAAATGAAATTATCATAAGGCTTGTTCTTTTGCAAAATACAATTTATATTCATGCAACAGGTCAACATTTTTTTCTAAACATTTACTAATTTGTCTTAGCAGGAAAGGATAGTCAATGAAATAAAATTTTTCCAAAAGCTACTGTGTGACAAAGATTTTACATATATTTTTCAAGGATTCATTGATTCACCAAGTGTTTTTCAAATAGCTAATTAGGTTATAATCCCTACAACAAAACTTCAGGGTACATATGACTAGCATCATCTTTGAAATGTGGAAATTGATTCTCAGAGAAGTCAAATAATTTACCCAAATCCACAAAAATAAAACCATCAGCACCAGTATTCAAATGTAGAATATTTGGTCCTGCCTTTATAAACAACATAAACATAAGGAATCTCTGATGCTTATGAGTGTGGCCTATTTGGAATATCACCTTTGGAAGAACTCTTCCATCCTCTCACGTACACTCAGTCTGTGATATTTTTTTACACCAACATGGGGAAGACTGTAAGAATAAAATAGATTTTGGTACAAATTCATAATTTTTGTGACATTTAACACAACATGTCAGCTAGAATGGGCTATTCTTTATAGTTTGTGGAATAACTCAAAGAAGGACTGCAAGAGAGTGAGAAAAAAAATCTATAAAAACCAAGTATATTTCCAATTAATAATCGATGAGAACTATGTAAGATCGTTTCCATTTCTGTCTTTATGACCAGTAAGTTCAGAGCTAAATTTAATCAAGTAAAGTATATATTTCATTCCTGACTTCAAATATAATGACATCTGCCTTATCTAAATGGTCTAGAAGCTATTTTCATCTTCATTTTAACTTTACCCATTTTTTTGAAAGCTCTCACAAAATCTTTGAATATTTGTAAAGGTTAAATCTGTCTCCTGCTATAATCATGGTAGAAAGAAGGAAAGTCTGAAGTTATGATGTAACAAAGCAGCCATCAGATTGAGATAATCCCCGCTTAACCGACTGAGCCACCCAGGCGTCCTAACTTTGACTGATTTTATCCTAAGATTTATACTGGCTCTAAATAAATATAGATTTATCTAAAAATTATTTTCCCAAAGACATAATTGAATATTAGCAGCCATCAGATTGAGATAATCCCCACTTATATTTGAATGTATAAATCATGCCAGTGTATGCTCTCTCTTAATCCATTATATCAATTATTTTTACACCAAAAATTTGTTTTTAAGATTAATGTTAACATTTGATTACAGTAGTACATTAAGCCCTCTGTTTCATTAACCAATAATATGACAATCCTAAATTATGTTATAGATCACTTTTCATCTTAGTATCCTGATAACAAATTTGAACTTTTGTTCTCTAACTAAACCTTAAAATTCCGAAAAATGATTGTTGAGTTATTTTTCCAAGTTAACATGCCACTCATGGTCATTCCACAGTTGTCCCAGACAAAGCTAAATGCCATTTCCTATCCAATTGTCGCTGCCCCCAACGTCCCCTTTACACAGCTCACTTTCGTGCCCCTTCTGCTAATAATTTCCTAACAAAGTAGTTTTAGACATTAAAAAATTTCAAAAATTTTTTGCAGAATTTCTAGATTTCTGCAAAAGACCTGATTTATTATTTTCTTTAAATGTAGTTTTTTACTACATGATATTCTGTTAAACAGAAGTACGTTTTAAAAGCTCTTTAATCTTCACAAAGTCACAGCATGCTCTGTTTTTATTGATTCAGCAGTAGTTTGGGGTTCTCTGGCAACTGCTTTCCTTAGCATGATCTCCCACTGTCTACCAATCAGCACATATCAACTAATAATCCCATCAAACATGAGTTAAATTTGTGATCATGGATTCCTGATTCATTCCTGAATCATGACCAATAGCAAGCATCTTAATGTGGCTTGAGTGCTCCTTGCTCCATATTTTCTCTGCCAGATACTTCCACATCAGTCAATAATAAACACCAATGTCATATTTCTATCAACTGAATAATAGCATCAGTTTAAAAAGAGAAATCTCTCTTTAAAAAATCATTATGTAAAAGCATGTTATTAGGAAAGATGTGTAATTGCCTTACAGCCTCTAAAATAACTTGAAATTTTTCTGTTATCCCAATATACTCTTCAACTACTTTGATACAATTTCTATACGAAGATGAAAACATACTTGTAAAACATTTTATCTAAGCTTGGCTTACAAAATGAAAATGAACTTCAGAAATTGTCAAGAGTTCCTATATTTGAGATTTAGGAGCAACTGTCCAGTTAACACCTTTATAAAAATTTACCATTTTATAAAAAGATTTCTTCATGAAGTTACTTTTTTACATGTGTGTGTTTTATAAATTTACTTCAAAATGAGTGTTAAAATATTATGTTCTTTTGAGATATAGATTTATTTAAAAATTATTTTCCCAAAGACATAATTGGTAATGTTAAAAATACAGATACTTTGTTGGAGTCAGTATAAATCTTAGGATAAAATCAGTCAAAGTTAGGATGCCTGGGTGGCTCAGTCGGTTAAGCGTCTGCCTTCAGCTCAGGTCACAATCCCGGGCTCCTGGGATCGAGTCCTGCATCGGGCTCCCAGCTCTGTGGGAGGCTTGCCTCTCTCTCTCTCTCTCTGTGTCTCTGTGTCTCATGAATAAATAAATGAAAGGTCTTTAAAAAAAAATCAGTCAAAGTTATATATGGCTGCTCAATTTCTTTAAAACTGTAGTAGTTATTGGGGGGCGGAGCAAGATGGCAGAGGAGTAGGAGACCTGGATTTCGTCTCCTCTCAGGAATTCAGCTGGATAGGGATCAAACCATTCTGAACACCTACAAACTCAACAGGAGGTCGAAGAAAAGAAGAGCAACAACTCTCTCATCAGAAAAGCGACCACTTTCTGGAAGGTAGGACGTGCGGAGAAGTGAATCCGAGGCGATATTCGGGAGGAGAGACGGCGGGGGAGGGGCCTCCGGCGGCCGCTTCTGGCAAGTGATAGAGCAGCAGAGCACAAAATCGGAACTTTTAAAAGTCTGCTCCGCCGAGGGACGTCACTCTGGTGGCTAAGCGGGGGGTGGAACCCTCCGGGACAGTGTGGTCTCAGGACCCTCGGGGTCACAGAAAGACTGGGGGTGCCTGAGTGTGGCAGAGCTCCCAGGTATCGGAGCAGGGAAGCCGGCTGCAGAGGCGGAGCCCAGGCGCGGGCTCTCAGCTCGGGGTGGCCATAAACTGTGATCCGCGGCACAGTCAGGCCACTGCTCCTCCAGCAGGGACCCAACAAGCGGCAGATCCGGGGAGACTCACCTTCCTCCCCCGGGAGGAGCCGCGCGGGAGTGCACCGCAGGGATCTGCTGGGTTTGGAGACTCCACCCGGGGTCGGGTGCCAGAGATAGAAACGCGCGGTCACAGGCCGGGTGAGCGCGGAGTGCGGCTGGAGACCGGGGAGACGGGAGTGACTGACGGCTTTTCTCTGGGGGCTCACTGAGAAGCGGGACCCCGAGTTCTCGGCTCCTCCGGGGCGGAGCTTGGGAGGCCGCCATTTTCACTCTCCGCCTCCAAAGCTGTACGGAAAGCTCACAGGGACCAAAAGCCCCGGAGAGCAAACCCCAGCAGATTACTTAGCTGGGAGGGGGCAAGGGCGGGGCAATTCTGCCTCCGGCAAAGACATTTGGAAACCACGGCAACAGGCCCCTCCCCAGAAGATCAGCGAGAACAGCCAGCCAAGACCAAGTTTACCCATCAATGAGAACGGCAGAACTCCAGCTCTAGGGGACTACTGCACATAGAATTCATGGCTTTTTTACCATGATTCTGTAGTCTTTCAAAGTTAATTTTTTTTAACTGTCTTTTTTTCTTTTTTTATTCTTTTTGAATTTTTCTTTTTCCCTTTTTCAACCAACATCTTATCAATCCCTTTTTTTTTTTAAAAAAAACATTTTTATTTTTCATTTTTAGAGTCATATTCTATCCCTTCATAGTAGTTACCCATATTTTTGGCTTATATATATAAGTTGTTCTCTCTTTAAAATTTTGAGATAGTTTCTTCTAACAGATCAAAATATACCCTAAATCTCTAGTATATGGTGTTTTCTGTTCCCCTGCCTGATCACATCCTCTCCCTTTTTTTTTTTCTCTTTTTTTAAATCCTCTTCTTTTTTTTTTCAAACAACTTCTTATCAATTCCTTTTATAAAATTTTTTATAATTTCCATCTTTACAGTCATATTCCATCCCTTCATCATATCAACCCTTATTTTTGTACATATATAAGTTTTTCTTTCTTTAAAATTTTGGGAGGCACTTTCTTCTAAAAGACCAAAATACACCCCAAATCTAGTGTGTGGCACTGATCATATTTGATCACATTCTGGTTTTTTTTGTTGTTGTTTTGTTTTGTTTGTTTTTGTTTTTATCTTTATCTTTTTCTTTTTTTTCTTTTTCTTTTTTCTCTCTTTCCCTTTCTTTTCCCACTGCTTCAGGTTTTTTCTGATTTGTTTAGAGTATATTTTCTGGGGACGTTGTTACTCTGCTAGCATTTTGTTCTCTCATTAATCTATTCTCCTCTGCACAAAATGACAAGACGGAAAAAATCACCTCAACAAAAAGAACAAGAGGTAGTACCGACTGCCAGGGACCTACTCAATACGGACATTAGTACAATGTCAGATCTAGAGTTCAGAATCATCACTTTAAAGATACTAGCTGGGCTTGAAAAAAATATGGAAGTTATTAGAGAAACCCTTTCTGGAGAAGTAAAAGAACTAAAATCCAACCAAGTAGAAATCAAAAAGGCTATTAATGAGGTGCAATCAAAAATGGGGGCACTAACTGCTAGAATAAATGAGGCAGAAGAGAGAATCAGTAATATAGAAGATGAAATGATGGAAAATAAAGAAGCTGAGAAAAAGAGAGATAAACAACTACTGGATCACGAGGGCAGAATTCGAGAGATAAGCGATACCATAAGACAAAACAACATTAGAATAATTGGGATCCCAGAAGAAGAAGAAAGAGAGAGAGGGGCAGAAGGTATAATGGAGCAAATTATAGCAGAGAACTTCCCTAATTTGGGGAAGGAAACAGGCATGAAAATCCAGGAAGCACAGAGAACCCCTCTCAAAATCAATAAAAATAGGTCAACACCCCGACATCTAATAGTAAAACTTACGAGTCTCATAGACAAAGAGAAAATCCTGAAAGCAGCTCGGGAGAAGAGATATGTAACCTACAAGGGTAGAAACATTAGATTGGCAACAGACCTATCCACAGAGACCTGGCAGGCCAGAAAGGACTGGCAGGATATATTCAGAGCACTAAACGAGAAAAATATGCAGCCAAGAATACTATATCCAGCTAGGCTGTCATTGAAAATTGAAGGAGAGATAAAAAGCTTCCAGGACAAACAAAAACTAAAGGAATTTGCAAACACAAAACCAGCCCTACAGGAAATCTTGAAAGGAGTCCTCTAAGCAAAGAGAGACCCCAAAAGCAACATAGACCAGAAAGGAACACAGACAATATACGGTAACAGTCACCTTACAGGCAATACAATGGCACTAAATTCCTATCTTTCAATAGTTACCCTGAATGTAAATGGGCTCAATGCCCCAATCAAAAGACACAGGCTATCAGACTGGATTAAAAAACAAGACCCATCGATATGCTGTCTGCAAGAGACTCATTTTCGACCCAAAGACAGCCCCAGATTGAAAGTGAGGGGGTGGAAAACCATTTACCATGCTAATGGACACCAAAAGAAAGCTGGGGTGGCAATCCTTATATCAGACAAATTAGATTTTAAACCAAAGACTGTAATAAGAGATGAGAAAGGACACTATATCATACTTAAAGGATCTATCCAACAAGAAGATCTAACAATTGTAAATATCTATGCCCCTAACATGGGAGCAGCCAATTATATAAGCCAATTAATAACAAAAGCAAAGAAACACATCGACAACAATACAATAATAGTGGGGGACTTTAACACCCCCCTCACTGAAATGGACAGATCATCTAAGCAAAAGATCAACAAGGAAATAAAGACTTTAAATGACACACTGGACCAAATGGACTTTACAGACATATTCAGAACATTCCACCCCAAAGCAACGGAATACACATTCTTCTCTAGTGCCCATGGAACATTCTCCAGAATAGATCACATCCTAGGTCATAAATCAGGTCTCAACCGGTACCAAAAGATTGGAATCATTCCCTGCCTATTTTCAGACCACAATGCTTTGAAACTAGAGCTCAATCACAAGACAAAAGTCAGAAAGAACTCAAATACATGGAGGCTAAAGAGCATCCTACTAAAGAACGAATGGGTCAACCAGGAAATTAAAGAAGAATTAAAAAAATACATGGAAACCAATGAAAATGAAAACACAACTATTCAAAATCTTTGGGATGCAGCAAAGGCAGTCCTAAGAGGAAAGTATATAGCAATACAAGCCTTTCTCAAGAAGCAAGAAAGGTCTCAAGTATACAACCTAACCCTACACCTAAAGGAGCTGGAGAAAGAACAGCAAATAAAGCCTAAACCCAGCAGGAGAAGAGAAATAATCAAGATCAGAGCAGAAATCAATGAAATAGAAACTAAAAGAACAGTAGAACAGATCAACGAAACTAGGAGCTGGTTCTTTGAAAGAATTAACAAGATTGATAAACCCCTGGCCAGACTTATCAAAAAGAGAAGAGAAATGACCCACATCAACAAAATCATGAATGAAAGAGGAGAGATCACAACCAACACCAAAGAAATACAAACAATTATAAGAACATATTATGAGCAACTCTATGCCAGCAAATTAAATAACCTGGAAGAAATGGATGCATTTCTAGAGATGTACCAACTACCAAAACTGAACCAGGATGAAATAGAAAACCTGAACAGACCTATAACCACTAAGGAAATTGAAGCAGTCATCAAAAATCTCCCAAAAAACAAAAGCCCAGGGCCAGATGGCTTCCCAGGGGAATTCTACCAAACATTTCAAGAAGAATTAATACCTATTCTTCTGAAACTGTTCCAAAAAATAGAAATGGAAGGAAAACTTCCCAACTCATTTTATGAGGCCAGCATTACCTTGATCCCAAAACCAGACAAAGACCCCATCAAAAAGGAGAATTACAGACCAATATCCCTGATGAACATGGATGCAAAAATTCTCACCAAAATACTAGCCAATAGGATCCAACAGTACATTAAAAGGATTATTCACCATGACCAAGTGGGATTTATCCCTGGGCTGCAAGGTTGGTTCAACATCCGCAAATCAATCAATGTGATACAATACATTAACAAAAGAAAGAACAAGAATCATATGATCCTCTCAATAGATGCAGAAAAAGCATTTGACAAAGTACAGCATCCTTTCTTGATCAAAACTCTTCAGAGTATAGGCATAGAGGGTACATACCTCAATATCATAAAAGCCATCTATGAAAAACCCACAGCAAATATCATTCTCAATGGGGAAAAACTGAGAGCTTTCCCCCTAAGGTCAGGAACGCGGCAGGGATGTCCACTATCACCACTGCTATTCAACATAGTATTGGAAGTCCTAGCCACAGCAATCAGACAACAAAAAGAAATCAAAGGCATCCAAATTGGCAAGGAAGAAGTCAAACTCTCACTCTTTGCAGATGATATGATACTTTATGTGGAAAACCCAAAAGACTCCACCCCAAAACTGCTAGAACTCATACAGGAATTCAGTCAAGTGGCAGGATATAAAATCAATGCACAGAAGTCAGTGGCATTCCTATACACCAACAACAAGACAGAAGAAAGAGAAATTAAAGAGTCGATCCCATTTACAATTGCACCCAAAACCATAAGATACCTAGGAATAAATCTAACCAAAGAGACAAAGGATCTGTACTCAGAAAACTATAAAATACTCATGAAAGAAATTGAGGAAGACACAAAGAAATGGAAAAACATTCCATGCTCATGGATTGGAAGAACAAATATTGTGAAGATGTCAATGCTACCTAGAGCAATCTACACATTCAATGCAATCCCCATCAAAATACCATCCACTTTTTTCAAAGAAATGGAACAAATAATCCTAAAATTTGTATGGAACCAGAAAAGACCCCGCATAGCCAGAGGAATGTTGAAAAAGAAAAGCAAAGCCGGCGGCATCACAATTCCGGACTTCCAGCTCTATTACAAAGCTGTCATCATCAAGACAGCATGGTACTGGCACAAAAACAGACACATAGATCAATGGAACAGAATAGAGAGCCCAGAAATGGACCCTCAACTCTATGGTCAACTCATCTTTGACAAAGCAGGAAAGAATGTCCAATGGAACAAAGACAGTCTCTTCAACAAATGGTGTTGGGAAAATTGGATAGCCACATGCAGAAGAATGAAACTGGACCATTTCCTTACACCACACACAAAAATAGACTCCAAATGGTTGAAAGACCTCAATGTGAGACAGGAGTCCATCAAAATCCTAAAGGAGAACACAGGCAGCAACCTCTTTGACCTCAGCCGAAGCAACTTCTTCCTAGAAACATCGCCAAAGGCAAGGGAGGCAAGGACAAAAATGAACTATTGGGACTTCATCAAGATAAAAAGCTTTTGCAAAGCAAAGGAAACAGTCAACAAAACCAAAAGACAACCAACAGAATGGGAGAAGATATTTGCAAATGACATATCAGATAAAGGGCTAGTATCCAAAATCTATAAAGAACTCATCAAACTCAACACCCAAAGAACAAAGAATCCAATCAAGAAATGGGCAGAAGACATGAAAAGACATTTTTCCAAAGAAGACATCCAAATGGCCAACAGACACATGAAAAAGTGCTCAGTATCGCTCGGCATCAGGGAAATCCAAATCAAAACCTCAATGAGATACCACCTCACACCTGTCAGAATGGCTAAAATTAACAAGTCAGGAAATGACAGATGTTGGCGGGGATGCGGAGAAAGGGGAACCCTCCTACACTGTTGGTGGGAATGCAAGCTGGTGCAGCCACTCTGGAAAACTGTATGGAGGTTCC
>NC_058404.1:181680281-181800294 GCF_002201575.2 Neomonachus schauinslandi
GAATGGGTCAACCAGGAAATTAAAGAAGAATTAAAAAAATACATGGAAACCAATGAAAATGAAAACACAACTATTCAAAATCTTTGGGATGCAGCAAAGGCAGTCCTAAGAGGAAAGTATATAGCAATACAAGCCTTTCTCAAGAAGCAAGAAAGGTCTCAAGTATACAACCTAACCCTACACCTAAAGGAGCTGGAGAAAGAACAGCAAATAAAGCCTAAACCCAGCAGGAGAAGAGAAATAATCAAGATCAGAGCAGAAATCAATGAAATAGAAACTAAAAGAACAGTAGAACAGATCAACGAAACTAGGAGCTGGTTCTTTGAAAGAATTAACAAGATTGATAAACCCCTGGCCAGACTTATCAAAAAGAGAAGAGAAATGACCCACATCAACAAAATCATGAATGAAAGAGGAGAGATCACAACCAACACCAAAGAAATACAAACAATTATAAGAACATATTATGAGCAACTCTATGCCAGCAAATTAAATAACCTGGAAGAAATGGATGCATTTCTAGAGATGTACCAACTACCAAAACTGAACCAGGATGAAATAGAAAACCTGAACAGACCTATAACCACTAAGGAAATTGAAGCAGTCATCAAAAATCTCCCAAAAAACAAAAGCCCAGGGCCAGATGGCTTCCCAGGGGAATTCTACCAAACATTTCAAGAAGAATTAATACCTATTCTTCTGAAACTGTTCCAAAAAATAGAAATGGAAGGAAAACTTCCCAACTCATTTTATGAGGCCAGCATTACCTTGATCCCAAAACCAGACAAAGACCCCATCAAAAAGGAGAATTACAGACCAATATCCCTGATGAACATGGATGCAAAAATTCTCACCAAAATACTAGCCAATAGGATCCAACAGTACATTAAAAGGATTATTCACCATGACCAAGTGGGATTTATCCCTGGGCTGCAAGGTTGGTTCAACATCCGCAAATCAATCAATGTGATACAATACATTAACAAAAGAAAGAACAAGAATCATATGATCCTCTCAATAGATGCAGAAAAAGCATTTGACAAAGTACAGCATCCTTTCTTGATCAAAACTCTTCAGAGTATAGGCATAGAGGGTACATACCTCAATATCATAAAAGCCATCTATGAAAAACCTACAGCGAATATCATTCTCAATGGGGAAAAACTGAGAGCTTTCCCCCTAAGGTCAGGAACGCGGCAGGGATGTCCACTATCACCACTGCTATTCAACATAGTATTGGAAGTCCTAGCCACAGCAATCAGACAACAAAAAGAAATCAAAGGCATCCAAATTGGCAAGGAAGAAGTCAAACTCTCACTCTTTGCAGATGATATGATACTTTATGTGGAAAACCCAAAAGACTCCACCCCAAAACTGCTAGAACTCATACAGGAATTCAGTCAAGTGGCAGGATATAAAATCAATGCACAGAAGTCAGTGGCATTCCTATACACCAACAACAAGACAGAAGAAAGAGAAATTAAAGAGTCGATCCCATTTACAATTGCACCCAAAACCATAAGATACCTAGGAATAAATCTAACCAAAGAGACAAAGGATCTGTACTCAGAAAACTATAAAATACTCATGAAAGAAATTGAGGAAGACACAAAGAAATGGAAAAACATTCCATGCTCATGGATTGGAAGAACAAATATTGTGAAGATGTCAATGCTACCTAGAGCAATCTACACATTCAATGCAATCCCCATCAAAATACCATCCACTTTTTTCAAAGAAATGGAACAAATAATCCTAAAATTTGTATGGAACCAGAAAAGACCCCGCATAGCCAGAGGAATGTTGAAAAAGAAAAGCAAAGCCGGCGGCATCACAATTCCGGACTTCCAGCTCTATTACAAAGCTGTCATCATCAAGACAGCATGGTACTGGCACAAAAACAGACACATAGATCAATGGAACAGAATAGAGAGCCCAGAAATGGACCCTCAACTCTATGGTCAACTCATCTTTGACAAAGCAGGAAAGAATGTCCAATGGAACAAAGACAGTCTCTTCAACAAATGGTGTTGGGAAAATTGGATAGCCACATGCAGAAGAATGAAACTGGACCATTTCCTTACACCACACACAAAAATAGACTCCAAATGGTTGAAAGACCTCAATGTGAGACAGGAGTCCATCAAAATCCTAAAGGAGAACACAGGCAGCAACCTCTTTGACCTCAGCCGAAGCAACTTCTTCCTAGAAACATCGCCAAAGGCAAGGGAGGCAAGGACAAAAATGAACTATTGGGACTTCATCAAGATAAAAAGCTTTTGCAAAGCAAAGGAAACAGTCAACAAAACCAAAAGACAACCAACAGAATGGGAGAAGATATTTGCAAATGACATATCAGATAAAGGGCTAGTATCCAAAATCTATAAAGAACTCATCAAACTCAACACCCAAAGAACAAAGAATCCAATCAAGAAATGGGCAGAAGACATGAAAAGACATTTTTCCAAAGAAGACATCCAAATGGCCAACAGACACATGAAAAAGTGCTCAGTATCGCTCGGCATCAGGGAAATCCAAATCAAAACCTCAATGAGATACCACCTCACACCTGTCAGAATGGCTAAAATTAACAAGTCAGGAAATGACAGATGTTGGCGGGGATGCGGAGAAAGGGGAACCCTCCTACACTGTTGGTGGGAATGCAAGCTGGTGCAGCCACTCTGGAAAACTGTATGGAGGTTCCTCAAAAAGTTGAAAATAGAGCTACCATATGATCCAGCAATTGCACTACTGGGTATTTACCCCAAAGATACAAAAGTAGGGATCCGAAGGGGTACGTGCACCCTGATGTTTATAGCAGCAATGTCCACAATAGCCAAACTGTGGAAAGAGCCAAGATGTCCATCAACAGA
This sequence comes from Neomonachus schauinslandi, assembly GCF_002201575.2. Lineage (NCBI taxonomy): Eukaryota > Metazoa > Chordata > Mammalia > Carnivora > Phocidae > Neomonachus > Neomonachus schauinslandi. The sequence goes on from NC_058404.1 coordinate 181,683,155, forward strand.
TGAATGGATAAAGAAGATCTGGTATATATATACAATGGAATATTATGCAGCCATCAAAAGGAACGAGATCTTGCCATTTGCAACGATGTGGATGGAACTGGAGGGTATTATGTTGAGTGAAATAAGTCAAACAGAGAAAGACATGTATCATATGACCTCACTGATATGAGGAATTCTTAATCTCAGGAAACAAACTGAGGGTTGCTGGAGTGGGGGGTGGGGTGGGAAGGATGGGGTGACTGGGTGATAGACACTGGGGAGGGTATGTGCTCTGGTAAGCGCTGTGAATTGTGCAAGACTGTTGAATCTCAGATCTGTACCTCTGAAACAAATAATGCAATATATGTTAAGAAAAAAAAAAAGAAGAAGAAGAAGGTAGCGGGAGGGGAAGAATGAAGCGGGGGAAATCGGAGGGGTAGACGAACCATGAGAGACGATGGACTCTGAAAAACAAACAGGGTTCTAGAGGGGAGGGGGGTGGGAGGATGGGTTAGCCTGGTGGTGGGTACTGAGGAGGGCACGTTCTGCATGGAGCACTGGGTGTTATGCACAAACAATGAATCATGGAACACTTCATCTAAAAAAAAAAAAAAAAAAAAAAACTGTAGTAGTTATTAATTGCATTATAATTTTAATTACACAATTCTTATTAGTTATTCTACTATTGGTATTCTACTATTATTGGTATTCAAATAAGTATTGGCAAGAAAGCAGATCATCTAGAACTTTGATTCATTGCTGGTAAGGTGTCAGTTGATAAAATGGCTTTGGAAGATTGTTTGGCATTATCTACTGAAGCTGACCACATGCAGATTCCATGATCTAGCAATTTCTTCTTTAAAAATTTTATTTATTTATTTATTATTTGAAAGAGAGAGAAAGAGTGAGAGAGAGACAACAGGAGCGGGGAGGGGGGAGGCACAGAGGGAGAGGAAGAAGCAGACTCCTCGTTGAGCAGGGAGCCCTAGGCAGGGCTCAATCCCAGGACCCCAAGATCATGACCTGAGCCAAAGGCAGATGCTTAGCCAACTGAGCCACCCAGGAAACCCTGACCTAGCAATTTCATTTCCAAGTACATTCTCAACAGAAATGAATGCCCTATCTACACAGTTCAACTAAAAGATATGAATTAGAATGTTCTTGACAGCAATATTTGTAACAGTCTCAACCTGGAAAAAATCTAAATGTCCATCAACTGTAACATGAATACGTACATTTGGCAGTGGATAAAATGGGACAGTGTACAGGAAATAAAGTGACAAACAGTGCCAAACATTCCCATATACATAAAACACCCAAACAAAATGTTGAGTAAAAGAAGCCAGCCATGAAAGAGCATACACTGCATGATTCCATTTACATAAAGTTCTAAAAATAAGGGAAAGGGGCTGTTTTGCTAGAACTCAGAATGTAGGCTAAATTTCCAAGAGGAAAGGGTAGAGAAGAGTAGTGTGATGGGGAGGGACCATGACAGAGGCTTTTGGGTGCTGGTGATAATCTATTTCTTAACCTGGGCAGTGGCTATATTAGTGAGTTTTAGTTGGTCTCAGGACCTTGACTGGTATTCATTGTCTCCCTCAACTATCTTTTAAATTCTTCTCTCCTTCAGAGATCATTTCTGGAGATCCATTACTGTCTTACATGGTGGTGTGACCCAAGCCTTCATTCCTGAATGCTCTGAGCCCTTGGTAACAATAAACTTCTCAAGCCAAGGTCACTGTACATGTCCATTCTCATTTGTAATTGGAAAAAAGAGTATCAAGTAGTACCCAAATGGATCACCTATATTCCACTGTGTTCCTTCTTCTCCCCAGTGTGTAACAGTAGCCCTTTCTTACTCTATTGATAGTGTCAATTACCTCTGGCAATGGTGCGTTATCTTCTCGCATGCTGGCCACTGGATATTAAGAGTTCAATGTGCCTAGATGGCAGTTGAAGTTTATGTATATTTCAAGGAACCCACTGATGTGTTATGGCAACCATTCTCTCCTTTCCAGGACCAAGACCTTTAACTCTACAGGTTCTAGCATTGTAGGGACACAAACACAATCCAACAGAGGATTCCTAGGGAGAATGGCAAGTGGTGCCAGGCCTGCTTCTACCTCTTGGTTTCTGTGTCATTAATTCTTCTTATTTTGCAAACAGAGGGAGCCAATTCAGGTATTGTGTCCTGAAAAATGGGACCTCATTCTTGAAGAGTACTGGCTCTGGGCTCACACTTTAGCTGTACTTTCAGTAGACCATCCAGTTGCTTTATAGAGCTAGCATCTTCTGGCTAGTTTCACATATGACACAACCAGCATATTCCAAAGTCATGGGTTCATTCTTGCACCTACTTGTCAATACCCTGGTCAGATGCTGTGTTGTGTGAGAATCCATGCTTATGGATCAGGCATTCTTTAATTGCCATAAGGAACCATAAGCTTCTGGAAAGTGGCACTGACTAGGGCTCAGCAGGCAGGAAAAAAACAAAACAAAACAAAATAGGTGTCTATCTTTGGCTACTGGCTCTTCCAGGACAGAAGAGGCCCATATAGTCTACCTGCCACCAAGAGGCCAGTCAGCCTTCTCCAGGAATAGCACTTTATCAGCATTAGTCTCTGTGGCTCATAGATTGGACATCATCTAGGTCAGCCTCAGTAAGTGAGAAACCATGCCACCTTATCTGCAACTGGCCACTCCATTCTTTTTTATCATTGTGCTAGTTCTGAGGTAGCTGTTGATGTAGGATCAATACTTATTGGTTGAGTGCCTTTTCTCTGATGGATACTTCTGGAGGGCATTTATATATGTTACAAAAATCTTCACACTTTGGACATACTACCATATGTTCATTCACATGACTTTACCCAAGACTTTGTCTCTGAATTCCCAATCCTTTTTCTTCCAGGATTCCAGGCAACTGGCTAGGTTATTTGCCATGCCCAAAAAATTGTATACATTCTCATCTCAGGCCACCATTCCTTTCACAAAAGGAGATGTTCAGGTACATCCAATATAGCTTTGACCATTGGAAAGATCTTTTTCTCTCCACCATCTCTGAAGGCCATTTCCAAGTATGCCCGTAATGCAACCACTATCCCTTTTTGGCTTACATCAATTTACCAGCGTAACCCATCCTGCAATAAAAGTTTGGGCTTTTTCCTCCTCTTGTAGGACTCATCTTATAGGACTTTCCATAGAGCCATAGGTACATGCTGGCAGAGAAGCACAGGTGAAACTGTGGTGAGTGACATGGGAAGTTTTGGGCTATCAGCTCTACTCCTGCCCTCTGGTCTCACACAGGCTTGATCCAAAATATGCCATATCCATATTATACTAAACCACTGCTGAGTGTGTCCAACTGTATAAACTGATCATGACTTTTTATTGGGATGAGTGCCTTTAGCCCCACAATCCTCCATTACAGCCTTCTTCTGATTACAGATAATCCATAGCACTCTCCTTGGCTGTCTATCTTTTTGTCCCCTAGGAAGACCAGGGTCTATTAACCATGTTTAAAGATCAAGCCCACTTAGCTGCCCCTCCACCTTGCCACTATAGTAATTGTGGCTTTCTGGCTCCCTGACAGCTAAACACCACCACTTGGATTTTATTACTTTGGGGGCCTCATCATCACCACAGCCATGAGCAAATTCAACACTAAGACTGCCTAAGATCCATTCTCCCCTTATTTTAGAATTTGAATCCCTAAATTGTAGATGAGAACTTACCTATCAAGCTATAGACCACACACCCAGTCTGTTTTGCAGGTGCTTATAGTGGCCAAAGACACATAAATAAATATACTGGATTATACTTCTAGGTGGCACTAGAAAGTATACAGTCATGCACTTGCCTTTCCCCTTCTTTCTTCTGGGCATCAGCTGGACATATCAAACATAGTGGCCTATGATCGTGAAGGAGGTGATGCTGGAGCAATGAGACCAGGATAGGATAGTTTGGTTTCCTGGAGAACCTCAAGGAATAGGGGCATTCCACCGGTGCTGGATCACTGCCCCATGAGAAAGAAATAAACTTTTATTTTGTTTAAGTACTTTGAGTATTTTTTAGAGCAGATCAATCTGTTACTCATTTTAATTCTCTCATTTTAATTTTAATGCTCATTTTAATACTCATTTCTGTAACTTCATCATAAATTTATTTTTAACTAGGCTCAGAATGTGAAGAAGGTCATTATAGGTACAGAGGAAGCAGAAGTCTGCAAGGTCTGGAGTTGGAGGAGCATCACACAATGAAGGACAGCAGATATATGTGCTCACCCAATAAATCTCAAAAAGCTAGTGTGACAAAATTGAGAACCCAGTACATCCCCAGAGCACACTACATCCACTCAGGAACCTGGCTTCTCAGTTTCTAAACCTCTTGAATTATCTTTGAATATCTCACCAACCTTTTTGAATTATCTTTGCCCCTTACTCTCCCTTGGACATCCACTCTCCCGTCACACTCTAGACTTTGCCAGTTACATTAACTGCTCTACTTTCAAAACCATCACCTCCTGACTTCCCAGTTCTGCCTCTAGTTACCAATTTCCAAAAATATTTGAGCTTCAAAAGGACTTCTCATATTTTAATCCCACCATTTGTTTCCTCTTATCTTTAGCCTTCCCATCTGCGCATTCTTCCTTAGGCTTAATGGTGGCTGATTAGTATTAACTATTCACTCACCGTTCTTTTGTTCAACAAATATTTACTGAGCAAGATAAATACACTATCAGGTATCACTCCGGGCATTAGAGATGGAGAAGTGAATAAAATGGAAAAAAAAAAAAACAAACCTGTTCCTATGGAGCCTGGTTACTTCCAGTGGGCAGCAACCCAGAAGTACACAATAAAAATACATCATTTTTTTTATATCTTCGTCATATATAAAGATATATTTTTATCTATTATATACTATATCTTGATAGTTTTAAGTAAGGATTCACTAAATTTCATCCTCAGTTCTAGTATATGAACCAAATCTGGCATTTAGTTTTGAGCTTTGAGTCTTTAAAAACTGAGTGACTGAATAACTCCTTTAGTATTAGTTCTGGTGTCATTGAAATTTGCATGGATAATTACAACATAATTACATCACAGGTTACCATCACATCTACTGTGTACAACAGTGTCCATAATCTGAACACAGAATTTTTTTTATTACATAAGTTTCAGGTGTGAGGCTTTATAATTCAACATCTATACACACTACAAAACAATGAACGATACTAGACTTGCACTGATCACTTTGTAGTAAACAAAGGATTTAATTCAAATTCAGTGTTAACATCTTAATGTTCAATTTCAAATATAAGTACACATTCCATATTTAAGTTGGAATGAATTTCACTTCACATACTTGAAATTCTCAGACATTTGATACATATTTGTCTATTATTGAGGTAGGAAATATTGTGACATTTAAATATGATTGTTATAGCTATTTCTGAGCAAAATCAAATTTTAAGAAGTTTTAACTAGTTGAGTAGACAGGTATATATATCTGTAGTGATTACAAAATTAGAAGAGTGCGTTAGTTATAAAACTTTAAAAGTAATATATATCTAGTTAGAGTCAATAGTTTTTTAAGATTAAATAATAAAAAGAAGAAGAATTCTAATATGGAGTATACATCATATTAAATATTAATCTCTGAGGACAGTATTTAGTTTTTAAATACTAAATCCTATTTTTTTGCCATAGCCTTTCAAGAACATGTCCTATTTGGATATACTTCATTGCTTTAAAAGAACATCTAAAAATAAATAAATAAATAAAAATAAACAAAAAATAAAAGAACATCTATAGGGCACTTGGGTGGCTCAGCTGGTTAAGCATCTGACTCTTGATTTCAGCTCAGGTCATCTCAAGGTCATGAGATTGAGATTGAGCCCCACATCAGGCTTGTACTCAGCATGGAGCCTGCTTAAGATTCTCTCTCTCTCTCCCCCTCAGCCCCTTCCCTCCCCTTCTGCCCTTTCTCTTCTCTACCCCACTCATGCTTGCAGTCTCTCACTCTCTCTCTCTCTCTCAAAAAAAAAAAAGATAATCTAAAATCAAAGGATCAGTTTGCTAATTCAAAAGTCCACGAGAGTAGTCATTAAAATTACATATAGTAAGACATCTGCATGACAGATCCTTTTTGAGCTACACATCATATAGACTATAAAAATAAGAGAAAAATAAGGTATAAAAAAACAATTTGTTCTCACTAAACAAAAAAATAAGACATTCCAAAAATGCTTTAGGAAGATTCTTTAATGATTTGACACTACAAATGCTAACATCTTAACCAAAATTCTTGCACATTTGATTGGCACAAACGCAATTATTTTAGTACCTGAAAAAAGAATTTTGGAGATGGACAAAATTTATCAATCCTAGGTTCCAAATTCCTTTTGAAAAGCAAGCTACCAAAACAATCTTTTTTTTCTCTATTATATTTTTCCATACACATAGAAGTCTGTGATAATATTAAATGCATCTCTTCTGGTCTGGTCAGTCAACTGGATATAGAGAAACAACAGATGATTTTTTTTTAAAAATATTTAACAGCATATGAATTCATTATGAATTTGACAATGCTTTTTTTTTTAACCAACTGGCCAAGAAATTGCTGGGTTTCACATTGATAACAACATGATTCTGATAGAAGTATTTACAGAATAGAAGTTAACACGCTGAAGCTGAGTGCTCATAGACTGATATAGTCCTGTGTGATATAAAAGAACTGGTTTTTATCAGAGAGACAGGGGACTACATTCTTTTTCAGCCAAAGACGAACTCCTAATACACAACAGATTTTGTTATCGCCTTGCTATGCTCTTATATAATAAGTCCTAGCTGGACTTATTATAGCAGCAATTACAGCAGCAATTCCCTGCTTTACAACAAATTCTGGAGCAAAAGAATGTCTTGTGCTGTACTTAGCTTACAATAATGCTGAAGTGGATGGACTTTTGTTTTCAGAGAACACAGTTTACTTGCTGGGAACTACAAATAAACTTGATAAACCTTGACAGTGTATGTATTTCTCACCTGGTAAGTTCTATAGCATTCTACACCACAGTGGGTGCTAAAATTAGTGTCAATGCCAATGAAAGCTGAGATACCAACAGAAGCTGAGAGAGAATGGAGTTATCTTTAAGCCAATTTTCCTTCCATTTCTGTATGGCCAGATCCATGTCTTCTTCTGATTGTGTAAATAAGATAACATTTTTCTTAAGGTATTGTGTAGAGCAAAAATATCAGAAATAATAAATAATAAATGGAACAACAATCTCAAACATTGAAAATGTTCAGGAAGCATCTTTTATCTAGCAGTGTAAAAGGTGGAATTTGTGGGATTGTTTCAATGAAACTACATTATCACCATTGACAAAATCTTCTGATCTAGGAGATGAAAATGAAATGCCTTTACCTAGTTACTTACTCATGTTGAGAAATGAAAACTTAAAGATCTATTGGGAGTAACCCCATCACAAGTACCTTATGTGAGCGGAGCTAGAAGAAAAAAAAATCCTAGTCTTTGAAAGTGAGCATCTATTCAGTATCACAAAGATGATGCAGTACGGCCTGCCTGAACAGTCTAGCACCTGGCAGTGAAGAAAGAATTGTTTTGGTTCTGTAAGGTCAAGCTTTGTAAAATTGATGACCCATATTTTTACTAATAAAGTTAAAATCATGTAAAAATAAATAATATTTAGATATAAATCAGATTTATTATTCTGTAACAGTGACACTCAGCTTTAGCTCAATTATTGCCCGAAACATAAGTGTGTTTAGTCAAATGTGAGTGCTATGCAACACACACAAGTTAAGTAAAAATAAAGTAAATCAGAGAAGGAGCCTAGAAAGTCACCGAGAATAGGAACAGAAGGTTCCATCTTAAGTAGAGTGGTCAGGATAGGCCTCACCATACCACGCAGATATCTAGAAAAGGGAAATCTGATGGAGGAATATCACTGAAGAAAGAAACTAAAAGTTATATTCTAGGGACAGCAACCAGACCAATATGACTGGAGTAGAGTGAGCAAGAAGTAGAGTGGTAGGAAATGAGGTCAGAGAGAAAAGGGCCAGAAATATAAGCCCTACCGGTCTATAGTAAAGACTTAGCAATTTTTCTAAGTGAGATGAGAAACCGTTGTCTTGCTTTAAGCCTAGTGACAATAAAACTGATTTGTGTTGTTAAAGGATCACTCTTCTAAATGTCTTGGTGCGACAGTACAGTGTATAAGGTTAGAAGCAGACAAGAAATGCAGACAAGCCATGACGATGGCTTGGGGCAGGTGGCAGCAGTGAGAACAAAATGAGATATGGCCAGGCTCTGATATATTCTGAGGGAAGAGGTAGCAATATTTCTACATGGAGAGGATGTGTTGTGTGAGTGAGATAACAATCATGACTCCAAGAGCTTATATTTTGTAAGAAGAATGGAGTTGTTATTTACTTAGATGAGAAAGCAAATTTTGGAGAGAAGACACAGACTTTGGTTTAGGACTTTGTAACTTTGAGATACATATTAGACATCCAAGCACAAGGTTGGGAATGTGCATATGGGATTCAGAGACAAATTTAGGATGATGATAGTATTGAAAGATATTAAGGTATGAATGACATTTTAGGCCTTCAAACTGGTTAAGATCATCAAGTACAGAGGAAAAAAATATCCCATTTCCTTTCATGTACTTTCAATTCCTTGGTTTCTTCCTCTCTACTTAAAAGAAAAATCCCAATTCTTGGTTAAATTCAATCATTCTGCTATGAGCCTAGGTCTGTATAGCTGAATGTAATGGAAGAAAAAGCACACAACTTTTAATCAAGGATCACAAAAAATAAGGAAGTTTTTGTCTTGGCTGCAAGTCCTAATACATCCCATACTCAATTTCCTGAGTATTGCATTGAAATACAAATGACAGTTGTATTTCTTATATTCTCACATCTTCAAAATGCCTTCTCCTTACAGACTCTCAGATATTATGTTAGTCAAAATTTTCCAGAAAAACAGAACTAATAGAAGACAGATAGATGATAGATAGATGATAGACAGATGATACATGATAGATAGATAGATGATAGCTGATAGATAGATAGATGATAGATAGATAATAGGTAAGATAGGTAGATAAAATAGATTTGTAAATATATATTTACTGTGACAAATTGGCTCACATGATTATAAAGGCTAAGTCCCAAGATTTGTCATTTGCAAGCTTGAGACTTGGATGGTATAATTCAATCCAAATCAGAAGGTCTGAGAACCAGGAGAGACTATGGTTTAAATCCCCATCAGAAACCCAGAGAAGAAGAGATGAGATGTCCCAATGCATGCAGACAAAAAGCAAAAAGGGCAAATCCCTCCTTCCTCTGCCTTTTATTCTATCCAGGCCCTCAGTGGATAACATGATGCCCACCCACCTTGGGAGGGCAAGCTCCTGAGTCCACCAATTCAAGTGCCAGTCTCATCCAGAAACACCCCCAGACACACCCAGAAATAATGTTTAATCTGGACACCCTGTGGCCAGTCAAGTTGACCCACAAAATTAGCCATCACAGATATTGACCTTGCATCTTATTTGCCTAATAAAATAGAAGCACAAGAAGAGACTACTTAATCATGCTTTTTCTAGACCTACCTACCAACTATGTCTGTATTTATATTCTCAACTCCTCCTCCTTTGTCAATGAGTGGAATCCCCCAACTTCTCTTCAAGACTAAAATTCATGCTTGCATGTCTACTGAATCACCCTGACCAGCACAGCATTTTAACTGTCCCCTATCTTAGCAAAACCACAAATCCCCAGGCTCAACTCTTTGTAGCTACTTTGGAATAGTCCTTAACACTTTAATCAGATGACTCCAAGATTACTTGTCTGTACTTCTTTTCCGATTCTTCATCTCCAATTCTCTCTTTAACCCATTTCATTCAGACTTCTGTTTCTCACCCTCCACTAAATGCTCTCACCCACAGCTCCTCTTGCCAACATCACCAGACTCCCCAGCTGTAGCATAACGAGGGTGCATTCTCCTACCTTACTGCACTGCATCTCTCAGCAATGTTTGACTCTAACTTACTACCTTCTTTGTGAAACTCCTCTTTCTCTTGGGTCCTGAGATATAAAACAAACTATCTGAGAAGTCAGACAGAGGGACAGATAGACAAAATATCATGCAATTAGTGCCATATTTCAGATTTGCAGGAACAAGGAAGTGACAAATTCCAGTGGGCATAAGGGGGAGGGATTACAAATTACAAAAAAGTGTTTTTTGCTGGATTTAGAAAAATGAGAATATCAATATGTTAGCATGAATAACAACAAACACAAAGTATTTACCCTAGGAACTCTATATATGTATATGTATATGCACTATCAACTATAAAATTATATCCAGCTTACCTTGTAGCTAAAACTTTGTATTAAAGAAAGGACTGTGTTTTCTGTTTCTTTGAAGGCAGCAAGGGAAACTTATGGTGATGAACCATAGAATAATCAAATGTGTTTGTTTATGCTAAAAAAAAAAAGTAGATGACAAAGATTCTGTGTGTATGACATTACAGCTCTCAGTTGTTCAAAGTGGAAAAAAAAAAAACAACTTTTTACCCCAAAACAGAGTACGCCTGGAAAACAAGGGCTATATCCTGTCCACCAGTCCATACCCATGGTAGAAAGTGTTCAATAAATGACAGTTGAATAAAACTGTATTAATTAACAGTAACAAGCAACTTATGCAGTAAAAAAGTACTGTTGTCCCCATTTTGCAATAAGGAAACAAAAATTTAGATAAACTTCCAAAAGTCACCCAACTAGTGAGTAAATATCTTTCCAACTTGCTTGTATTTTAGTTTCAAGTATCTCTTCAGCTACTCATAAAACACTAATATTTATAATTTTTTCTCATCAGTAAACACAAAAACATAACTTCCTCATTGTTAAAATTGGGACACTGAGTCTCAAGATGAATTAAGAAAAAAAATCCTGGGGCTAATTTTACCCAGAAAAGCAGGTTTTAGGCTCAAAGTTGCCAGCCGACTTGCATCAGCATAATTTTAAGGCACAAAGTAACCTTTATTAAAATGTTCTTATTTGGGAAAAAAAGAATCTCTTTTCAGAAAACAAAACAAGGCCAAAATTGAAAACTTCTAGAAACATGAGCTTTATAAGCTAAGCAAACAGAGCAATTCTTTTCATAAATATCAGAACACTAACAGCAACCCCGGTTCCTAATTTTGAAGTTGCTACTCTATTCATTCCACTTTCAAAATTTCCTTTGAAATTATATTAGTATGAAGAGTTGATTATTTGGGGTATAAGAAATGAAAGCCAACACAACGATTAGTATTTGACATTTGGATATTTGCAGCCACATGAGATCTCCGTGTAAATATTTATGAGAAAATTCTCCCTGGCTTTTATGACATGCACTTTTATTTACCAAGCTCTGGTTTTGAATTCCCATCTTGAGGCCAAACCCATTGGCTCCACCTGAGTTAGCAAGTCTTTTGAACGAGTACATAAACATTGTGCATTATTGCATCCAGTTATCTTTATGAAAATCTTTCAACTTATGATGGCCTTTGGTTCATTCTTTTATCTCAGATGACAAAACTGAGGCACAAAATGAACAAATACCCAAGTGGTAAAACATCCAGATGAAATTGAGGATTCCTGTCCTCCAGAGGTGAGGCTCACTCAACATGTTACCTTTCATCAAGGAGATCCATGGAAACAGAAAATAGATTTTTAAATAAAAAACTGTATTAAATCAGTTTTAAAAAAAATAACCAAAGACATGCCAGGTTATCTGGAGGTTTGAAGACCATTAAAAACAAAAAACAAAAACCACTTTAATTATCAACCTCAAAATGAAAGAAGGTAAATGCCTGAGGAAACTCCCAAGTTTTGCTTTCCACCAATTAGCTGTATATTTCACCCAAATATTTTGCATTTCCCCAACCTAGTGTGTCAGTTATCCCTTCAAATATTCAAATTCTCTTTCCCCTTAGCACTGATTTATGTATACCATTCTAAAAAGTTGTAATTACATTCCATTTTTAAAAGGAGTTTGTAAGGGGCTCCTGGGTGGCTCAGTTGGTTAAGCACCAGGCCCTGGATTTCAGCTCAGCTCACGTCATGATCTCAGGGTCCTAGTATCGAGCCCTGCCACAGGCTCCACACTCAGCAGGGAGTCTGCTTGAGATTCTTTCTCCTTCTCCCTTTGCCCCTCCCCCTGCTCACGCACACTCTTTCTCTCAAATAAATAAATAAATCTTTAAAAAAAAAATTTTTAAGCAGTTTGTATATAACATTTTATAACTTTTTCTTCTGGGTACTTGAGCTCCATATCTCTTCATATGGACCATAACTTCTCTTTCTTCACAAGGCTTTAGAACGTTATACACAGTGAATGAAAAGAAAATACTGTTAAGTCTTGACTATATAGAGAAGTGGAAAAATTGAGACATACAGTTTTAGTAAGCATTTTTGACCATACACCTGTGTTCTGTAACATTGTTAGTGGAAGATTTAGGAGATGAGATCAGTTCTGTCAGTTACATAGACTGTGTGTTTTACAAACCCAAGCTTGTCTCTTCATCTCTGCCATCATTACCTTAGTTCCAGGTTTGGAGTTTTTCTATTCAGATGACTGCAAAGCCTCTATGATAGACTGCATTTTCCAAAGATGGTTGCAAGATCTCCTATCCCACATATGCTCTTCTAGACCCTTGCTGCTTACTCATCAACAGGGGCAAACCATCTCCCCTTTGCTTGAAGATTGCTTGAATCTCTGTGGTTTTGTGACTTGCTTATAAGCAGCAGGATACTGTGGAAGGAACTCTATGTAGCTTCCAAAGCTGGATTATAAAATCTGACTCAGCTTCTACTTGTTTGCTGAAACACTCACACCATACTTGGAATCCAGAGCCACCCTATTAGATGTCAAACCCTCAGGCAGCCATGCTGCAAGAAAGTGGAGCTCTATGCAGCAGACCAAATAGGTGTTCCAGTCAGCAGTCCTCATCTTCTATTCCTGGCAGTCCAGAGACTGGCCAAGTAAGTGAACAAGCTTTCATGTGATCTCGGCCCCATGCCATCGATCCACCCATGACACCTGCAGCTTTCAAATCTTGAGGCCCAGACATCATGGACCATGAATAACCTAAACCTGTTGTACCCTTTCCGTATTCCTGACTCACAGAACCCATGAATATTTTAAGTTACTGTGAGGAAAACTGGTTATGCAGCAATGGCAACTGGAATAGCTTCATCACAGGATGCACGAACTGAATGCGTTACCTCAAAATTCATATGTAAAAAGCCTAACCCCCAGTGGGATGGTATTAGGAGGTGCGCCCTGCAAGAGGTGATTAGGTCATAAAGGCTGAGTCCTCATGAATTCTAAGGTCTCTTAGAAAAGGGACCCCAGATGGGGCACCTGGGTGGCTCAGTCGTTAAGCGTCTGCCTTCGGCTCAGGTCATGGTCCCAGGGTCCTGGGATCGAGCCCCGCAGCGGGCTCCCTGCTCCGCGGGAAGCCTGCTTCTCCCTCTCCCACTCCCCCTGCTTGTGTTCCCTCTTTCGCTGTGTCTCTCTGTCAAATAAATAAATAAAATCTTAAAAAAAAAAAAAGAAAAAGGAAAGGGACCCCAGAGAGCTCTCTCACCCACTTTTCACCATGTAAAGATACAAGGAGAAGTTGGTAGCCTACAACCTAAAAGAGAGGTCTCACCAGACCCAGACCACGATGGCAACCTGATCTTGGACCTCCAGCCTCTAGAAATGTGAGAAATAAATTCCTGTTGTTTATAAGGCAACCAGTGTATGGCAATTTGGTATAGTCATCAAAACTCAGATACAGGAGGTCCTACCTCTGATCTGATCTCCCTGTGACTGATTTCCCACAAGTTTGCCAGTATCATCCTTCAACAATGAAAACTTAACTATGCTATTGCCTGTATGACTCTCCTTTATCAGCTCCTCATTTTTTGCCATTATAAATTATTTGTCTTTACCTTCACCTGGGCCCTCAACATGCAGCAATAATCTTTAATTCTTCCTTGCTCAATGAACCTTCTCATTGTCCCAGGGTTATTCTAAATATTTATCATCATCAAGTCACTATTCCCATAACTATCAGCAAATTATATTGCCATTTACTTCATCAAGAAAGCTAATGACATTTAGGGGAGAATCACTTCGACTGTCAATCCCCCATCCAAATTTAGTTGTATACACACATATCTTTGTTCCTTTCCTGACTCAGATAAGTAGTCTTTCCTCTGCCCAATGCAGGTTAATCAGCCCTATGCCTTTGTTCCCATTTTCCACCATTACCTCTGGAAACCTGTTCCAAAAGTTATCTATTTTATTGCCAAAACCTTCTAACTCTCCTTAATTCTTGGCCCTCTGGCTGAATCTTTAAGAACACTCATATTTCTCTCATCCAAAAAAAAAAAAAAAAAAAACAAGAAAGAAAAAGTCCTCCCTCAAAACAAATAGAGAGACTAAAAATAAGCCCACATTTATATGGTCAATTAATCTACAACAAAGGAGGAGGGAATGATATACAATGGGGAAAAGACAATCCCTTCAACAAATGGTGTTGGGAAAACTGGACAGTAACATGCAAAAGAATAAAACTGGACCACTTTCTTACACCATGCACAAAAATAAATTCAAAATGGATTAAAGATCTAAACGTGAGAACTGAAACCATAAAAATCCTAGAAGAGAACACAAGCATTTATTTTTCTGACGTCATGATATAGCAACATTTTTCTAGATGTGTCTCCTCAGGCAAGGGAAATAAAAGCAAAATCAAACTATTGGGACTACACCAAAATAAAAGCTTTTGCACAGTGAAGGAAACAATCAACAAAACAATGAGGCAACCTACTGAGTGGGAGAAGATATCTGCAAATGATATATCTGATAAGGGGATTATATCCAAAATATATAAAGAACTTATACAACTCAACACCCCCAAAAAACAAATAATCTGCCTTAAAAATGGACAGAGGAGCTGAGTAACATTTTTCCAAAAAAGAGATACAGATAGCAGACAGACATGTGAAAAAGATGGTCAACATCACTAATCATCAGGGAAATGCAAATAAAAACCACAATGAGATATTATTTTACACCTGCCTAGAATGGCTAAAGTCAAAAACACAAGAAATAACAATTGGAGGTGAGGATGTGGAGGAAAAGGAACCCTCGTGCACTGCTGGCAGGAATGCAAATTGGTGCAGCCACTGTGGAAAAAAATATGGAGGTTTCTCAAAACATTAAAAATAAAACTGCTATATGATCTAGTAATTCCAATATGGGATATTTACCCAAAGAAAATGAAAACACTAATTTGAAAAGATATATGCACCCTTCTGCTCATTGCAGCATTATTTACAATAACCAAGATATGGAAGCAACCCAAGTGTCCATTGATAGATAAACAGATAAAGAAGATGGAATATTACTCAGCCATAAAAAAGAATGGGATCTTACCACTTGCAACAACATGGATGGACCTAGAGGGTATAATGTTAAGTGAAATAACTCAGAGAAAGACAAATACCATATGATTCCACTCATTTGTGGAATTTAAGAAACAAAATAAACAAAAGCAAAAAAAGAGACAAACAGAAAAAGACTCTTAAATACAGAGAACAAACTGGTGGTTGCCAGAGTGGGGTGGGGATAGGCGAAATAAAGGCGATTAAGAGACACTTATCTTGATGAGCACTGAGTAATGTATAGAACTGTTGAATCATTTTATTGTAGACCTGAAACCAATACAACACTATGTTGATTATACTTCAATGAAAAAACAAAGTCCTCCCTTAAAATAAAAACAAAAAGGAAAGAAAACCTCCCTTTAAAACTCCTCTCCCTTCTAGATATCAAACTCTGGTAAATTGTAGAACTTGGCTACAAAATGTTCCCATTACAGTATGTACATCACTTTGCCATGAGATTTTTGACATTCCTCCACCAAGAGAAAACGTCTATCCCTTCACCCCTTGAATCTGGATGTCCGTGTAAATCACTTTGCCTAGTAGAATACTGCCACTGTGAGAAAAAGCTCCAGCCAGTGTCCAGGAAGGAATGCCCAGTTATTTCTGATTTTACAGATATCACAGCCATCCCAGCTGTGTCCAAGGCATGAGAATAGGCCCAGGTGCACAATGCGGAACAGGGATAAACTATCCCAACTGAGCCCAGACCAAATGAATGACCCACAAAATTGTGAGCAAATCGATTATTGTTGTTTCAAGATAACAAGTGTCTAGGTGGTTTGTTATGCAGTAAGTTAACTGATGTAGCAATTCATACTTACAAGTGGGATGTCACTGGGACAAAACTCCAATATAGGTGGCATTGGCTTTGAACCAGTTGGCTGGAAAAGCAACAAGGGAATTATTAACAAAGGTAATTAAAAGATGAAAATAGTGAGAAAACTTCTATAACAGGTTAGAATACGGTGATCTTTCTTATGGGGTAGACAAATGATTGTCAAACTGTCATCTGCGATAACCTGGAAGAGAGAATATGTACCTAATCAGCTGTAGATTTGGCTAAGGATATTAGCAAGCAGAATGCTAAAAGTATCAATAAACCACTCTTAGTCAAGTGTGACAAGAAGGAGAAATGAATAAAGGAACAGTTCCAATTCACAGGTTGAATTTTGAGAAAATGCAGAAGGCCCAGGATGTTCTGGGTTGGAAAATAAAGCTCGTTCTTAATTCTGGCCTCAAACCAGCAAAAAAGTTCTAAACACAGGCCATTTCTTACATAAAAAGAAGGGAATCTCAGAGGGCAGAACCAAGAATCAAAAAGACAGAGCCAAGAGTCTCAGAGAATTATTAGAGTAGGTGACCTCTCCATGGGAGCAGAATAAAACTTACTCAGGGAATACCTGCTGTCCTCAGGCTTGCAGAACCTTGTAACTTGTGCCCTGCCACACTGCAGAACTTCTATGATATAGTGACTGCTATCTCTTTCCCATTCCTCCTTTTATAAATGTCAGTGATTACTGTGTTGTATGGGGAGATTGGGGGGCACAGATAACTTTTAATTTTTGTGCATAGGTCTATATACAAAGGGAAATAACTGGAGGGTCTTATTTTCATTCAGACCTGATCACGTGTTCATGGACTTTGAACTTTGGGCTTGATGAGAAAATTAGATGAGAATTTTTGGGTCCTGAGAAGGCCATGAGCATATTTAGCACAAGACAGGAATATGTATAATTTGTGGACATAGAACATATGGTGATAGACTAATAAATGGCCATAAATTGCTCTTGTTCCT
Source organism: Neomonachus schauinslandi (assembly GCF_002201575.2). Classification (NCBI taxonomy): domain Eukaryota; kingdom Metazoa; phylum Chordata; class Mammalia; order Carnivora; family Phocidae; genus Neomonachus; species Neomonachus schauinslandi. The sequence continues at coordinate 181,700,447 of NC_058404.1, forward strand.
GCATGCATGCCTTTTTGCAGTGTAACCACCCCTCCTCTCATCAAGACAAAAGTCTGTGCCTCTGTCCTTTGAATACTAGCTGACCTTGTGTTTTGCTCTGACTGAGAATGTGGCAGAAATAAAATTGAACAGGTTTGAGCATAGACTTCAAGAAGTGTCACATAGAACATGCTTCTCTTGCAATGTTGTCATCTTGTGAACACACTTGACTGTCTTTAGAATGAGAGACTCTGTATGAAGTGACAGGTCTATCTACCCCAAATGCTCCAGATGAATGAATTAGCTCAGCCAACAACACATGAAACAAAAAAAGCCATCCCACCTGAGCCCAGCTCAAAATGCCAGCCCACAGAACTGTGAGTAAATTAAAATTGTTGTTTTAGGCCCCTATGTTTTGGGATGATTTGTTACACACCAGTAGATAACCAATACAAAGTCTTTTTATCTAATCAGACTACTGTCTTGAAAGAGTTTTATTTTAAATCTATTTCTTTGCTTCCCTTTTTCTATGCTTTGTTTAGAAAATTGCATCCATTTGTTTGGTTTTCAAAGCCACAGTTAATATCCTATCCTGATGTCAGAGAACACATACCTCTAATCACTTCACTTTGAAAAACCTGTTTTTTCTTCTGTGCAATGGGACTCATAGTGGGTAGTGCCTATCACATACAATTTATTTTGAGAATTAGTTGAACTAATACATAGAGTATACTTTATTTGTTTATATTTTTATTTTTGGTTTATTTTTTTTATGTTCAATTAGCCAACATATAGTACATCATTAGTTTTTGATGTAGTGTTCAACAATTCATTAGTTGCATATAACACCTGTGCTCATCACCACACGTGCCCCCCTTAATACCCATCACCCAGTTACCCCGTCTCCCTACCCCCCTCTCTTCTGTAACCCTCAGTGTGTTTCCCAGAGTCCAGAGTCTTTATAGAGTATACTTTAAAAGGTACTTAGTACATAGCAAATGTGTGAAGTATGTTGCATTTTTCACTAATCATTATTATCCTTATAACTAACCTCATCCTACTGTTAAATGTTATATTTTACTATAATCAAAACTTTTTTAACTAGTAGAGCAAATAAATCAAAATTTAATACTAGAAATCTCAAAGGTTATGCTACACTAAGGAGAACTTTTGAGAAAAATGGAGGTTTTTTTCAGAAGAATCCTAAATTAGTAGCTAGATACCTGCCAGGCTGCTAATGATTTATTTCTGCATTGACTTATATCCTAGTCAAAAAAAAAAAAAGGGCGCCTGGGTGGCTCAGTTGGTTAAGCGACTGCCTTCGGCTCAGGTCATGATCCTGGAGTCCCGGGATCGAGTCCCGCATCGGGCTCACTGCTCAGAGAGGAGCCTGCTTCTCCCTCTGGCCCTCCCCACTCTCATGCTCTCTCTCTCTATCTCATTCTCTCTCTCAAATAAATAAATAAAATCTTTAAAAAAAATTCATTACTTTTGTCAGTCTAGAAAGGACTTTAGCTATATCTAGCCTAAGTCGGGAAAGCTGATACCCAAAGAGAATATACCATTTGTTTGAGAACACACTGTAAATTACTCTCAGGCTTGGAACCCAGACACAAGTACCAGTTCAGGGCCCTGAACACTATAGCTCACTGTTCCACTGCACTAAACTCAGCGAACCTCATGGGATCATCAGAAGTGGTTCCAAGGCTAAAACATTTTTGCCGAGTGTTCCAGTTTCCACCTGAGCTGTAAAAAGTTGCAAAGTATGTCTCTCGCACTGTTACAAATAGAAAGCAGTCTGTATATCTGAATTCACAATTTTCTTGAACCTGCTTGAAAGTTGAGTTCCTTGGGCAGCCAGCCAGCCTGAAATCTCAGAATAGATGGATCTTAGCAGGGAGAGACAAGACACTTGCTTACCTGAGATGCCAATAAAAATAATTCAGCTGTAATCATTAGCAAATTGTTAAAGACAAAATGTTGGCTAATGGGAGAATATAGAAATGCTGGGGATGCAGATATAAATAATTCCCAGCTACCTGCAGACCCTTCTCCATGGACTTCAATAGGTTTTCACAAGCATATTAAACTAGAGACCTGAGAAAGTGTCTTCTGTGGTACAGGCTAGTTGTAGGGAGAGAGCCACTATGAGAAAGGAACAGAACCCCACCCCCCACCCGGTGGCTTCTCCCCTGTGCCCTCTATAGAACAACAGCCTTAAACTGATGGGAAAGGGGCAAAAATTGCTGTCTCTTCAGGACAGGAGTAGGAACAGAAAAAAACAAAACAAAACAAAACAAAACATTGTTGGTACCTAGGAGAGGATAAGTTTCCCAGAACTACAGCCAGGGATGGGATAGGAGCACTGACCAATTACATCCCCAAGATCCAGGGACACGGTGTCTGCCCAGGACTGAGGCTTCCTTAGAGCGGCCAAGAACGGTCCCACCAGCCTTAATGTGAGGCTGACCAGAGTCCAGTAACAATTGCAGAGGAATACCATTGGGGATAGTGCAAGACCGGGAGAAAAGGGGAAGCAGAAAGGGGAGACTCTTAAAGCTGAAGCTAGAGCTGACATCAAGGAAAGCCTCTGGAAGGACCACTGCCCCTCAGAAAACAAGGGGGCACCAGGAAATTTGATGATGGTAATGTCCTGAGGTTAACCATAACAACCAAATATCCCAAATACTGATTAACTCCTGGCTTAGTTGACTCATACTCCCACAACTAAAGGCCTAGAAGGAGAACCATGCTCATTTCCATGCATAAAATCTATTTACCTCAATGTCTATTATCCTGCACAAGATGTCTCACTGTATTTGTAAGGGTTCTCCAGAGAAACAGAACGAATAGTCTCTGTGTGTGTATGTGTGTGTGTGTAGGGAGAGAGAGATTTCTTTGATTTCTTTTTTTAAAAAAGATTTTATTTATTTATTTGACAGAAAGAGAGAAGGAAGAGAGTACACGAGCAGGGGAAGTGGCAGAGGGAGAGGGATGAGCAGGCTCCCCACTTAGCAGGGAGCCCAGATGGATGGATGGATGTGAGATTGGATCCCAGGACTCTGGGATCATGGCCTGAGCTGAAGGCAGATGCTTAACTGACTGAGCCACCCAGGTGCCTCCAAGAGACAGATTTCTTATAAGGAATTAACTAATGCAATTATGGAGGCTGACAAGCCTCAATATCCACATATGAGTCAGCAAGCTGGAGACCCAGGAGAACTAATGCTGTGGGTCCAGTCCAAAACCCTACAACCTCAAGACCCAAAGAGAGTTGATGTTTCAGTACTAGTTTGAAGAAACAACCACAAATTTTCCAAAATTAATGGCAAACACCAAAACCCAGATATAAGAATCTTAGAGAACACCAAGCAAGATCAGTACCAGAGGGGGAAAATAAATAAATAAATAAATAAATAAATAAATAAATAAATAAATAAATAAATAAATAAATAAATAAATAAAATCCCATGTGGCTATATCATTTCGACTGCTAAAAACCAAAGGCAAAGAAAATCTTAAAGACAGCCATAGAAAAAAGACGTGTTATCCAAGGACAATAAAGATGAGAAATATAAAATGCTTCTTGTCAAAAACTATACAAGACAGAAGACAATGAAGAGACATCTTTTAAGTGCTAAAAGAAATAAACCTTTATGCCATAATTCTAAACTTAATGAAAATAACTTTCAAAAATAAAGGACAAATCAAGACTTTCTCATATAAATAAAATGGAGAAAGTTCATTGCCAGGAGATCTGTCTTAAAGAACTGTTAAAGGGAGTTTTTAAGAAATAAAGGCAGAAGACAGAAATCTGGATATAAACAGAAAAATAAAGAACAATAAAATGGAGCAGATGAAGTAAAATGAATTTTCTTTATTTGAACAGTTAAAAGATAACTGACCATTTAAAGCAAAGATGGTAGCAGTGCATTGTGTATTTATAGCATATAAAAACATAAAACATACAACAATAGCACAAAGAATGAGAGGAAAGAATTTGGAATATACAGTTCTAATGGTTAACACTACATGTGAAGTATATAATATCATTTGAACGTATACTCTGATTAATTAGAGATGTACATTGTAAATCCTAAGGCAACCACTAAAACAATGAATACAATTCAGTGTCCTTTTTATAGTCTTTGATTTTGCTACAATAATAAAGTATTTAAATATCTGAGAATAAATTGATGACTGATTGCCTAATTTTTCTATCAGGTATTTACTGCCTTTAGGTATTGTTTATGTGTGTAAACTTAATTATATCTAACTCATGTAAATGCTTCCAATTAACATGTCTATACCCAATAATTAAGCACTTACTCAGTTATTATCTCAGGGGGATTGTCTTTTTACAAAGACTATAATTTCCTTGATAGTAGGAGCTTTACTTTGCTCTTTAAATCTTAAATCGACCAGAGTTCTCAGCACATGACATGTGTTAAGCCAAGTGTTATGTACAGAGGAAAGCCTTGGTGGTAGACGGTGGGTTTTTCTTAACTTTGCTGTCTCCATTCTTGGCTCTGCCTGGCCCCGGCCTCTTACCACCAGTACAGATGCTACTATCTGTAAACAGAAAAATAAAGAACAATAAAATGTTCAGTCTCATCTGTCAATCTCATCTGACAGTGACAGTCTCATCTGTCCCTGAGCTATTCCTAGTCCACCCTAAATGCAAGTTCAACTTATATTTCTTTCTTTTTTTTTTTAATTGGGGCACATAGTTTTTTTAAAGATTTTTTTATTTATTCATTTGAGACAGAGAGATACAGACAGAGAGCATGAGCAGGGGGCGAGGCAGAGGGAGAGGGAGAAGCAGACTCCCCGCTGAGCCAGGAGCCAGACGTGGGACTCGATCCCAGGACCCAGAGATCATGACCTGAGCCGAACGCAGACACTTAACCATCTGAGCCACTCAAGTGCCCCAACTTATCTTACCTATCTTGCTTCTCAACAAAGAAGATAATTTTTTTAATGTTAGCAGTCCACTTTGTTTCATTTTGAAGTCCCATCAGAAATCACTAAAACAAAACAGGATGTCAAGTAATGTTATAGACGTTCTCGTATATAAGTGGGAAGCTGGTTAGACTGGATGAGCCACATAAGCTCTCTCACGTCTACGATCCAGTGATTTGCTTCTTGAATGTCCATGCAAAATGGCAGCCCATGTCATGAAGAAAATACCAAGGTTGTAACTGAGACAATGAGCTGTTAACAAGGCCTATCCTTATAGCTAGGGAACTTGATTGACGGGTGAGTTTTTACTTATTTTTTGGTGGAGGGAGTCAAATATACTCCATCTGGTAGAGACACATGACAAGTACTCAGTTTCTGAACCTCAGGCAGCTTGGCTACAATAGATAAAAACATGACTGGGAACCAGAGACAGAATAGAGAGTTTGGGGGCTAGGTTGATATATTTTATTATCCAATGCTAGAAAGAAATGGTAAGCAGAAACCAAAAGAGGCAGACTAAAATTTTCATTTGTCTATTGGATGCAGATAGTGGGACAAATAAATACCAATTTATGAAGGAAATACCATAGAAATATGCGAACTTACAGACATGTCCTTTTCCACACTGGCTGTGAAACCACAAAATGAAAATACACATTTCCAGGAAAGAACAGAGAAGGAAAAAAGTTCTTTTTTTAGAGGAAAAAAAACTGTTGTTTTATATAATATGTTTATAGGTTAAAGCATTTATCAGCTTCTGACATATTGCTTTAATTGTAGTTACTTTAAGACCACGAATTTTTAAATTACATAAAACAGATCCCAGTAAAACTTTCAAAAAAGGTAAAGCAGTTAAAACTCTCAAAACGCAAGTTTTTTAAATATATTAATGCTCCATCCTTCTATGAATCTTATTATATTTGATATCTTAATGATAATAAGATCAATTTCCTAAGCTTGTTTTCTTTTTTACCATGTATTCCAAGACCATTGTAATGAGATATGTGAAAGATAAGGAGAAAAAAATGCATCAAAACTGAGAAAAATTACATTCTATGGTTATGCCAATTATCAATTCTCTAGCTACTATCTTTGTCACTCCTTTTTATTATCAATATTGCTTCGGCATTTTTTAGACACATAATATCTTCATAAAAAAATAGGATTCTAATATAGGTTTCCCCTGTTATCCGAAAGTAGAGCGTTCCTATGAAACCTTTCTTATGCCAAAATAGCATAAAGCAAAAAGTATACCCTGCTTTTCAAAAGTCTATGTTACACCATCTGGCACTTTTAAAGCCCTACATTAGTACATGTTTTAGGGAACTGAAGGAAATCTGAAGAGGATTTTTGTTTTTGTAAAAAAAAAAAAAAAAGCCATTATCCTGCTAATGTTGGTACAGTTACCCAGTCTTTAGTCGCACAACATTATAAAGAAGGCTGATTAATAATTGCTTTCTAATGCCTGGTATAAATCATTAGGACATTTTATATGCTTAAACACATAAAGAAATACTCTAACGAGCTTCCCCGGTGGCCATTTTCTCACACACAACACCTGCACGTAGCTTTGTTGAGGCTTGACTGTACCCTAACTTTTGTTGCTATCAGTATGCATCAAAACCAAAATTTAAATCCCTATAAGTTCCTGTGACTAGTGGAATCAAAACAAGAAGTGACAATTAAATCTTCAAGGATCTTCCTGAAATACATTTTCTCAGAGATCTTCCTTTTACGATATATATTTCATTCCTATACGCCCTTTCTTTGGTCATGGTTGTTTAGAAATTAGCTCTAATATTACTGTTACCTCACTGATCAGTAATGTGATTTGGGCCATTAGCAAAATCGTAATTTCGGTTTTATTTTTTAGTTCATTCAGCTACTCTTTATTAAATGCCTATGATACATTGGGCACTCTGTTAAGCAATGTTAATGCAATATTAAATAAGACATAGTTTCAGATTTCTCACAGTTTCTGGTCTTACACAGGATATGTGGTCAAAAAGACAATAATACTGAGAAAAAAATGTTAGTTTTATTATAGATAATGGAGCATATATCAGCGGGGACCTGATCTAGCCTAGGAGACCGAGGAAGCTTCTCAGACAATGTGATTTTTAAACCGACATATTAAGAATGAGTAGAATTTAGCCAGGTGAAGGGGTCGGGGAGCAGAGGAGGGAAAAAAGTAATACAGTCTTGACAATAGAAAATGTATTTTAGCAGTATCAGAAGCAATGTGAGGTAAATAAACTAAAAGGGTAGGGGACATGGAAACAAGAGTCTGTAAGAATGAACCAACACCAAACCATGTAGGGTCATGTAACTCATGCTAAAGAGTGTTTTATGCTAAGTAAGAGTACTGAGTGGCTTCTTTCAGAAGGATGATTTAATTAAATCTACATTTTCAAAAGTTATCCTTAGTGCATCAATTTTTCATATGTGAAAGAGCTAATGTGGTCCCTTGTAGCTTTCAAATTCTGTGAGACACAAATTAGAAGTCTTGGCAGATTTGGTCAGCAATGTTTATATTTGAGTGATCGTCATTCCAAAAGACCATTGGCTTGGGTGACAAAATCCATTATCTGAGAATGCCTATGAAGAACTGAGTCTGGAAAAAGACATGAGCTTATCTCCCACTTCTCTTGGGCAAGAGAGTGATGGCAGAACTGTGGACCTATCCAAAATAAATTCTGTACATTGTATCCCACCCTGTGCTCATTCATGTTTTGACATTGCATACAGGACATATATGTTCTTTTTACCAAAAAAACATAGGTCATGATCCTGAGTCCTTCATACCAGTGAGATTATAAATGATGATCATCATCATAATAATTATACTTGAATGCAATGTGCCAGGCTTTGTTAATTATTTTTTTATAGTTTCTCATTTGACCTTTGCAACAACTGTATGAGTTGTGTACTATTATTATTATGCCCATTTTAAGGATAGGAAACACACATAGAAAGTTACTTCTGTTGCCCTAGTTCATACACTGTGAGGTTGAAGCAAGATCCACACCCCAGCATTCTTTAGCCCTTTGGAACTTTATGCTCTAGTGCATTCCTCACATGCACACCCTTTGTCCCATTTAAGTCAAGTTATGTTTTGTGAGGTGAAGCAAACAGGAGTGCAAAGGTGCCTCTGAAAACATGGGGTCCACCAGTCCTGACAAAAACATGCAGAAGCCACTGTCTTTACCCTTATGGTTCTCCTGCTCCCACTTCTGCACCTCAGTGCTCATCATGAAAAGAGCACACTTGGGGGGCTGACTAGTATATTATATTCCTAGTAATAAGATGATTTACAAATAATAAATAACAAACTCAGGGTGCCTGGGTGGCTCAGTCATTTGAGCGCCTGACTCTTGATTTCGGCTCCGGTCATGATCTCAGGGTTGTGAGATTGAGCCCCACATTGGGCTCCATGCTGCACATAGAGCCTGCTTAAGATCCTCTCTCTGCCTCTCTCTCTCTCTCTGCCCCTCACTCCCCAGTGCTCTGGAAAAGATAAGAGAAGAGGAGAGAAGAGGAGAGAAGAGGAGAGGAGAGGAGAGGAGAGGAGAGGAGAGGAGAGAAGAGGAGAAGAAGAGAAGAGAAGAGAAGAGAAGAGAAGAGAAGAGAAGAGAAGAGAAGAGAAGAGAAGAGAAGAGAAGAGAAGAGAAGAGAAAAAACTCTATATACCATAAAATTCAGAATTTTATCCACTTAAATAATTTTCTTTTTCCTTGAGGAACATCTCATTCTTCTTCCAGATGCTGAAGCAATTTGTATCAGCTCAGGTTTCCCTGCAGATGACAGGATGGCATCCTGGTAGAAGGATGGTGAGGAGAAAAAAAAATACTCATTAAGAGGAAATTTTGTTACACGTGTCACACACATGCTTTCACTTCCACACGGAGAATCGTTAAAGTCTGAACAAGGATACTTCGCCTGCTTTATCTCGGCTTTTCCTCACCCATCCCTGACTCTCTGAAAGCACAAGACAATGAGAAAGTAGAGATTTCACATGCACTTTAGCATGAATTAACTCACTGTTGCTTACAGGTAAAAAATACAATTTTGATAAGGAGAGAGAAAACGAAGACAAGGTAGAAAATTAGGGCAATGAGAGCCAGAATCTTAGAGCGATGAAATGCTTGGCTTCAGGATCACAGTCGCCCCATTTCTGAACCTTTCTTTTTTCATTCACGAGTTAGGAAAAATAACAGTACCGTCTCACAGGTAGTTTTCAGGACTATATTAACACTAGATAGAAAATAGTTAAGATAGTTCTGATAATACTATTATTATATAATTTTGTATTTTATATATAATATTTTAAAATATTTACGATAGCTAAGTATTTTATAACACAGAAGATAAAACTGTAAAATTACAAAAATTTTACAGAATTACTATTACAAAAGTAGTTGTCTAAATTAGGTAGAAGATTGTTACGCTGTAAGATTTCTCTAAAGTTGGAACATAATAATTATAATAATGCCTTGCACTCACTTCTTTTTTACCCAATTAGACCTTCACAGTTAAATCCATGACTTAATTAGGATTATGCTAAAAATTAAATAACGTGCAAAGTACATAAAACAATATATTGCAAATAGTAAGTGCTTAATAAAAATGAACTATTGAAAGATGGTATAGAGCTGAGTGGAGGGGGTCTAGAGTCACACTACGAGCTCTGTCACTTAATGGATGGATGACTTTGGCAAGTACTTAATCTCTCTGTTTCCTCAACTCTACATGGGACAGAAATAGTAACTGTGTGTTCAAAAGGTATTTTTTGAGGATTAAACCTGTTACTATATGTAACTAATTATATAATTATATGTAGTCTAGCATATTGTAATGTCCAAAATATTGTAATCACTTAATAAAGAGAAAGAAAGCCACCTTGTAAATTATCAAAACCAGGCTTAAATCCAGGTCTTCCAACACTCAGTCTAGTGTTTTCCAAGGCTACAAATAAAAAATCTCACTTCCTCATGTTTTCTTATTCTCAACCCTCTATAAAGACACAGGAAATAACAGGGAATTAAGACAACAAACATATTTAGAAGGGTAAATCCAAGGCGTCCCTCCACCACACCCAATTCTCTCCTTCTTGCCCACTGGTGGCTGTTTACCCATCACATTCTTCCTGAACCCTCTGCCCCACACCCAGAGTAGGAAACAATGCCAATTTACAATATGCTACCTAACATTCATGAAGGATCAAGTTAATCCAATTTTCTTTTTCTATTTGTTTAAACCAAGATAGGTCAAATACTTGACTCTGAGCTTTTATTTAGAAAAAAAAAATGAATCATAAAACAAAATTCTCACAAACAAAACCCTTTGGAGTTCAAGTGCTTGAAAATACAACACCGTTGGTCTTTTCATTTTCAGTTCCTCTGGCAACCAGGGCACCATAAGGGTTCTCCAAATTCCTTAGTCCTGTTGCTCTGAGAGTTTGACCATTTTAAAGATCTTAAGAAAACAAAGGATTCGGGCACCTGGGTGGCTCAGATGGTTAAGCGTCTGCCTTTGGCTCAGGTCATGATCTCAGGGTCCTGGGATCGAGTCCCGCATCGGGCTCCCTGCTCCTCGGGAGCCTGCTTCTCCCTCTGCCTCTGTCTCTCTCTCTCTCTCTCTGTCTGTCATGAATAAATAAATAAAATCTTTAAAAAAAAAAAAAGAAAACAAAGGATTCTAGGTTTGATGTGCATTTCGATTAATGAAATTTTCAGAAATAATACTGCAGAACATTTATACTTGTTAAGGTACTTACTGTCTCATCATTGAAGCATTTAAGCAGATGCCAGGCTACTACTCGGTAAGAATGCAGGGAATCTGGTGGGTACCACTGCTCTACCTGCCCAGTATTGCTCCCCATTTGTTCTGTAAGATGTTTTCCCCACACTCCTAGCAGCTTCCCAATGGAAGCATTCGTGTTCTTAATTGACTCTGGATCTCTGGATGCAGATTATTGGTCTAGTAATAGGAAAATAAGTCAAAAGGGACCATCAGGGACTTTTCCTGATACTTTTCAAACTAAATGAGAGAACACAAGGGTATAGAGTTGAAGATCTGGGGCTGTCAAGCCAGATTCTCCATGTACATATCAATTCCTCCTTTCACAAGTTGAAGGTAATCAGAGAGGTGGAGCAAAGAGGATTTTTAGCATAGTGAAAATACTCTGTATGCTACTACATTGATGAATATATATGTCATTACACATTTGTCCAAACCCATAGAATGACAACACACAAAGAGTGAAATGTAATGTAAATTTATGAATTTTGAGTGATTATGATGTGTCAATATAGGTTCATCAATGGTAATAAATGTACCACTGTGGTAGGGGATGTTGATGATGGGAAAGGCTATGCATGTGTGGGGACAGGGGCCATACAGTAAATCTCTGTACCCTCCCCTCAATTTTGCTGTTAACCTAAAACTGCTCTAAAAACATAAAGTCTTAATTTAGAAAAAAAAGTTCTAGAAGGGAGGGGGGTGGGAGGATGGGTTAGCCTGGTGATGGGTATTAAAGAGGGCACACTCTGCATGGAGCACTGGGTGTTATACACAAACAACGAATCACGGAACATTACATCAAAAACTAATGATGTAATGTATGGTGATCAACATAACAATAAAAAATTTTTTAAAAGTAAAAAAAATTAGATAGCATTAATATATGATTACTATTACTCAACTCCTCATTGGTCATGAATGTGTAGGGAGCATATCTAAGTGATGAAGAGGGAAGGTCCCTAATCCTTCAAGACTCTTTCTTTTGTTTTATTTGCATTTATTTGAGAGAGAGAGAGGGAGAGAAAGAGGGAATGCATGCACAAGTGGGGGAGGGGCAGAGGGAGAGGGAGAAGCAGACTCTTCACTGAGCAGGAAGCCCAATGTGGGGCTCAATCCCAGGACTCTGGGATCATGATCTAAGCTGAAGGCAGATGCTTAATTGACTGAGCCACCCAGGCACTCCAACAGATGTCTTTTCTAGAGTCCATTCTCTCTCAACCTCTGGGTCTTACATGCCATTTCAGATGGTATTAGCCTTATCAGCCTTTCATTTCATTTTGTTTATTTTTCCTTTCTGGAGAATACAACAAAAATTATTTAAAGTTTAAAAGGAACAGGGAAACTGGGTTTGTTCATTCTGAAGTAACAGTTTAATAAATGGTCCTTAAGTTTATCTATCTATCTATCTATCTATCTATCTATCTATCTATATCATCTATCTATATATTATCTAACACCTATCTATCAAGTGGGGTTAATTGCTCCCCAGATTAGGAGCACCTGGGTGGCTCAGTCAAACATGTATCTGCCTTCTGCTCAGGTCATGGTCCCAGGTTCCTGGGATCGAGCCCTGCTTCAGGCTCCCTGCTCAGTGAGAATTCTGCTTCTCCCTCTCCCTCTGCCCCTCCTCCCCACTTGTGTGCACGCTCTCTCTCTCGTGCTCTCTCTTAAATAAATAAATAGAATTTTAAAAAATTGCTTCCCAGATTAAAGGGTAGGTATGGATTTAGTTAGATGCCAAGCAGTAAGTATAGAACTAGAGTAAACAAGGAAACTTCATGGACTTCCTCATGGAGAGATATTTTAGCATAGATATAGCTAAAACTTGTAAGAATCTATATTAACTAGAAAGGAAAGGAATAAAGTGCATTAGCTGAGAATAGATTTACCTACCTTTTTAAAAATTTTCTCAGAATTGTAACTCGGCTGATGTTTATGTGTAAACAATCACTGGTTAATAGATAAAATTATTTAGAGTTTTTCAAGTGTCCATAAAGATATTAGCATAATAAAAATAAGGAGGAACAGAGTTTAAAAGATAAAGGCTCAAAATCTAGCGCTACCACAGCTATTGTGTGACTGAGCAAATCTCTTAACATCTGTAAGCCCATTTTACTCATCTCTATAAGAAACTAACACTTTTATCATAATTTTATTATAAAAGCTAATTAGGCAAGAAAATATACAAATATATATATATATATATATAAACTACAAAGTACCTATGCAAAGAAAGATAACCACTATACTCATAGTTATGGATGATGCCTAATGTATCTTTAGGACCTCAACACCTAATATAATGTTCCCCACTTCCCAGTAAGTAAAGTCTCAATTTCTTGATATTATGTTTTAAAAAGTCATGACCATCTAGCCCTTGCTTATATTTCTTGCTACTTTCTTATCATATTGTTTAGTTGTAGTTGTAGTGATTGTGCCCTTTTGAGTTCATGAATTATTCTTCTAATAAACTGGGATCATTCCTCATGTTCTGCACTGTCCCAGGAACTCTCCCTCCTTCTGTTCTCTTGGTTATTTATACTCAAGCTTCAGGCTCATTCTTTACACCATTTCTTCCAGAACACCTTCCATGATCCCCCACAGATGGGGCTGGGTGCTTCCCCTATGTGCTCTTGTGACACTCTGTATGTACTTGCTAATTGTACTTATAGAGTGCTCTCTAATTACCTGTTTTCCCTATTCATTTACAAACTCTTTGAGAAGGAAACCTCTGTCTTACTTAGCTTTGCATTCTCATTGCATAGCAAAGAGTCATAGAGTAGGTGCTCAAAAGATAGTTGTAGAATGAATTCTGGTGTATTGTAATTAAAACATTAAAAAATGAAAGAATTTCTCATTTTATCTTATAGTGATCTGGTATTATTTAGGAACAAGTTTTTAACAAGTGTAAATGATTGGAGGATGTTTAGTCTTCTTAAAAGTTTGAATCTGAGTCAAGATGTGAATTTTAAAATACGATTTCTTGTCAACGTTATGACTATATTTGTCATATGACATTAAACTCAGTTTCTAGTGCAAGGCCAAAATACAGCAGATATCAGATATCTCTGAGAGCATAAGACAAATTTCTCCTCCCAGAGAAATCTTTAAATTTGAGAACTAGTTGCAGGTCTCTTAGATCCATCATCTCATACTGAGCATTTTTAAGGGGCACAGAAGGATCTGTGAGGAGGGTTCCTTAGCAGAGAACAAATGAAGGACTGAGTCTCTTACTGAGAAGTGCTTTCTCTCTCATTCTCCTCTCTCTCTCTCTCACATACACACACAGCACCTGAGGGAGGGGTTGGGGCTCAACCTTCCTCTCCAGCCTAAAATCGAAGGGCTACAATGATACCTCTCATAAAATGTAATATTTTTATTAAATTTAGAAAGGAGAGCAGATGTGTCTGATCCACTTGTGGGAAATTCAGAAGACAATAGAGATGATCCAGCGGCTGCTTAGTGAAAGAGAAATAACTCAGGCTGGTAATCTTGTACTCCCTGAGTTTTCAAGGTAGAGGACATGGGAGCATTTCCCATGAACCAGATGTGGGCCATGCAGCAAAGAGAGCCAGTCAGGATCCAGGCTTGTTGTCTTGTCTTCAAGAGGACTGCTTGGAAAGCAAGATGACTCCAATACGGAGGGATCTGTGTGGACCAGACTTCAAAAGGCAGTTGGCATCCAGAGGAAAACATATCATCCACATCCAAAAGTCCAGGAGGGCAGCCACCAAACAACTAATGAAAGCACGCCAGAGTCACTCACCAATACCTGACAGGCCCAAATTCACATAGCCATTTCAACAGATTGCCAAGTCAGCAAAAACATCTGGACACCTTTGCTTTTCTTTCCCCCAAACTCCAACCTCTATTTCAGGGTGAGGCAAGAGAGAAGAGAGGAAAAGTAAAAAGCCAACCATATTCCCTTATACAAAGACAGGTGCTCTGCATCCACTTCAAAACCCAACATAAACATATTTTGTAAAACAATATGAAAGCAACAGCTTGCCAGAAAAAACATAGCTGATTTTAAAGTATGAGAAAGAGATTTATAAAGGAAATACGACCCACAAACACACAGAAAAATTTAAAATTATATTTTAAACCTTTATTCTTTTATTTAGCTGTTTTTAATGGAATTACATCCTAAGGACAAAAAAGAAGTCTTTAATCCTAACTTCAGTTTATAAACATATGTCAGAACTTAGATATGGAATACCAAGCTCCACTGCATCCTTGCAGAACTAATCATTGATGAAATGGTGTGAGCACCATATGGCAATGCTAGATTATCCCTCATCCCAAAGGGAGTTAAAAAATGTAAATGCTACTCAGCAGCAACACAGTCAAGTACTCAAATTAAATCATTTTTATTCAATTCACTGAGAAAAAAATATAATTTTATCCAATTAGTAAGAAGGAAAAAAAATAACTCAAAATATATATCTCCTCAGACAGCTGACTCCACACAGAAGGCAAATCTAGAAGTCAAGTTGATGGACAAGGAAGAGTAGCTCCCATGAGAACAAAGGAATAGGAATTGGTGAGAGAAAGGTGTAGACACAGATGGGGTTCATTGGACTTTGGGTTATCACATCATACATGTTATAACAGCAAAGGAACAATCGCTTCATTTCACAGGTAAGGGAACTAGGGCCCAGGAAGATAAATTAATTTACTCATGGCCAAATAATATGTGTCAAAACTGGGACTCATGCCTAGGTCTTTTCATTGTAAATATCGAAGCCATTCCTCTCCATTTCTGAGCCTTCTTTTTTTTTTTTAAGATTTATTTATCTATTTCAGAGAAAGAGAGAGGTGTGGGGGTAAGGGGCAGAGGGAGAGAGAGAGAATCTCCAACAGACTCCCCACTGAGCATGGGGCCCTACACGGGTCTCCTTCCAGAGCTCTATCTCACGACCCTGACATCATGACTGGAGCTGAAACCAAGAGTCCCACGTTTAACATATCGAGCCACCCAGACACCCCACTGAGCCTGCCTTCCAACGCAAGCACCAGTGTGATGTTCTTAGAGGACATCAGTAATGTTCTTAGAGAAAAACATTAAAAATAAACCATAGGGGAAGAATCCTAAAGGACAAGGGAGTAGAAAGATCAATACTCATGAATAAATAGGAACAAAAATATTTCCACTGTGAAAGACTTAGTGTCTGCAGGCCATAAATTTCAGGAGTATGAAAATAAGGAAATAACCAATAAAAGAATATAATCCCTTAATATGTGGTTCAAGAAGGCTTCATTAAGGCATGGGGGATTGGAGGTTGGGAAAAAGCCTATTAAAAGCTTTGAGCTACTTTGAAAGAGGGAATATTCTAAACATAAAGAATTACTATAATTTCTTCTTTTTCTGTAGAATCTAGGACCTGTGGTTTATTAGCCTGATTTTCATCTTAAGAATGAAATAGGAGGGGCGCCTGGGTGGTTCAGTCGTTAAGCGTCTGCCTTCGGCTCAAGTCATAATCCCAGGGTCCTGGGATCCAGCCCCGCATCGGACTCCCTGCTCCGCGGGAAGCCTGCTTCTACCTCTCCCACTCCCCCTGCTTGTGTTCCCTCTCTCGCTGTGTCTCTCTGTCAAATAAATAAATAAATAAAATCTTAAAAAAAAAAAAAGGAATGAAATAGGAATGACCACTTTTCCTCCCTCATGAGGTGCTTGCTGTAGAGAGAAAGACATCCTAACCCTTTCTGACTCGCCCTCCCTTCCTATTCATTTTGCTTCAAGAGACTATTAAGCTTAGCTGTGCACGGGAGTGATAATGGAAATAGATGGTGAACAATTTGATGGATATGACAACAGGGTGAGACTCACACCCCAGATTTTATGCTGACATGTTAGCAAGAAAAGGATCTCCTGACCCAGAGGAGAGGATTTCAAGAGGCACCTCCTGCCTTGGCTTTGTCTCTCAGAGATTAACGGGGCAATGGGGTCAGGAATTCTCTCTGACAAAGGGTTAGCACTCCTAGACTAGCTGAGATGAGATTCTAAGAGCCTCTCCATATACAACCTTTACATGAAACACAATCTGAAAGTTCTCACTGACTATGTTAGGTTAACACTCTTGGAACATTAGGAGGAAAAAGAAATTGCAACTGGTTGCAGAATGCAAGTTAAGAATGCTTGGTTGCTTAATTTTGCAGACTGCTGTTCTCTACTTCATGGAGTAAGATTTTTAAACCACTAAGAAACACTGTGAGTCACTTATAGGTTTACAGCCTAGTTTGGATCATGTAAGCACTTCTCAGGAAGAGAATGGTACCCTTATATTTGAAGAAATTGCAATGAAATCAATAAAATATTCCACTGAACTGTATGACATAGGGTGAGTCAACCAACAGCAAGGCCCTGAGCTCTTCAGTGGGATAAGGGTGATGAACATCAGGGTAAAATGTCACAGTCCAAAGTTTAAAACAGATCAGACAAGAGGTGAAAGTCATGCTTGTCACGGTCATGTTTCGTGTGTGTGTGTGTGTGTGTGTGTGTAAAAGGAAACACAAACACATATTACATTTAAGTAGTTAGGAATCATCACTAAATAAGTACCTTCCATGTGGGTAATACCATTGGGATGTCAAATCTGAGGCATGAACAGTATGTCTCCAACTCTTGATTAAGACCCAGTTTCTGTGGATCCCCAGTGAATGCCTGTATTGTATGGATGGAGGTTTCTGTGATTTGTCCTGCATAACCGACCACCCAGACCTGCACATAGGCAGGCAGGCTAAAGCATGTTGTTTGTGAGACTCATGCTGCATAAGTGACCTCTGGAGCCTGGTTAGTGGACATTAGCTGGCCTCCAGGTCAGAACTGGCCCTTCTGGTCCGGACGCCAAGAGCTATAAAATTTGCCTTCTATCCCCTCTGACTCCAGGCTGGGCTGGCTCCCCAGAATGGAATCCAGGAGGGGAGGCAAGTGCACCTAACCCAGGTTTCTTGAAAATGTAAAGACATGATAACATGTAATACAAGTCGCTCCAAACTGCATGTAGGTGAACACATGTTTACCTTCCTCACTTTGGACCCCGTCATTTGCCCTATAAATATGGCCCTGATGGGGATGGTCAGTTGGAAGTCTCACATGAGGGGAGGATGCTCCGTCTGTCCAGGTCTCTCCATTGGGACTCCAACCAGGCTGTCTCCATGGGGCTTTCCCAGCTAAAGAGGTTGGATGTTGTAAGTACCCAATTTGATATAACTTTGTCTTATTCTCCTTTACTGCTTACTATTGCCTTCATCTATGCCCAGATTTCCCTTTTCTTCTATTTCCACAAGTTTTTACTTTATAATATCAATAAAATGTTTTTTCGACTTCAAAACCAAAAACATGGCTGTTGTGAATCTTTTCTTTAGAACAATGCCAGAAACTCATAATGTAGATAATAATTACAAATTAATCTGGTTTGACACAAGAGGTAAAATCTATTTGCCCTGCTGCTATTTTTCATCATGTTTGTATATGATATATAAGGATATTGAACTATCTTTCAACGCAAAATTGACATGAAATAATATAAGGCAAGGTGAGTAATGAAATGAGAACTGCACAGGGAGGCTAGTGGTTTAAGTCCATTTCTTCTTATAGAGCCTTGGGCAAAAGGCCTCTCTTGCTTCATCTATAAAATCAATAACATACTGATGCTTGCTCTACCTACTTCACTATATTTTTAGGAATATCCTGGAAGCAATCAGCCAGCTAGATTCCATGGGAGGCCAGAGGGCTAGGTAAGGTACTCTAGCAATGATAGGGCATGTGGCAATGAGTCTGGCTCAGGGCTCGAAAGATGTGAATAGAAAAGGACCTTATAGTTGAGTGATAGTTTTTTTTTTATGTTTTACTTTTAATTATGAAATAATAAAAATTTATAGAAAAATATAAAGAAGCATATAACCAACACTTGTGTATGTACCAACAAGAGAAATTTAAATATCAAAATTGTGTCATGCTTGCTTAAGAATTCTTATGGAAAGGATAGAAGAGAAAGAAAAAGGGAGAGAAAGAAGATAAAAAGAACAGAGAACTTTCCACCTACAAAAAAATGTCTCATTATTCTTCATTTTCTCTCCAAACATCACCATTTTCCTCTCATTCAAATGTATTATTACCCTGGATTTTTATAACTATATTCATGGATAAGACTAACTTCTTGCCTTATAAATGGTATCATACTCCACCTATCTTTTAGTGACTTCCTTTTTTACCCAATATTATGTTTTTACATTTTTTCAATGAATGTAAATAGCTAAACTATTTTTAAATGTACTTTTAAATGTCCGCCATTGTGTGAATACAGCATTACCCTTCTGTGTAACATTATTTTAATTGTTTCCACATTATTACTATTACTAAGATTGCCATAGTATGCATCCTTCTACATGGAACTTATGAAAAAGCAAGCCATTCTCCAGGGTAGAACTTTGTGTCCTATTGCTGGCTAAAAAGAGCATGCCTTTCTTATTGTACCCACTAGCACCCACCCACAATGAATGTGTTTCTTTTCTCCCCACATCTTTGCGATCACTTGGCTTTATTGGGTGTACTAAAGTTTGTCAATCTGTGAAATGGTGTCTTATTGCTATTTTAATTTTAATTTCCCTTATTATTGATATGGCCAAGCATTTCTTTCATCTAATTATGGAAATTTCCAGTTCCTTCTCTGAAAATTGCACATTTATATTATTTGTCCATTTGTGAATCAGGCTATTTTTGTTGTTATTATTATGAATTTTTTATATATTTCAGGTATTAATCCGTTGTTGGATTTTCAGTTTCAATTTTTTGATTGAGTACTAATTTTACTGTATTGGGGTGAGAGAAGGTCAACTCTGGTTCTAAAATTTCTTTGTGGTTCTGTTTTGTGCTCCGTTACATAGACAATTTTTACAATGGTCTTGAAAATGTTCATTAACATTGTGTGCATTACACTATACACTATACATAAACACTTTGTATGTTTGTGAGAGCCAGCTTTTTCTGTGTTATTTAAATCATCTAGTTAGCCTGAATAATTCCCCTGTTCAATTTTTTTGAGAGAAGTATGTTAAAATTTTAAAAACTATTTTTATGGATTAGTCAGTTTCTCATTGAACCTCTGTCAATTTTTGTTTGACATGTGTTGGAGCTATATTGTTAGATCTCTACTGATAAAGATTTGGGTTATTTCTAAGCATTTACTATTATCAATCATGCTACCCTAAAGATTTTTACACCTAAATTCCCAGACACACATGTGTGTATGTCCGTAGGGTTAAATCCTAGAAGGAACTAGATCAAAGCATATGTGTGCATTTTTAATAATCAGAGAGATTTTACCAAGTGATTCTTCCTACAGTTAAAACTGAAGAAACTGATTGGAAAAAAAATGCCTCATTAGAGCTGAATAAATTTTGAGTTAATAATGGCTACCACTGGAGAATAAGGACCTTAGTCAAACTTGGTGAAATCTTTAAAAAGTTATACCTTCCACTTTTCAATTCCAGCTCTCTTCTCTGCATCTTGATAAGGTGGCTGCCTTTGCTACAGAACCTTAAAATGAATCCATTTCCATTTTCAGAAAACTTTGATTTTGTTCTAATACCTATATATATTTTTTCACCTGTTTCTTTGGCATTCGTGGGTGTCACTGCTATATACTTGGATGAAAAGACTGAACAGTCACATTTGCTATCTCGCAAATCAGAGTATACTTCTCGAAATGAGAGCATTAGAGATAAGCTGCCCCTGCTTTGCTAGCCACTTTGAAAAACACATAACAAAAAAGGATCCCAGAGTCTTTGAAGAATATTCTTGATAAATTTTGAAAGTTCCAATTTTCATCTTCTTGAAAAATATTACAATGTTCCCTCTGAATCACCAATGTAAGTTGCTACCAGTAAAATTAAGCGGCCATTTTGTTTATTTGAGGCCAAAAGTTAAAATGCAGTCATCCAAACTGTGCAAAATGACTCTGTTTTTCTTCAGAGTACAGGCAGCTGATTTTTTTTTTTAAAAACGGGATGAAAAAAGTGTAGACAAAGTATCACTGGTTTATTAATACATGACACTCACTTTCAGGGAAAATTATTCCTTCTAGGGGAGGCTTCCATGGGTTGAAAAGAGGCAGGAAGTCAAACTGAGAGTGTTAGAATCCTGACTCATGACTTAAAACGTGTGTGCCCTTAAACAATTCATTTCCCTCTGCTTTGGCTCTGTCCCTAAAAAATGGGGATCATCAGCTTACCTCAAAGGGCAGTGTGTGATATAAAGCACCTTACAGAGTGCTCATATAAAGCTCGGGGAATTTGGAAAAGCAGCAACAATAGTGGTGGTGATATAGCAATTGTTGTGACTGTCTCAATGGATTTGATGGACAGAGACGGAATGATGACCCCTCCTACCCGCCTTTAACAGAAGTAGGAAGTGAAATCCAGAAACATTAAGTCATAGGCCTAAAGCACAACCCTATTTTTTGGTAGGCAGACCTGGAAGCTCTAACCCGGGGGTGCCGACTGATACTTAAGATAGAAATAGTTAAACTATACAAAGTTCACTTGATTAGATGACTTAAGTTGGATAAATTCATGTTTTACTGGTAGAGGTTCTAATGACAAGAGAAATGTGAAATTTTTATGATTTTTAATGACAAAGTAAAAAATACACAATCTTGAATACATCCCTTAACCACTCTGAGCCTCAATTTCACACTTGTAAAATGAAGATAATACCTTTACAAAAGCCACGCTCATTATGCAGATCTATGCAAGCACCTAGAATTTTAGCACAGGACCTAGAATAGGGCAGGCATCATTTTAACGATGCACTAATAGAAACAGTTAATGGTAGCAGTCACAGTTGCTCGGTGATGGAAACCAGAAGTACAGTCACGGAAGCAGGAAGCTATGGGGGGCTGTGAGTAAAGGGGCAGCCAGTTACACACCAGCGGTGAACACAGAGCCACACTCCAGAGTCGTCACTGGGTGCCATCTCTGAAATGCCATGCAAGCTTCTCTGCTCTTGCAAATTCTTTTCTTCAAGCCCTGTTCTATCCTGTCTATTCCTTGATAACCTCTTGAATGAATGACAGCTCTTTTTAACTCCATTAATTTTTTCCCTAAGATAATACTGTCTTGTTTCCTGCTCTCTATCCAGTGTTGGTTAAGCAGAGTGAAGGAAAGTGAAGCAAAGAGCCACAGGTCCTTGCTTCTCTCCTGGACTTTACAGTCTAGTAATCTCAAAAGCATGTGTGTTCCTTTGCCAGCTAGATCGCTTGTACTCTGCTCTGACTCACTAATTCCTAGGTATCTTTTAAGAATCATCCTAGGAACAAATTCTTCCCCAAACTTTTCTTGATGCCTTACTCTCCCTCTTCTGTCCCAAGTTAGGTACTGTGATGGTTAGTTTCAGTGTCAATTTGGCTTGGCTACAGCCCTTCGTTATTTGATCAAACGCTATTCTAAAGTGTCACTCTGAAGGTATTTTGCAGATGTGATTAAAGTCCATAATCAGGATGCCTGGTTGTCTCAGTGGGTTAAGCAACTGCCTTCAGCTCAGATCATGATCCCAGGGTCCTGGGATCGAGTCCCACGTCAGGCTCCCTGCTCTGCAGGGAGTCTGCTTCTCCATCTGCCCCTCCCCCCACTCATTCTCTCAGTCTCTCTCTCTCTCAAATAAATAAATAAAATCTTTAAAAAAAATAAAGTCCATAGTCAGTTGACCTTAAGTAAAAAAGATATTCTAGATAATCTGGATAAGCCTGGTTCAACTAATTAAAAGGGCTTAGCAGCAGAGCTGGGACTTGCCTGTGAAAGAAATTCCACCTGTGGACAGCAGGGTCAGCCAGTGCCTGAGAGTTCCAGCCAGCGCCTCCTGAAGGCTTGCTCTATAGATTGCAGATCCGTCCAGCAAGTCCTGACAATTGCGCAAGCCAATCCCTTGCAATACTTACAAACACACATATATATTACAACACATACATACGTGCATATATACATGTCAAAGAATCAATGAATGTATCATTGAATGGAACAATCATTGAAATCAATGAATATTATTGTTTCTCTGATTGAACCCTGATTGATAGAAATATCACTGGGTAAGTTATTTCTAATACAACACTTAGTACTCTATAATTATAATTCTCTCTAGCATATCACTTTTTGGATGCCTAATAGATAAACTCTCTTTGATAGAACACCTGCCACATAGTGAACCCTCAATATGGGTTTGCCTAATTAAATTGATTGTTATGAGTAAATGTCCTTTCATAACCAAGCCTTCAAGTATTAGAGTCAGGTAAAGTTTGGGCTCTGCCTCTCATTGATGGTGAGGGTCTGGCATGTCGTCCAATGCTTTTAATTTTAGTCTCCTGTCTCAGTCAGCTCAGGCTGATATAACAAAAAATACCACAGGCTGAGTGGCTGAAGTAGCAACCATTTATTTCTCCCTGTCCTGAAGGCTGGGAAGTCCAAGATCAAGGTGCTGGGAGATTCGGTGTCTGATGAGAGCCCAATTCTTGGATCATAGATGTCTGTCTTCCTGTTGTGTCCTCACATGACAGGAGAAGGAAGGGAGATCTCTGGGGCCTCTTATATGGGGGCACTAATCCCATTCATGGGAAGTCTGCCCTAGTGACCGAATCACCTCCCAAAGGCCCCACCTCCTAATAATATCATAACCCTGAGGGTTAGGATTTCAGCATATGACTTTGGGGGGATGTAAACAGGTGTTCTTGACATTCACCTCTCTTTCTGCAAAAAGGTAATGATAATAGCACCTACCACATAGAGTTGTTTCAGATGATAGAGAAGTACATAAGAATCCCTTAGCATACCGTCACATATTAAGAACTTAATAAATATTTGTTATTCTTATTCTTATTATCATTGAATATTTAGAATAGCTCTTTATAGACTTCTCTTGAGAAATATTCAATTAAATATCCAAAAACAATTAGTCTTCATAACCCTGCCTTATTCCTGATGCTGGGATGCCTCAGGGAGTAGCAACTGAGTTTGGCTGTGGCGTCTTTTGACCTAAAGCTCTGAAATGGACAGCTGGTAACTAACAAGGTGCTGATCTCTCCTCTAGAACTTTACCACATATGGATGTATAGGGAACCCAGTGAAATCTCAAATCAGTATCTTCGACTTTTTATAAAAATACCAAATTCCTACAAGATTATGCAAAGCTTGCTCACTCAACTCTTCCCTGAAAAAGCTAGAAAGGATAAAACACTACCACCAAGGTTACCCATATCTATGTGGCCCTATCCCATATTAATATAAATTATCTTCCTGGATCCTCATAGCAATCCTATAAAACATCTAGAGCATTTGCAGTCTCCCTTGCGCAGTTCATGAGGCAAATTATTTGTGTATTGATCTATCAACTGTGTAAAGGAATTTAGAATCCCTGTAGCCTGGATAAAACATAGGGAACACCTCCGACTTATAAATTTTGTTTTCTAGTGTCTCTGCCCTGGGAACCTAGATCTTATGTTTTCTGGGAGCTCAAAAATATAGGGACAAAATATTTCCCTTTTTTTTTAAGTCCCAACTGCAAATTATGAGTTGCACATTGTTGCGCAACCCACTTAACACTTTCTGAGCCTCAATTTTTTTGACCGTAAGGTTGGAGATAGTAATACCTCCTTACAAGATTGTGAGAATTGCTAGTAATAACACAGAAAGTGGCTCATAGAACCCTTCCAAGAAATGTTAGCTACATTCCTTTTCCTCCAAGAGGCCATTGTATGATGTAAGGACAATAGATTGACCAAAATGCTTAGTTCCCCAACCACATTCAATAGGGATGTATAGGCATATCAAGCAAAATAGCCAAACAGTAAATGAAGAAAGATTGTTGGAAATCTTCTACATTCATGCTATAAACAGGGCATAGTTATTGAAGTCTTTTTTACTTTTTTTTTTTTTTTACCTCATTGACTTTCATCTATGATTAAGGAAAGCAAAATGTACTTCTGCTTTACTTTCATCAAACTATCATTTACAAATTTTACTTATTTCCTCCATCTCCTAAATTATAATCCTTTTTCTCAAAGAATAGATGCTCTGATATATTATATACACACAGATAAAAATATTTAACCCTTCCTTACTTACCAATATGACCAACACTGGTCTCTTGCTGAATTTCCTTTCATCTTATATCCAACCTGAAATCTGAGCTCCAAATAACCTAATAAAAATGATTTAAAATATAAGTTAATATTATTTATTTCCCAGAACCAACAGCATATTTTATATCTTTCAGCTGGTGTAACATATCAAAAATTCTGATAACATTCTTAGGATCCTAAAACATCTTTATGAGACAGAATATTGAGCACTTTTATTGGTCATTATCTCTGAGGCACTCTGGTTTTGTCTCATTTCCGAAAGAACAGAGAACTCACATAAGGACTCCCAGGCAGAGGCTATTACTTCTTTCAGCTGCAAAAAGAGAAGTTACTACCCTGACATTAAAGCTACCAACTCTGTTTACTTCTGTGATTGCCAGAAGCTCCAGCATCCCATCCTTCTGTTCCTTATATTTACCCTTACCTTAATCTTCACACTTGTCCATGCATTCCACTAATTAACCTAATGCCCCCATCTCCCACATCCTTCCACTGTTCACTCTGATAGATATAGACTGTCTTATAAAAAATTAAAATTAAAACCTTGATATCTTTAAATTCCTAAAAGTTATAATTTTATTCATAAATGCATTTAGAATTTGTCCATGTATTTAACTTTTATCATTTCTTTACTGCTGCATGCAATTTGGATCTTCTACATAAAATTAGATTTCTTTTCCCTCAAGTTCAGCCCTAGAATTTTTTTTTAGTGTTTTCTGTTGGTATCAAGCATCACTTTATTAATGTCACGCTGTTGTTCTTGCTGCCTTATTTTGTGTGTGTGCGCATTTATTCACTCACTTTAAATGTCTTTATTATGTTTATTTTTGAGTATAGAAAGATAAATAATACAGACAGATATATTGAGTCTTGAATGATGTAAAAATTGGAAAACTTTGCAGTGGAAGCCAGATTCCTGGAGAAGCATCTAGGGTCTAAGAAACTATACAAAGCCATCTAAGTAAGAAGGACTCTTCACCACCTGTTTGTACAAGTTACCTGCCTGCTCCTGATACGTGGGGCACATCACTGAGTGCAGTGGAATCTGCTGTTAAGGAGGCTGGGCAAAGGCAGTGCTGAAACACTGGGCTCCACCTCTCCCTCTTCCCTCCCTACTTCACATCCTTGCTCAGGTTCCACTTGTACCCTTTGACTGGAGTCAGAAGTCTGAGGGAAAAGAGAGCACCACAGGTGAGTATATTGAGTGGAGGCTAAAGGGTGAGCTGGGGCATTTAAAGTAACATAATTGTCCTGAAGACAAAGTTATATTAGAAGAAACAGTAGAGATGACAGAAATATGGGAAGAAAGATCCCAGGAGGAAAAGAAAAAAGAAAAAAAAAGAACAGAAACTTGATTTGAGGAGGAGTAGTTACAGATTCTCCCACCTCTGGAAAATCATGGTTCATTCTACATTTAACAAATGTGGATTAGCCCCTGCTTTGTGCCAGGAAGTGCTACTGAATGCTCGTGAGAACAGAACCAACATGGCACCTTCCCTCACAGGTAGACAGATATGAAATAGTTGATTATACCAAATTTGTAAATAAATTCCAAATGATAAAAATAACTTAATGAATTCCCTGATAAGCACCTTAAGGTGAAAAAAAAAACCTTTTTTTTTTTCTATTCCAGATTTCTTAATGAATAGATATTCATTTTTTAAGCAACTTAACAAGTATTAGATTATAAAAGATACAACACACTTTTTTAATGATTATATATATACATGCTTACTAAGGTATCATCACAAATATCAACTTATAGTGTACAGGAATGTTAAAGTCAAAACTTCTCCCCAGACTAAAATGACATTGGGGGCTACACTTTAAAATATACCTCCGTTATCAGTAAGTTTTGTTGTCATTTGCTGCTTTATTATAAAAATGACAAAAGTTAAATCCCTAAGGACAACCTTCCACAAAGTATAAATGTATAAATGAGAAAGAAACTGGTGTTTGATCTCTTTGCAATAACACTGGAAATTAACAAGAAACCAAAAACTAAGTAAAGAAGTTTTATAACCTGAAAGTTTTACAATAATGAAACAGAAAACACTGTTAACTTTTTAGTCAAAGGGGAATTTAAACCAAAATTTCAGAATTTCCACAAAATAACAATAATAACAATGTACCACTGGAAAAGCTATGTGTTACATATAAAATGATGCTCAGAGGAAATGCATTAAAGTCTAATATTTCCTTTAGTTAAAAACATTAATTATTTACTAATTATCCAATCCAAGAAGCTATAAATAAAAACAATGTAAAACTAAGGAATAAAAAGAAAATTAATACAGATAAAATCAGAAGTGGGTTTATTAGGGGAAAATGATAAACTAATTAAGATTATGGTCCATGTTACAAACAATTAAAAAACTAGATCATTTGCTGAACTAATTAAGAAAAAAAGAAGAAACATGACTATATAAATAAAAGGGTGATAAAACTAAGAATTAAAAAAATAAAACATGAAACCACTTTTTTAGAATACATTTAAATAAATTTGAAGCTTTGAGTGAAATGGATAATTTTCTGGAAAATACATAACTTAATTTACATACATAGTTAAATTTTACACCAGAAGAGAGACAAATTCAGAATAGAACACTTAATATGGGGGGGGGGGGAAACAGAAAGTTGTTAAAGAAAAAAACTATACTGATTCCCACTATGAGAGAGAAAAGGAAGGAAGGAAAGAAGGAAGGAAGGGAGGGGAAGAGAAAGAAAAAGAGAACATAAACTCCTACTTTCATGCAAGCATTCTATCAAACATTTAAACAACAGATAGTTCCAATAATAAATAAACTCTTCCCAAATATAGAAAAAAAAGTAAAAAAAATACAGAAACCCAAATGATTTTCAGGAGGCAGAATGTAACATTGATTTTAAGCCAGAAGATCACACCAAATAAGAAAACTATAGAAAAATGTCATTTATAAATATCAAGATTAAAAATTCCAAATTAAATTTTTGTACACAGTATCTAGAAACACATAAAAGAGTAAAAATATATCCCATTAAGTACAGGTGGGGTGTAATCCAGTAATAAAGTATATTTCAATATTAATAAATCTGGTTGTGTTTATTCATGTCAATAAATCTAAAGCAAAAACAAACAAAAAATCTTCTCACCAACTTCATAAAGGGTGGAAAGTAATTGGAAAATTTCAATAAATACCCAAGATTAAAAATTAGAGAAATATTTTACTCAAACCTAAAGTAAACACCATGCTTCATGAGGAAATACTTAGAATTCATCCACTTAAGACAGGAATGATTAAAAAATGTCCAATATTACTAATTTTATTTAATATTTACCATTATTTTTGAGAGACCAGTTATAAAATTAGATAAAAGATA
The DNA here is from genome assembly GCF_002201575.2 of Neomonachus schauinslandi. NCBI lineage: Eukaryota > Metazoa > Chordata > Mammalia > Carnivora > Phocidae > Neomonachus > Neomonachus schauinslandi. The sequence continues at coordinate 181,728,682 of NC_058404.1, forward strand.
TGAATTCAATGGTAAAAAACAGTGGAAAGAGAAAAATTAAAATCACCAGTATTTGTCAATGATATCATTGCAGATGTTGAAAACAAAAAAGAATAAGCTGAAAAACAATTGCAAGCACCAATAAAATTGAATGAAAATCAGATGTTCATTATTAACCACACGGCCTTAATGATCACATCAACTATCTCTACAAACACTAACTAATGTAAGATTCACAGTAGAAGAGAAAGTTGGGAACTATGGGAATGCCACATATACCTCCCTAAAGAGGGGGACAGTACTTTGCCATATGAGAAGAGGGCTTTATATGCTCTTTGAAATAAAATGGAGCTTCTTTGGAATCTGGTATCTATATACTTTTTTATTTAAATGCTGTTTCTACTCACTCATGTAGAAAAATATGAAGTCTGACTCATCCCTAAGTTCTATGGTCTTAGCTTTGAACTTCACCACTTGCCTTTAACAGACTGGCCATACCAATAGCTTTTGGTAAAAGTTCCTTATTGTTGGCATTTTTTTGATATTTGGTCCTTCATATTTGGTCATTTTTAGTTCCTGTAATATAATATTTAATGTATTTATAAAAATTATTCTACATTGGAATAAAATTTAGTAGAGGATGAGAATTATTCTTCTGTACTATTGCCATAAAATATCTACTGAATACCCCTCTGGGCTGGGAACTGTGGTGAAAATGAAATACTATAATAAGATATCCCCCATGTGCTTCTTTAGTTAGGAGAAAAAAGTTATATTCTCACATGTACACCTTGACACAAGAAAATAAGCACCCAGTGAGTGGAATAGATGAGAGTTTCCTGACTAATCATCAGAAACATTGGGGGAGTTTAAATTTCAAAAGCCTGGGTCCAACCCCCAAAGACTTTGATCAGTAGGATTGTGCTGAATCTTAAGCACTGGGGTGTGCATATGATTTTAATATAATTTTTGAATACATCACTTATACATACAACATAAAATTTAAAAATTATAAAAGGATAATCAGATGAAAGGTTTTCTCACAGCCTTTTTCCTTTGCTCTTCTCAGAAGCAACCATTCTTACAAGTTTCTTAATCCTTCTGGTCTCTCTCTCTCTCACTACCTCTCTCTCTTTTAAAAAGTAAACATTACATACACATTGTTCTTTATTTTGTTTTTTTCACTTAATAGAACTTGAGATTACTTTATATCCTCAGGGGAAAAAACCATCTAGACAAACTGTGTCAATATTGAGACCATTCCTTTTATGTCCAAGTATTGAGAAACAAATCACCATGCTAGAATGATTGCTCTTAAAATACCAGAAATATCAAAGTATGTCCGTTTTTAAATTTTGACTGCAAACTACTTGTATAACTTAGAAGAAGAGTCTTCAGCAGCAACAACAAATGTTATTGCCAATATGGATATGACCATTCTGTCTTGGCTATGAGACTGGATATGAATATGACAGGAAGTAGTGAGTGCCCCCCCCCCCAAAAAATGTGAAGTTATTTTCTACCTGTTTATTTCTTATAATTCCCATAGGGACCCTTTTGTTAATTGTAGCACTATTGTTTGCAGCCAAAACAGAAAGGATATAAAAATATATTTACATCAAGAGAAGAAAACCTGTAATATTTGAAATAGAATATAAAATGAAGCAAAGCAATATTTAACTTGAAAATATTGGAAGATCATGGGCTCTTCTACAGTGAAGACAGTGGTCAATGAAAACTGAATTTCATTCCTTTCTGGTTGGCACAATCTAATTTTCCTAGTCTTTTAAGTTTTGAAATTAAATTCCATTTCATCTGAGAGGCAATTGTTATTACCTTAGACTTTAGACCCAATTCTTACAGTATAATGAAGAATTAGGAATCACATTAAGGGAATTGGCAGGAAATTCCATCCTGATTTATATAAACTTACCATCAGCATCCCAACTGACAGGAAAAATGGTGCAAATGTAATGCTTTTAATGAGGGAGCCATGTATATGACATGCAGAATAATTCATTTTTCTGCCAGAGCTTTAATTTTCTTTTCTATAAAATAGGAAAGCTGGACTAGATCAGAAAACTTTGGCTCATGCCCCAAATCCAGCCTGCCACCTGCATTTGTATATTTGTAAATAAAGTTTTATTGGAACACATCCACATCCATTTGTTAGCATATTGTTTATGGCTGCTTTTGTTCCACAATGTCAAAGTTGAATAGTTGCCATGAGACCATATGGGTGCAAAGCCAAGAACATTCGCAGAAGTTTACAAACCCTTGGGCTTGATAATAATGACTAATAAAACTTCACATTGTTGGAGCACCTACTCTATGTGAACAACTTTATATGTTTTACTTCATTTTAATAAACATTGTAAAAATGTTTAAAATGGGTACTGAACTTTGAGTTGTCCCTAAACTCACCTTGGGGAACTGATCCAAACTCAGGTTTGATTACTTTAAAGTCCTCTTTCTTAAACAATAAAGGCCCAAACTAGTTCTAAAAAAGGACTAGATATATTTGTGGAATGTGTATAGCACATAGGACAAGATATGAAGGGCTCGAGAAGTAAAATGCAGATTTATTAACTAGGCTATTTGAGGACAGGCATGATGTCCTCCTTTTTGTTTCCCTGTAACTATCATAGAACTGTTATATAGTTAGCACGTACTAAAAATTGTATGAACGCATCAACTCTGCAGCTTAAAGGAACTTAATATTGTATAAGATGGGAAAAGGCCACATATGACCATGGTAGAAGTCAGATATATTGTGGAATACTCCTCTAAATGATCTAAGAAAAGTAAAATGTGCTATTCCAGAGAGGAACAAAGTTGAAACTATCCATAATGCCTTTGAGTGAGGGAATAGGTTGGAGTGGAATGAAGCTTGGACCTAGCTGCAGAAGATGTCTTCCAAAGTACAGCTTGAAACTCCAGTTTCTTCTCCAACACATGCAATACTTACTGTTATAACTCTGGAAAGAGCTGGCAAAACAGGTTGTAACTATTTCTGCACACTCTCCCCTGTGAGGAGATCTCCTAGACAAGGGGTTCACTTTCTAACTGGAAAATATCATGATTTATTCCTCTGGTCACACTCATTCAAAGCACTTGCTTGAATAATTCTTAACTTCCTATAGTAAATTTCTAGGCAAACTCAGAAAAGTTAGGTCCTAGCCAGAAAGGGTATTGAGTGATATTGTAGAGGTATCATGTATTAGAGTGAGAGATCCCCAAAACAACTCAAAGAGTCCTGGGATTGCCAGGATTGGTTCAATATTTCCTTTCATACATTCTCTAGTTTTATACAACTATCATTTTTAAACTACTCGTGAATGGAAGATGTTTGCCTGTCCCCATGTACAACAGCCGCCCTTTGGTGACTCAAAAACTGCTCACCCTTTAATCTTGACCCAACCCTGCTCAACTCTTTTATACTCAGGAGCATATGTTGTGACCATGCTGTTATGGAAGGCAGAGGTCACTTACTCTCTTCTGTCCAATCTCCAGAATTTTCCTTTATATCAACTAACCCACATAAGAACAAAGGCCAGTGGTGATGGAACAGCTGTGAATCGTGGAAGGAGGAATTACTGTTGAGGGCCCCATCACCCAGTGATATCCTGGGATCATAAAGCCTACTGCCTTAAAGATAGGATGGGCAATGCTTTTCAACTATTATACATGTGGAGTGAAGATAGAAGCAAAGTAAATAAACAAATAGAAAGCAAAAAAAAAAAAACCTGGGCCATGTAAATGACTGACTTCGGAAGCCAGAATACCAAGTGACAAACCATGACTCCCCACAGGGTCATACACTTAAATGGGGATATGGAAGGTTTTCATTCCTAATATCCTGAGACAATGGAGGTCTTGGATTTCATGAACTAAAGCACAGTCAGTTACAGTACATATGCTTAGATTAAAAATACATCTCAGATTCAAAAAAGTTCTAAATTAGCTTTAAATCTTAGCATGTACCTGGAACATCTTCAAAACTGACTTCTTTTCTGATTGTCCCCTTAAACCTACATACCATCACAATATTTTCAGGGTCCTTAAAACAAAATGGCATTATCCATCCCCTACATTAAATTTTGTGAACTAAAACCACCTGCATTTACATAGCTTTAACTGTTAGGATGGAGAACTGATGGGATGAAGCCACTTGTGTCCACATGATTTTCCTCTTTGTTCCAGGAGATTCTTAGCCAGGAAGATAAGACTGTAAACCGATAAATAACTTTACTATTGCCAAGCATTTCCTAAAAGCCAAAGCATTTGAGTGAATAGTTTGCTCATTTGGGTAAACAGCCTTTGCTCTGGGAACAATGGGTTGTTCACATGGCCAAACAGCTCACTTATCAAACATCTGCTTATTTATCAAAATTCCCTTCAAGACACTTGCTTTGCTGTGCCCGCCAAACCAAAAATACTACATCAAGAACTGTACCCAAACCCAATCGGATATGTGCATTGAAAGACCTGCCTTAAACTACTTGATCCCAGGGCCCAAACTCCTGCCAATGTCTACCCCTGACCTCTCCTTTCTGAGAAGCTACTAAGACAAAGTCATTCTCTACCTCACTGCGTACATTCAATGAACTTAGCTTTGTTTGAAGAACAGGTTATCCTGATGATCTTTTGAGAAGTTGATATTCAATCTTCCTCATCTATATCAAACTGTCAGCTGCAATCTCTCCTGATCTTTAAATGGATATACCCCAGTAATCATGGGGAGAATATAGGACAAACTCCTGAGGAAATATGCATGGAAAACTTACACCACACTCAAAGCATTTTAAGATAGATTGTCAAAAACAAATAATGCCACAGTTTTATCTATAATCTAAGAGGTTTTTTGATACATATATTGTTATATTATATACATATTCATATATTGTTTTATTATATATATTCATGTGTATATATATTATACATACACTATTATAATACTATATATACTACAGTATATATAATATAGTACTATATATACTATTACAGATATACATAGGAATCATTAAATACCTTTAAAAGACTATGGTGAGATTTTCTGATTCACATTTCAGATTTTTATTTTTTTATTTTTTTTTAAAGATTATTTATTTATTTGGGAGAGAGAGAGAGGAGGGGGGAAGAGGACGAGAGGTGGGGGGGATCAGAGGGAGAGGGAGAGAGAATCCTCAAGCAGACTCCCCGCTGAGCACAGAGCCGCATGTGGGGCTCAATCCCATGACCCTGAGGTCGTGACCTGAGCTGAGGGCAGAGCTTAACCAACTAAGCCACCTAGGTGCCCCACTCTTTGGAGTTCTTTAATGCAGTTATCTACATTAGCTTAAGATTCTGTTTTGTTTTGTTTTGCTTGTTTTGTTTTACAACATTTGTTTTTAGACAAAGTGCTTTGTGAACCCCAAGTCCATATACTTTTTTCAGTGTAGTCAACAAATATGTATCTCATTCACTTTATGCTATTTATAACAAAGCAGTCACCCAAAGGTTCGCCCTTAACTATAATAAGGCAAACTTTTGAAAATCTACCTAAATTGCCTTGTTAGTGTCTAGGAAAACTACAAAGGTAAAATAATGCTAATGGAAGAAAATGCAAAGTTGTTTTTGATTAAAGAACTTAAGATTTATCCAGTCATCTGAGCTAGAAGGTGATTCTTATAGTAAGTTTCCCCCTGAAATCCAGAGGTGAATACGATGACTTCTGAATTCTAAAAATCTTTGCTAGGAACTAAATATGGTTGATCAGAAAAATACAACAATCACAAAGAAACTTACACTGCAACTGTTTTCTCATAATCCTTTATTCTTTAGTACATATATATATTGAATACTTACTATTACTCTGGGACTAAAAAGCTGAACAAGAAAGGCATGGTCCTAAACATTCATGGAGCTTCTAGTACAGTCAGATAGATAGGTCAAATTAAAGACTACAAAAAAGAATTGCAAATTATAATGAGAAAAATGGAGAGAAAATGCTTATACAGAGAGGAAAGGGGCCAGATGAACTTTCAGGTGATAACAGATGATCAGGAAAGGTCTCTTCCAGGAAGTGTAAAGCATCTAGAGAAAAATTAATCCAGCCATAAAAACCATCCAGGCCATGCCACATGGAAATTGCTGAGACAGGTGAAGGAGCAAACTGACACGAGTGAGGTCTATTACTTAATTTGCTTGTTTTTCTGTCTTTGGAAGTGGAGGAGAGAAAACTAGAATGTACAAGCAGATTCCTAAAACACTGCAAGTGAAACCCCAAGATGACCTGTCCCTCAACAAGAAAACCAGGAATGCCAGTATTGCCAAGGGCCCTCTTAGCCTGCTTGTGCCTACATTAATAGATAAAATATAATTCATTTCCAGTGGGCAAAGAGACCCAGCCCATAGTCTGTGAGAAAATGTCCAGAGGTCCAGAGAGAATATTTGGCCTTGAGGAATTGGATCTGGCTGACCAAGAGACACGGGACATACACTACTCCAATTTCACTGTACTCTCTCTGGCTGAAGTTTATTTTTGCCTTTGCCACTGATTTGGCTTATTATTTTCAAAGTGCTCATGCAAGAGTACAACATATTCCAAACAGACAAAGCCTGGGTTTATTCTACAAAATAATTCTACTTCTTCAAGAGATTCTGAAACATTCTCAACTAATATGAAAAGAGCTTTGATATCTGGCACACTGCATTATGATCTAAACAGTTCATATTTACAGTGTATAGACCTCTTCCTTTAGTAGAGAAAACATTTTTTTTATTAGGTCTAACGTAGGAAAAAAATCACTTCTAAGGAATGTTTTTTTATCTTCTTCAGTTTTTTTCTATGAATATTCTCTGTTTGTTCTTTCATAACTAAATAGAAAACACAGCACAAATATTTTCTATGAAGGCTCTGGATTCTTTTCACCGAAGATACTCTGAACTTAATGTGTTTCAGAATGTTGAGATACATAAACTAGGATCTCTGTTGACTAGATCTTGTTCCCCTGGGATCAAAACTCAATGAAACTTTTACAAAACCTATTTGGGAAGATGACATCTTGGTGTCCAATATCCAGCTATAACAGAAAGAAAGAATGCTAGATCCCCACCTCCACTCCCCATTTCCTTCCTCAAGGGTAAAACTTTGAAGAAGCATCATTAAATAGATACTGTTCTTTTAGGAATAATACTCTCAGCAAAGACTTGAAAAAACTCCTTGAGAATGAAAACCAAGTGTCTCAGAGAACACAAGAAGAGAGATTGCAAAATTTGTCTATGACGCTAAAGTCAGACTGTTCAATTGTTCAACCCTCTCCTGGCTGAAGATTATATAATATTATATATAATCATTTATACACAATTATATATATGAATATATATATTATATCTATCATATATGATTATATATTATATATGATTATTGTGTTATATGATTATATGTATATGAATGCATATAGATTATGTATGATTACATATTACATATATAAGATTATATAGAGAATATAAAATATATGGAGAGAGAGAGAGAGAGAGACAGTTATGTGCTAAATTGTTTCCCCTTGAAATTCATACCTTGAAGCCCTAACCCCAAGTACCTTAGAATGTAACTGTGTTTGGACATAAGGTTTTTAAAGAGGTGATTAAAGTTAAATAAGGTCATTGGGGTGCACCCTAATCCAAAATGGCTGATAGCCTCGTAAGAGGAGATTAGGACATAAACACAGAGGAAAGACAATATGAAGATCCCAGGAGAAAAGAGCCATCTGCAAGCCAAGGAGAGAAAAAGAAAAGAAACCAACCCAGCCAACAGTTTGATCTCAAATTCTAGCCTCCAGAATTGTGAAAAAAAAAAAAAAATTTCTATTGTTTAAGCACCAGTCTGTGGTAGTTGGTATGGCAATCTTAGCAGACTTTCATAGATATATAGACACTGTGGAGATATATATAAATCCATGTGGAGAGATAGACAGAGATAGAGATATAAAGATATAGGTATCTCCAATACAAATACAATATCTACAAATACTATGTTTTTTAATGGTGGTGGTGTTTGTGCAAAACTTATGGGAGATAGTAATTATGTTTACAGCAGCCTCTGTTACTTACAAGATATCTGGCAGATACTATTGAAATTTTAGATCTTTTATAGTTTTTCTAGATACTGTTTGAAAACTGAATAATTCTTTTTAATTCTTTTTTCTTTTTAGCTCATTTCTCTATATCCTATCTTATAATACTCAGATAAACGAAACCAGCTAACACTTTCAGCATTCTTCCTGGGAATATTCTTAGCAAACCCATCAGGTCAATAAGAATATTATCTATTTTTTTACATTCCTACAGGTGACTATATTGAAAATTTTTAAGTTGCTATATAAATAAGGGTCTCCTTTCCTCCAGGTTCCAATAACATTTTGCTCAGTCTTCATTGCACGCTTACCAACAGCTTTCTGGAGGCCTGTCAGGCTTCCACTAACAAACTCCTCAAGACCTTCCAGCTTCCACTAACAAACTCCTCAAGACCTTCCAGCTTCCACTACCATGAATCTCAAAGCCATATGTCTTAGGTTTTTGTTACAGCAGCATCACACTTCTGATACCAACTTTTGTCCCAGTTGCTATTTCTGCATTAAAAACCATCTCAAAGTGTAGTGGAATAAAATAATAATTTCATTATGCTCACAAATTCTGTGGGTCAGGAACTCAAACAGAGCACAGTGGGGATGACTTGTGTTTGGGGCCTCAGTTGGGAAATTTGAATGGTGACAGACAATTCAAACAGCTGGGAGTTCTAATAACTGGGGTTAAATGATTCATTTCCAAGATGCTTTAATCATTCATATCTGGCCCTTGAACTGGGATTATCTAAAGACTTAGCTGAGCTCAGACTGTCATGTCAACTAGAGCACCTGCTCACAACCTCTTCCTGTGGCTTGGGCTTCCCATGACATGGTGACTGGGATCCAAAATGGAACATCTAAGAGGGACCTTCCAGATAGAGAATGTTCCATAAGAACCAGGTGGAAGCTTCATGGTTTTTTATGATCTCACCTTATTAGTCACATAGTATTATTCTTACTGTAACTCATTGGTCAAAGCATTCATGAGCCCACTCAAATTCAAGAAAACAGAATATAGACTACCCACTCAATCTAGGAATGGCAAAAAAATTGGGGTCATGTTCTAAAACTGCCACATGGTTTCTTAAAATCCTTATTCCACAAGTCATTTTTCTTACTAATATTCGTATGATTAGATATTTCTAATATGGGGAATACACTTTTTAAAAAACCTGTTTATGAACAGTTTCAAAATGTATCCAGATAATCTGTAATGATCACTAGTTAGTTAAACCATAGATCAATGCTTGCTTTGTAGGTGAAAAAATAAAAGAAGCAAACTGAAGTGATTTATCCATGGTAGAATTCTGGGTTGTAAGAAAAGGAAATAGAATTCCTAATCTGCTCCTCCTCCAAGATGTCCAGAACTATGCTAAGAACTTTGACTAACCATACAACTAATCTCTAGTTCAATGGCTATTGTTTTAAAAAATCCTGTAACTATTTTTTCCTTTTCGTAATAAATTATGCTAAGTGAAATAAGTCAAATAGAGAAAGATAATTATCATATGGTTACACTCATACGTGGAACATAAGGAATAGTGCAGAGGACCAGAGGGGACGGGAGGGAAAACCGAATGGGAAGAAATCAGAGAGGGAGACAAACCATGACTCTGGACTCCGAGAAACAAACTGAGGGTTACAGAAAGGAGGGGGTGGAGGGATGGGGTGACCAGGTGATGGGTATTAAGGAGGGCATGTGTTGGAATGAGCACTGGGTGTCATACACAACTAATGAATCACTGAACACTACAACAAAAACTTATGATGGCTAACTGAACATAATAAAAGATAAAAATAGTTATGATTTTGTAGCTTAAAAAAAATTAGTCATATGAAAAAATGTAAAAGCGTGGACTTTCAGAACAAATAGAACTGAGTTTGAAATTTATTTCAACCACTTACAAGTTACCCTTAAGCATGCTATGCTGTATTTTCCATCCTTAGTACGTACTTCATCTGTAAAACGGGAATAATAATAACATATAAATTATAATAAATAATAATAATAAGTAAATAATAATAATACCTCTTCTAATAGTAGTGGCATGGAAATTAGAAATAATACATGTAAAAGATTAAGTAAAAAGTAAATTCTTGGGGAATAATTATTTTTATTCTTAGACCAAAAAAAAAAAATGCTTGAGGTCAAATTGTTTTTTCTCTATAGTGCATGAAAATACCATCATTACCAAATTCTGTTTATTCATTCCTTCATCGTTTATTCTTTTGCTATCATGTAATACAGTGACTAAAGCATGGTTTTGGAATCAAACTGCCCAAGGATGACTCCTGGCTCTGGGCTGTAATATTCATAAACTGTGTGACAAGTTACTTAACACCACTGATTCAGATTCTTCATCAAAGTGTTATTACCTAAGAGTTAAATAAAACCATGTCTTTAAACAGTGCATTATAATTTTTAAATAGTTTATATCATTTATTGGCAGACGATAAAGACATCGTGGTACTCTTGTTGAATATAGACATGTCTGTCTTCTAAAAGGCCCCTGCCCTCAAAGAACCCAATCCCTGGGCATGCATAAAGCAAGCTGGATAATTTGATTAAGACTAAAATGGATTTAGCGGAGAAATGGACAGTACATTTGGGAATGGGGGTACTAAAAGGGCACCAACTAGGAGGTTAGGAAATCCGGATTTTGTCTTGGTTCTGCCACTTATAGACTCTCCAATCCTAAGTAACTCACTCTACTGTTCTGGGCCTCAGTTTCTTCTTTTGTAAAATGGATATCATAACATCACCAGGTTTACCTCACCAAAAATTGTGAGGTTCAAATGAGATTGTGGATAAAAAGGTACCTTGAAAACTGTAAGCTGCTGTAGAAATAGAAATTATGTTTTTAAAAAATTATAGTTTGTGCCCAAATAGAGGAAACAAAGCTCACAAAGCAAATGCATTGTTTCTGTGCAAAGATATTTACATTTTCTTCACAATAGGGTCTTGTTTATAGCAAGGGCATTTTCACACCAGAGGGAGGATACTAATTAGCTGTCTGCAAAAATAAAAGGGTAGCCTTTCCATTTTATTATAGAAACTCTGCATTTAAATGTCCACAAGTAAATTTGTGTTAAATTCCTACCAGCATTGTGTTCTCTGATTTTCTGCTCACTGACGGTGGATTGTAGCTCTTCGATTAAGATAAATGTATAAATGCATATTGTTCAGAAATATCTTATGCTCATTTAAGGCATGGTGTGGTATGACTTTCATTTTCTCTTGGATATAGCTATTAAACTTGGATTACCCCTGGTGTTACTGAGAGGGAAAGAGTTTTTTTCTTAAATATAAAAAGAGAGGCATATTAAGCTATAGAAAAACATAATAACATGTCCATGTAAGAGCATTTTCTAAATTCTTATTTTCCATTAATGTGCAATGAAATACACAATATTTCCTCATATAGAATTCACCCAGCATGTTATCTTTAAACATGCTGCAAGTGTCTCCATGGGCACTAAATTCTCCAATTTTGGACAAATATCATGATTCATAAATACATAGTAAAAAAAAAAATCATCCCAGCTAATATTTTGATAGATGATTATGTGCCAGGCACTGTGTTGTTTACATGCCTTAACTCATTGAATTCTCAAAACAAATCTAAAAGATATGTAATATTAAGATCCTACTTATACCAATCAAGAAATTAAGTTTAGAGTGTGTCTCTGTCAGAGTTCATCAGAGAAAACAAACAAAACTACTTCTTGTGTTTCTGGCAGAAATTTAAAAGAACATCCTGCTAGATCATTCATAGGTTAAAAAAGAAATCATAATGGACATTTTAAAAAGCTAACAGCAAACACTACATATTAAAATATGTGGAATGCATCAAATACAGTAGCTTGAAGGAATTTATAGTCTTAAATACTTACATTAGAAATTTTAAGTCTCAAAATTAATGAGCTAAGTATTCACACGAGACATTAGGTGGTCCACCCCAAACAACAGAATTAACCCAAATAAAATAGAAGGAAAGAGATAATAAAAACAAAAATAATAAATATGAATAATAAATACGATAATAAAATACAAAAAAATACAGAAATTTGTATTTTTTAAAAGAGAAGTTATATTTTCAACAAAGAAAAAGTTGGTTCTTTTAATAAAAATTATAACAAAAGAATTTAACTCCTGTTAATTGCTTGAGAGAAGAAAAAAGTAGAAGTAATGTTATGAATGAAAAGGATATATAATCACAAATAATATAAAGAATAAAAAGATGAAATAATAGTATTGCCAAATGTGTTATTCCTAGAAAAATAAATGTAATTCATCAAGAAGAAATTAAGATCTTGACTAGCTGTAGAATAATGAAACTAAAGTAGTGGTCAAAAATCTTTCTTGGGTGCCTGGGTGGCTCAGTTGGTTAAGCGACTGCCTTCGGCTCAGGTCATGATCCTGGAGTCCCGGGATCGAGTCCCACATTGGGCTCCCTGCTCAGCAGGGGGTCTGCTTCTCCCTCTGCCCTCTTCCCTCTCGTGCTCTCTGTCTCTCATTCTCTCTCTCTCAAATAAATAAATAAAATCTTTAAAAAAAAAATCTTTCTTTAAACCTAACATCAGCCCTGTTGGTTTTAAAAGACAAGTTCTAGGGTGCCTGGGTGGCTCAGATGGTTAAGCGTCTGCCTTCGGCTCAGGTCATGATCCCAGGGTCCTGGGATCGAGTCCCGCATCGGGCTCCCTGCTCCTTGGGAGCCTGCTTCTCCCTCTGCCTCTCTCTCTCTGTGTCTCTCATGAATAAGTAAATAAAATCTTAAAAAAAAAAAAAATAAATAAAAAAATAAAAGACAAGTTCTACCAAACTTTCAATGAATTTCTCTACCTATATTCCTAGACAAAATTGTGTACCTATATCCCTAGGCAGAATTGGGTTTGAATGGAGGGATTACTCCCAATTCAAACTATAAGCCCAATATAATGCTGATAATAAAATCAGACTAATCATTATGGGCCTATTTCACTCAAAAATATAGAATCAAAATTCCTAAAAAAAAAAAGAAAGAAAGAAAAGAAAAGAAAAAGAAATCCAATAGTGCATTAAGAAGACAATACACTATTACCAAACTGGGTTTATTCCAGATATGCAGAAATAGTTTATATTATAAAATCCATTAGTGTAAGTTTCCACAGTAACAGACTAAAAGAGAATACTATATAATCATCTCAATAGATGAAGAAACTTGATAAAATGAAAAACTTATTAATGGTAATAAGCTCTTAGCAAATTAGCAATAGAAAAGAACATCTGAACTGAGAAAAAGTATCTATAAAAAAATTCATTATTCTAAAGCATTAGGTTTAAAATCAAGAACAAGGCAAGGAAGCACATTTATCATAACTTCTAATCAACAATGTATTGAATGTTCTTGCTACTACAATTAAGCAAGAAAAAGAAATTATAGTCACAAGAATTAGAAAGGGTAACATAAAACTGTCAGTATTTAGAGATATTATCATTCACCTATGAATCCAAGAAAAATGCACAGAAAAAAAATGTAGAAATAATAGCAGCATTTAGCGTGGTAGATGGATATAAGCTTAACACAAAAGTAAAATACATTTCTATTCTTCAGCAGCATAAATTTAGAAAACATAATTAAAGAGAGGACTCCACTTACAACTGTATTAAATAAATATCAAGTAGATAAGAATAAATCCAAAAAATAATGACATGGGAAAACTATAAAACTTTATGAAGAGGTATTAAAAATTACCCAAATGAAAAGAGATATAAACCATGTTTATGGATAGAAAGACAGTATTATAAAAATGCCAATTGTCTAAAAATTGATTTGTAAGATCAATAAAATTTCAAACAACTTCCCTCAAATGTTTTTATGGAACTTTATAGAGACCTTTATAAATTTGTATGACAAATAAAGGGTCAAACATAGCCAAGATGCTTCTGAAGAAGTGTAAGGAGATAAAATCTTACCATATATCAAGATTGATTTTGAAACCATATCATGGATAGATAAAACAAGCATGATCTTTGGAATGACAGATGTATAATGTAAGATCAGTGAGGAAAGCAGAAATTGGTCAATAAGTAAAGCAGGAAAAAGTTATTATTCATATGGGAAAAAAATGAAATTGGATCCCTACCTCACACAATAAGCAAAAACCTGTTCTATTTGAATTAGAACTTAGTATCAAAAATAAAATAAAAAATATAAGTTAGAACTGTTTAGTCTTTGGGATATGGAAAAATTTCTTATGTTTACTGTAAAATTTTTTAATTGATAAATTATGCTATATTAAAATTATAATATTGTTTGAAAAAAGAAAAACTGAAGGTCTTTTTTAAGAAAGTGAAAACACAGTTCATATACATACACAGTATATTTACATTATACAAATGGACCAAATGTCAATATCAAGAAGGTATAGTACAATAAAATTAGTATCAATAACAAAATTATAGAAAAATGGGAAATGTTAAAATATCTCACAGAAGAGGAAACATGTGACCAACAAACAATTGAAGATCTGATCATTATATCAGAGCTATGAAAATTAAGACCATAATGAGACACCTTTTACCTCGCTTCAATTCACAACAATTAAAATGTCTGAACATTATAAGTATTAGAGAGGATCCACAGGATCTCTAATATTTTGCTGGTAAGAACATAAATAAGCACAATCACTTTGGGAAAGTTAGACTTTATAGTCTAATATTGAATATCCAAAAATCTGAGTGTTCAGCAATTCAATTCCTGTTGTATACACAAGAGCATTCCTTGCTGCGGTACAATAGAAGATATATTCCAGAATATTCATAGCAGTACTGCCCATGATAGCAAAAACCTAGAAGTTACCCAGTTGCCCATCGGAGACTGTATACACAAAATGTGCTGTATTCACCTGATAGAATACTATGTTGCAATGCAAATAAATTAACTACAGTGGCATGCAGCTAGCTAAATGAATCTTAGCCATGTATTAGGTGAAATTCTAAGTCTCAAACGACTACATGAAGCATTATATACCCTATCTTAAAAACCAAAAATAACTAAAAGAGACATACTGTTTTAGGAATGGTTATAGAGTCAATAAAAATGAAAGCAAGGCATGAACGCAGAAGTCAGAAAGAGGGGGTGGCAGGAGGATAAAATAAAAGGAGTGAACCATGCACTTGGACATAGATTATTCTCAAGGTTTTAGCTTCTGTTTTGCATGGCAGGTGCACAGATGCTTATTACATTATTAAAAGGAAGGAACTAAATATGTAAATGAATGTGGGGCACACATTGACTAAAGAGAAGAGTGAGTCAGAGAATAAAGAAAAAAGTAAGAAAACTATGAGTACTTGGTCCCAAATACTCAGCAGAAACTCTCCATTATAATACGCGTGAACAGCCTGCATTGAAACAGTGCAGCAAGTAAGAATCGCAAATCATTAATCACGATCTAGATCTATTCAGAAGCTATTTAAATTTCTAAGGAATTTTTGCCACAGAAGTTTTTCTCTCTGGGTGCTGCAGCCCCTCGATTGCCACGTGCATGTCAAAGGATCCCACTTTATGACCTTTTAAATAATGTATACACAAAAGTAAAGCAAAGCATGAAAATTTTAAGGCATCTTAAAGCATTTTTTAAGGTTGCAAAGCATAGTAAAATAATCTAAGGAGTGATTACATGACACAGTGGGGGTAAATGAAGCCTAGCTGATGAATTCTGATGTCTATATCCTTTCTTAGTTATCATACAAACAATGAATCATGGAACACTACATCAAAAACTAATGATGTAGGGGCGCCTGGGTGGCTCAGTTGGTTAAGCGACTGCCTTCGGCTCAGGTCATGATCCTGGAGTCCCGGGATCGAGTCCCGCATCGGGCTCCCTGCTCAGCAGGAAGTCTGCTTCTCCCTCTGACCCTCCCCCCTCTCATGTACTCGCTCGCTCTCATTCTCTCTCTCTCAAATAAATAAATAAAATCTTAAAAAAAAAAAAACTAATGATGTAATGTATGGTGATTAACATAACAATAAAAAATTTTTTTTTAAGTCTACATTTTCAAAAGTTAAATAAAGGAGAGTTCAGGCTAAGTCTCCAGTAAAATTCTCTTCTTGGGCAAATGGGTTTGCTCCTGAATGGATATCTGACGTGAAACAAAAAGTAAAATTGCCTTTTTCGAGACTTACTTCCTTTTTCTTTTAGAGAAAGGAAACGTCGCTGTTTATTTCATCAAGTTCATCAGCATCTGAGAATGTGTTACAGAATGACAACAGAGCTGTCACTGAGACAGTGATCCTACTCAATTCACTTCAGATGATTCAACCTACCACGTTATCTCCTCCAAGGGAGCGAAATGGTAACACCATGGGAGCCTAAGAAGCATTTTTATATGGAAGGAGGACGATTATTTCAGG
Source organism: Neomonachus schauinslandi (assembly GCF_002201575.2). Classification (NCBI taxonomy): domain Eukaryota; kingdom Metazoa; phylum Chordata; class Mammalia; order Carnivora; family Phocidae; genus Neomonachus; species Neomonachus schauinslandi. The sequence goes on from NC_058404.1 coordinate 181,745,165, forward strand.
AGTGAAGTAAACCTACTTAGAAGGGTCAGCAAGCAATTTAAAGCCTCTTTTTATCACAGTATACTGATAAAAGATAAGTTTAAACTGCCTTTCAAATTAGCAAATAGCACATAACATTTAAGTATGCACTTGGTGGAGAATGCTCAGAGATTCATCCTGGGCACGAGACACAAATTAATGGCTCTCAGCCACGTACTTTGTATGGGTAGGAAAAGTAACTTCTTTAGTTTTTTTGCGGGAAAATAAAAGAATCACAGTCTGTTATGGAAGCATGATATCTACAGCTATAAATTGATGTCATCGACAATAAAGAATCAGAAGAATAAATGGTATGATTTAAGACCAGCCACCCAAATATATTCCTAAAGTGATGGTATCAGTTTCCCAGTACTGCCATAACAAATTGCCACAAACTCAGTGGCTTAAAACAACAGAAAGTTATTGTCTCAAAGTGCTGGAATCCATAAGTATGAAATCAACACATCAGCAGGGGTGGTTCCTACTGGAGACCCTGAGGAAGAACCGTCCCATGCTTCTCTCCTAGCTTCTGACGGTTGCTGGCAATCCTGGACACACCTGGGCTGGTACACCCATGATTCCAGTCCCTCTATTTTCACACGAACTTCTCTCCTGGATCTCATCACATCGTACCCTCTTCATGCTATCTTTGTGTCTCTCCTCTTCTTATAAGACACCGATTATATTGGATTAGCATATTGGACTAGGGTCCACTCTAATCGAATGTGACTTCATCTTAACTGGATCACTTCTGCAAAGACCTTATTTCCAAATAAGTCACATTCATAGGGGCTGTTTGTCAGTGCTTTAACATCATTTTTGAGGGACACAATTCAACCCACAAATTGATCAGTGGGAAAGTTTGGGAGAAAGGAGGAGCATTATTGTAAACAAAAGTCAGTTTCCTTCCCTGCTCTTTTAGTCTGGGAACAAACCATCTGGTTAAACATTCTAGGAATTAATAAGTCTCCAACTGCAAAGACCAGTAACAAACTGACGTGCCCAAAGGGGCTGAAAAGGTTATGTTGGTGAATGAAATGGACTGGCTAATATGAAATGATTTACTTATTTTATTCACTTTAAAAAAATAGCTTTTACTGAAATTTTAGTCCTCACCTCCTTTTTTAAATCATTAAACTTTTTATCATGCATCATTTTCATATGCATTTTCCACGCAATTTTCATAATTCTCATTATGGTTTGTTTTACATGGGCATCTTGCATTGAATCAAGACACTTTGTTTATTGAAAATGTAGAAACTTCTGAAAAGAAACATGTTTTCTCTCATTTTTCTTGAAACAGTCTAGCGCACGTTTTCCAACTTTGGATAGAGACATAGGTAGAAAAACAATTTTCTGCCAAAAGGGAAATGAAAGTGAAAGCATAATGATATGCAGTGACTGGCAAACAGCTTTAGTTATGACTATAGTGGGGAATAGTGGGGTCTGTGGCACCTGTCCAAGCAGGGAAGAAGCTACTCAGCTCCAAACAATGAGTGCCAGACAAGCACGCAAGGGAACTCCTGAATGCAGACAATCCAGGTACATTCTTTCAAGAGAAACCCCAAGTCCAAGTTTTATGAGAAATGTCCAATTTTTCTTACAACAAAAAATGTTGGTTTATAAAAGCCAAATAAAACAAGACTGTTAATTTAATTCAGTTATAGGCCACTATAGATCATGACTTTGGGTGCACAGGACAACCATTTAAATGAATAGTTTTCCCTTGAGAAAGATGTACTTCCCTGCCTCCCTCTGTCCTCCTTGTCCTCTCTTTCTCCTCCCCACCTACATACCCCCCAACCCCGACTAAGTTCTGTCTCTCAAACTATGTTCTTCCTCAAACAGAATTTGAAAAGCTGAACCCAGGTGATCAGCTCATGAAATTAAATCTTAACTACCATTGCCTAATTCATAGAAAAAAAATACATCTGTGGATAGGAGAATGTAAATCTGAAAAATTTCCTCCACAAACTAGTCAATGTCTTTTGCCACAGACAAAACACCTGATCGTGTATAGTTTGCCAGCTTTGGCTATCTGCACCCACATTTATTGAAGGTTATAATTTTCCATTGCATACATATAATGTAAGCATTTTTTGCCAGTATACAGGTTTTAATGGATATTTATCACTTTTTTAATTCTTTCCCTTTGTCTTCTGAAACCTTACCTTCACAAGACCAAGAAAAGGGTTCTCTTACTAAAAAGCTAAAAGAATGACTAATGGGCACCAGTAGAAGTTGAAAATGCCAAATTCTCACCTTCCCAGGCTCCTTTGAAGTTAGCGTACGGCATATTCCCCACACTTCACCAATCAGATGCACTGGCCCAGACTTTGAAAGCCAAGTTAGGAACACAAAGTAGCAGGGTCTGGGCAAAATCCTTTCTGGTGAGGTGCCAGAAGGAGAGACCATCTTGTAGAGATCCATCTTGCAGAGGCACCACAGGCCACATTGGTTCTAGTTGCAATGACTGATGTTCAGCACCTGAGAACTGGTAACGTCAGCTTGGATATCTGTACCTAGGGGCAGTGCTCAGTGACAAAGCCCAGCTGGTCCTCTTGTACCACGGCATCACTCGTGGATTGTTCCTGACTGTGGAAGCTCCATGCTTGATTCTCCACCTGTCCTGAAGATTTGGGAAGATATTTTGTGTCTTAATAAATTCCCTTTCTGCTTGAAATAACCAGACTTGGTTTCCGTTGCTTGCAGTGAAGTTCCTCAATTTATATATATATAAAGTCAATGGTTACAGTATTTTTCTCATGATGCCCAAGAATTTTATCTCATGAACAACCATTAGAACCACTATTCTAAGAGATGGAAGTAAAGCATAGTGGCTACTATGAAGGACTGTAGTTCAAATCCCATCTCTGCTACTTCCAAGTGCTTTAATCTCTCTGTGTGTCAGTTTTCCCCATATATAAAAAAGGGACAATGATAATTAGCACTTACCTCATGGGATTGCTGTGAGGATTAATTACGTGCTTGAGACATGGCGAGCATTCAATAAATGTTTTCTGTAGACATTATTTTCCCCCTGATCTATATCACACAATTAGATGGGACTCACTCTTGGCATAGCCACGCTGTTTGGGTGAGTGGTAAAGAAATAGATAAAGCCAGAGAGGAAATCCAAGACCCTGGAGTTAGAGCACTTGGCGTTCCAACTCTTTATGAAAGTAATAAGCTGACACTGGAGTTGGATTACCCAAAAGTCTAAAACTAAGAGAGAAACTACAAATAATATCTGCCCCCTTAATGCTTCTCTTTGAATTCTAAAAGAAAAAAAAAAAAATCCTAGGAAGCCTCACCATTTCCATTCCTACAGTTTTTCTCAAGTCAGCTGTCCTCACAGTGGCTGTTGGAGTATATATCAGTGAATAAAACTGAGAAGGATCTCTGCCCATGGGGTTCATATTACAGAACAAAATATATAAATAAATTAATAACAAAATAATAGGTCAGTAAATCGTATGGTATATTGCATGTGGTGTTAGGGGAAACGATAGAGCAAGGGAAGGGGAATCTAGAGTGCCCAGGGTAGGAAGTTGCAGCAGATCTCAATTTTAAAAGAGGGATCAGGGAAGGGTACAACCTTTTAGAAAGGTGATATTTGAGTAGAGTTAAAGGAGATCAGAGAATTAGTGGTGTGTGGATATCTGAGAGAAGAGCATTCCAGGTAGAGGGAACAGCCATTGCAAAGGCCCTAAGGAAGGCACATACCTAGTGTTTTGAAAGAACAGCAGGAGTTTAGTATAGATGAAGTAGAATGAGTAGGGGAAACTGACCGTGTGAGATCGCTGGCATCACTAGGCGTTGATTTGGGTAGGACCTTGTCATTATAATGACTGACTCTTATTCTGAGTGGAATGAGAAGCCATTGGGCAATTTTGAGGAATGAAGCAACATTATATAATTGATGTTTTAAAAGTATCATTCTGGCTACTAGGTTGACAATAAACTATGGAAGGAGCAAAGATAAGTACAGAGGCCAGGAGACCTCTTAGAAGACTATTCTAGTAATCCAAGAGAGCAACGATAATGTCTTATCACAAGATGGTAATAGTGTACCTGGGAAGAACTGGTCACATTCAGTTTACAATTTGAAGGTAGAGTCCATAAGATTTCCTGATATTGATTATTAATCCCTCCTTATGTCTTGTCAATCTACCCTCTCTTTGACTTGCCTCACAATCTCAACCACCATCCCTCCCGCTACATTGATGCTGGAAAGGTCTTTCCACACTTCAGATGTTATCATCCTACTTCCCCAAATTATATCCTATGGCTCTCCATAAATTGCATACTATAAACTCCTTAAAATAGCTCATAAGACCTGTCATGACCTGGCACCTGTCCATATCCCTAATCTTACCTCCCTCTGGTCCTCCAGAAGTACGCTCTTTGCTTCAGTCAGAGGACTCCAAATGACTTGCACTGTCCTGAATTTTTCTTACTACTTTACACATGTCCGTGCCTTCAGACATACTATTCCTCTTCCCAAAATGCCTTTCCCCCAGCACTCTACCTGACTGACTTTTACCATTGATTACTTGATCCACTGTTTAATGAAGAAAAGAGCCTTTGGAAAAGAAAAAAAAAGTCACTATAAATAATTGATTGAGAAACTTTTCCCAAAAACAAGCTGCAGAACACCAACTGCATTTATGAAAAGCTGTGAACATAATTAGATTCCTGAGTTCATTTGGTATGAGTAAGAAAGATGAAGATTTCTTATGTGTAGAAGTTTCAGTTAATTATGAGTTAGCAAAGGTAATACAGTGGAAGAGAACTCAGGAAACAATTATTTTTGTAAATTAAGAGATATTCTTGGTGTCATTTAATCACTGAGTGACCTTTGATAGTCCGCTGAAGCTTTCTCAAATAGTTTTTCCACTGAGAAGATAAACCCTTCACCTATAACCCAAATCGAAGAGAATTTTAGAAAAAGATTTGATCGAAGTTTAAGTGGAGAAGTGATATAATCTGATTTGTTTTTTGAAGATTATACTGGTTCCTTTGGTGTCAAAGAAGCTAGCTTTGAAGCCAGGAGACCAGATAGAAAGCTGTGGCAGGAGTTCACATAAGAAATGTGGGGCCTTAGATTAGAACTGTAGTTCTGAAGAAGATGAGAAGTAGTCAGATTCAGGTTGTATGTATGTCAGAAATAGGGTAGATACATCCCACCTGTGAAGGCTTGGTTGTGCTTAGATGCAAGAGCCAAAGAGGAATCAAGAATAACTCCAGGCTTTTGTTTGAAGCAACGATGGAGAGGCAGTGGCTTGTGTTGGCTGAGACGCTGGAAAATATCTGTGAAGTCAGATACCTATCGATACATGTGATTATGAATATCCAACATCTCTCTCTCTACATAATTCTTTGGATGCCTCCCATTACCTTGCTAGAATCAGTGTCTGCTACCTGTCGCTGTAACAGTTACTATTATTTCTTGTCTTCCAGATGAGACTTTTTTTTCCTCAACCTCTGAAACATGTCCTCTTAGTGCCCACTGTAATCAGAAGCTAGACATAATTTAGGGGGCATGGTCTCTCCAATATGCCCAGTCATTAACTAGACAAGACCGGTCCATAATCTAACACTTAAAAAACATTAAAAAAAAAAAAAAAAAGAATTCAAGTGTCCAGAACCCCGGAACCCATCTACGAGTGTTTTCCAAATTTACATAATTATCAAAATAACTTATTAAAATGCAGATTCCAGGGGCACCTGGGTGGCTCAGTCGGTTGAGCAGCTGCCTTCGGCTCAGGTCATGATCCTGGAGTCCCAGGATCGAGTCCCGCATCGGGCTCCCAGCTCAGCAGAGTCTGCTTCTCCCTCTGACCCTCCCCCCTCTCATGTTCACTCTCTCATTCTCTCTCTCTCTCAAATAAATAAATAAATAAAATCTTTTTTTAAAATGCAGATTCCAGGGCATCTGGGTGACTCAGTCAGTTAAGCATCTGCCTTCGGCTCAGGTCATGATGCCAGAGTCCTGGGATCGAGCCCCCAGTAGGGCTCCCTGCTCAGCGGGGAGTCTGCTTCTCCCTTTCCCACTCCCTCTTCCTCTGGGTGTGCTCTCTCTCTCTCTCAAATAAATAAATAGATCTTTAAAATGCAGATTCCAGGGCGCCTGGGTGGCTCAGTTGGTTAAGCGACTGCCTTCGGCTCAGGTCATGATCCCAGGGTCCTGGGATCGAGTCCCACATCGGGCTCCCGGCTCAGCAGGAAGCCTGCTTCTCCCTCTCCCACTCCGCCTGCTTGTGTTCCTGCTCTCGCTGTCTCTGTCTCTGTCAAACAAATAAATAAAATCTTAAAAAAAAAAAAAATGCAGATTCCAGGACTCACTCCAGATTTACTGAATACAAGTTTCCTGGAGAGGAATCTATAAAGCTATTCTTTTCCTTTTTTTTTTTTTTCTTAACAAGTTCTCCAAGTTGTACCAACAATGAGCTAAGTTTGAGAAGCACGGATCTAGACTCAAGCCGTCATTACAAAAGAGGGAACGAAAAGCTCAAAGGAGTTAAGTAATTTCCCAAAGAAGCCAAGTAATTTCCAAAAGAAGCCTTTCGTCTCCTGCAATTGAAAAACAATTTTTTTCTTTTTTGCTCTTCTTTTAACTCTCCTCATTTCCCTTCCAATATATAAAGTTACATGTTTTTGATCAATCTCTGAGACGACTGCTAACACTTCCTAATCATGTCTCTCAGGAGAAGTGACCTTGGAAGCCTAAAACAGTCCCGGAAACTGCTCCATCCCTTCCTCATAAAAAGCTCACCTTGAAACAGTGGCAGCCACACTACTCTAGGAAAATTATTTCTTCTTAATTGGGACCATCTAGAGAGGCTTGGAACCACAGATACTCTCTTTGCCAAGTTAAAAAAAAAAAAAGAGGCATCCCTTTATCCTTATTATTTTTGAGATGATGCATGTGACTCTAACAGCTTTTGCCCACCATGAGGCTCTCATTGACATCAATAGGCATTATGCATGTAAAGGGCAGCGGGAGCGGCTCATTATCTCCAGCCCAAGCAGAGAGAAATGCAATAATCATCGTTCTCTGCTTTTCTTGAAGCTTTTAACTGGTATTGGAAACATAAGTAACCTTAGTACATTGGGTTAGGATGAGTAACACCTTTCCAGTTGGCGGATGGGGTTCGGTGCTTCCCTACAGAACAAAGTATGGGGGTAAAGAAGCTGTTGAATGGGAGAAACTATTCTTATCTCTGAGACTGGAATGATTGATTTGGCTTTGTGAAGAATAGTGACTCCCCATTAATACTTTCCAGTATGCCCAAACTCTTAGGTAGGTGAGGACTTTATGTGTCCATATGAGTTAAAAGTATCCATGTCAAAAAGAAAGGTCGACCAGAGAGAATGTGACATCCATTCCAAAAGCATAATTAAGGCAAACCACTTTGTTGATCAGGCATCTTTTACTCCTTTCCCAGTCTAGGAAAGTGCTGTAGAATTGATGAAGCTTTACATCATAGATCTCATGAATCCAGTTAGGTCTCAATTATCTGTCCCACTAAGAGAACCCTTGGCACAGATCATTTAAACAGAAAAGGCGTATACCCAGATCAAAGCCTTGGTTTTTCTTCCCTCTGAGAGGCAGTATTATCATCACTTTGAGTCCTTCTCTTTTCCTGTTCCCTTTCTGACACCACCAAGAGAAGAGAGTCATTCATCAAGTTTCCTTTGCTGAATTAAAAATTATAAGAAAAACTGCTATTTTTCCCTCGTAACAATGGTTTCCTCCTCTCCACTTGGCTACTCTCTTAAGCTGCCTACTAACGGTCTTTTTTATTTTACTCTGCTCCATCTCACTTCTTTTCCTGAGATCCTTTTAACATCATGTGGGCATCATCCTTTCAAAAAAGTGCTCTTTTAATTGAGAGCTTGATTTCAGGAGGAGGATTTATGATGGAGATCTGTCAGGCACAGTTTCAGCTACCAACCATTTATGTCGGCATATGCCTTCTAATCCAAACTGACTCCGGCATCCTTCCATCAAGCACGAAAAGCAACAAAATCGATAGTAAGAAAATGGAGATGAAAAAAATTTCAATTTGTCTTAGCCATTCAGTGAGAACAGAGTTTCCATTTTTGTCTTTGCATTCTAAACCACCGCAAATATTCTGATGTGTGTGTGTGTGTGTATCCTTACTGCCAGTAAGAAAGCTTTCCTTTGGTTTTATTTGTTTTGTTTTTTAGCTCCTGAAATATACTTTGGCCACAGCCTTTTCAAATGTAGGGAAAGGCAAGAGGAGGCATGACTCATCCTTATTCTCCAAGGTGATCTCCAGAGGGCTGATTCACTACTGATTTACCACCATCCCTGCTAGCCTCTCTGTGGAAAGCTCAGGCCCCTCAGCTTCCACTCACCTCATGTACTTACAGCTGCCATCTCACCCCCTATTGCAAATATGCATTTCCACCCTCCTAATTCAAGATTGCAATCGAACACCTGTGTAGGAAGAGAGAGTTGAAGCCGAGTATCTTGCCTTCTCATGTAGGTGGAAAAGCGGTAGAATGAAAGCCAAAAATGAATACAAGTATTATTCAAACTTATTTTTACCAAACTACCTCTCTTTCTACCAAACCACACTGGCCTTCTGAGCTAGATTATTCCTTGAGGGCAAGGACCATGATTGATACTTGTTTGAATGACTCTCAGACCCTAGCCCAATGCCAGCCACATAGGAAGGGTCAAGAAATTCTTATTAGTGGGCAGAAAATGTGATAGGGTTTCCAAAATCATACAATTAAAAGCCTTATTTTACATATAGTAAAATATTTTCAGAACAATGAAATGTAATCGCTAAAGTCACATGCATAACCAACTGGTGCCTGAGGCAGGACTGGAACGCAGGAATTAAATCCATGAAAATCCATGCTTTTCATGTTCTAAGAATCTGGCCCTATAAACCCAGCCAACTGAATCCTCGGAATGATGAGGATGAAGGAGATGCAGAGTTCCACAATTCCAGGCCCTTGAGCTAATATTCCCTGTCAGAGAAGCAGAGTGGAAATTCAAATTAATAGCCATTTATTGAGCACCCTCTATACAAAAGGTATACTGAGTACAAAACTCAGTGTTAGGCATTTGGAATAAAATACAGCTAAATGTGTTGATTCACAAAAATGATAACCTGCTTGCCATACATAGATCACTTACTTAATGGATATATATGCTTAATAAATAGTAAAATATAAACAGATACATTTTAATTGATTTCTATGAAAAAAATTTGTAGTTCCTCAGGAGACAAATTATTTTTATTCGTTCACTCATTTATTCATTTACTCAAAAAATATATATTGGGCATCAAATATTTCCCAGGCACTGTCCCAGGCAATGAGAATACTAAAGTGAATAATTCCAGGTCCTTATGCTCTGTGACATTACAGATAAACAGCAAGAGACATACATATACATGCAGTTAGGACAATAGAATGGAAAAGATACTCTATGGGGGACCATTAGCATGAAGCTGGTAGTCAAAGACAAGCGAGAAGTCAGTTCTTACAGCATTTTATGTTGGAATACACTCACTGAACAGTTGAAGGTGAGATATGTTCCAGATGGAAAGAAAAATGTAAGTCAAGGCACTGAGACTTGGCATAACATACATGAAAGATGTGGGAAAATAAAGAGGTGGAGTGGGGAGAGTCGTGGGAATGGATAAGACAAAAAAAACAGGTAAGAATCTTTAGGCAAATGACAAAGATTTTGAACTTTATCCTGTGGACAGTGGAAGCCTTTGAAAGTTATTTAGCAAAGAAAAGACTTGGTCAAATTTGAGGTGAATGGGGGAGATGTGACAAAGTAAAGACTTCTTGATGATGCCTGAAGTTGTTGATTAGTAATAGACTTTGATATATGCAGCAAAGATTTGATATGAGAGCAAGAAGAAAGTATAGTGTACAGAATCTGATAGCAAATTCGATTTTGGACTTTGTGGTAAGCAGAAAAATGACTCTGAAAAGATGTCCATGCCTTTATCTCTATAACCTGTGAATACATTACTTTACATGACAAGACGGACTTTGCAGATGTTAATAAGGTTATGGACCTTAAAATGGGGAGAGTATACTGGATCATCCAGGTGGGTCCAATCTAATCGCATGAGTCCTTAAAAAACATAAAAACTTTCTGAGGCACCTGGGTGACGGTTAAGCATCCGACTCTTGATTTTGGCTAAGGTCATGATCTCAGGGTCCTGATATCAAGCCCCAGGTCAGGCTCTATGCTCAGAGAGATTCTCTCGCTCTCCCTCCCCCTTTCCCTCTACCCCTCCCCATGCTCATGCTCTCCTCTCTCTCAAATAAATAAGTCTTTAAAAAAAACCATAGAAATTTCCAAACTTCCTACCTATGGTCACAGAGAGATGAAATAGAAGGAGAGGAGATTCAGAGTATGAGAGGGATTCAACCCTCCATTTCTGGCTTTGAAAATAGAGGAAGGAGGCCATGAGCCATGCAATATGGGAGGCTTCTAGAAGCTGGGAATGTGCCTCAGTGGCTGGCCAGCAAGTAAGAAGAATTTCAGTCCTACGACCACAAGAAATTAAATTCTGTCAAAAAATGAATGAGCAAGGAATCAGATCCTCTTCTAGAGCCTTCAGAAAGAAACAGTCCTGCTGGCACTTCGATTTTGACCTGGTGAGACCTATGTCAAACTTCTAACCTTAAGAACTACAAAATAATAAATGTATGTTATTGAAGCCACTACATTTGTGGTAACTTATTATGGCAACAAAAGAATACTAATACAGATTTGAAGACAAAAAGAGGAATCTAGAGAATGACTATGTGGGAAGAGGGAGGCAAAGGAAGAGGGTCTTCCAGAGAGATTGAAAACAATCAGAGAGGTAAGAGCAATCAGAAGTCATAGAACCAAGGAAGAAAAGAACTCCTAAAAGGGATGATCCAAATTGATGATGGCAAGAAGTCAAGTAAAATTGGACTGGCAGCCTTTGTGAATAGCAGTCTTCAAATCTGTGAGCAGAATCTCTTTTTTTTTTTAATTCTAAAGATTTTATTTATTTATTTATTTATTTATTTATTTATTTATTTGAGAGAGAGAGAGCACATGAGAGGGGGGAGGGTCAGAGGGAGAAGCAGACTCCCTGCTGAGCAGGGAGCCCGATGTGGGACTCGATCCCGGGACTCCAGGATCATGACCTGAGCCGAAGGCAGTCGCTCAACCAACTGAGCCACCCAGGCGCCCTAGCCTAGGCCTCTTATCCCCTCTCTGGCTTTCTTCATGCCGTTGTCTTATCTGAAATGTACCTACCACTGCCTCCTCCCTCCTCATTTACAGCCCAGCTCAAATGCAGCCTCCTCTAGGAAGCCCTCCTGGAGCATGTCACTTCTTTTTCCTGCGTCCTGGGTCTCTTTCCTAGCATTTAATTTGTTTTGGTTTGGGATGCCTGGGTGGCTCTGTTGGTGAAGTGTCTGCCTTCAGCTCAGGTCATGGTCCCAGGGTCCTGGGATCGAGTCCCACATTGGGCTCCCTGCTCAGTGGGGAGCCTACTTCTCCGTCTGCCTGCAGCTCCCCCTGCTTGTGCTCTCTCTCAGATAAATTAAAAAAAAAAAGTCTTTAATTTGCTTTGGTTTTAACATTATTTTTTAGTTATATAATTGACATATGAATCTTCTTTAAGAAATTTTTTTTTTTTTTAAAGATTTTATTTATTTATTTGAGACAGAGAGAATGAGAGACAGAGAGCATGAGAGGGAGGAGGGTCAGAGGGAGAAGCAGACTCCCCGCCAAGCAGGGAGCCCGATGCGGGACTCGATCCAGGGACTCCAGGATCATGACCTGAGCCAAAGGCAGTCGCTTAACCGACTGAGCCACCCAGGCACCCCTGTGAGCAGAATCTTTAAAGGATTAAATCAGAAGGTGAAAACAACTCTGGCCTTCAACTCCTGAGCCTGTACCTGGTGTGCTGCCATCATATAAATGAGTCAGTCATTTGCAAAGGAGGATTTGACCCTAATATAAATCAAGAAAGGAAATTCCATAGAACAAGTAAAGACATCAAATATGGTTTCTGTCTTCCTTCTGACCATTCATGAATGTGTGCTCTACTAGGTTAAACTTGTTATTTTAAAAGCCTTTAAAATACTATCTGCAAGGCTAAAAAGTGTGATTTTCTTTATGTCTGGGATTCTCGTGGCAGTAAGTGTGACTGCCAAAGAGTTCAAAAGCTCTAGTTGATCATTCCACTTTTCCTGAATGCACACAAATTTTTGAATTACCAGTCACCTTTTTAATTAAATGCAGCTGTTTTGAACTTATATTCTTCACAAATATACTTGTGGGGACCCGTTTTACTCATCTCTGTAGCTGCAGAACCTAATCAATAGTGGCAACGTAGTAGGTCAGGAAGATTTCTTTCCTCACTGCATTGGTGAATAAATGAGGTTTGTAATAAGTTGGTGAAGTCATCATATCCAAAACACAATTTACCACATGACTTTCAAAGACTTCATTACCATGTATAATATTCATAATATCTGAACTTAATTCTATTAAAACTTGTACCAGAAAGAAGAAAACCCACCTTACATTAGCGTAGAGATAATATTCAAAGTACTACATGCTCCTGTATATTTCACAGAGCTTTGTTCCAGAAAAGAATTGTTCTCAGACCATACCTTATCCTGACAAGGCTGGTTTGGCACACGATTATGATGTATGTCCTTGACTGTATTCAAGTTCACAGAACACAGTACATATTTTCTTTTCTGAAATAGCAGAGCATTGCCTTGCCCCAAGCATCCCTGGGAATACTTGGGTGTTATTTGAAAATCACTTTCAGATTCTCTAGGCAGCTTTTTGCAATATTTCCCCACGTAGGTCAATTTTCTCCTTTGTCCACATCATCCTTAGCTGGCTTCTTTCTTTATAGCTTGTCCCAGCTATAATCTCCAGGGCTCTCCCACAGCCCACTGCAACAGAAGCCTACTCTCATCAGTTGAGTTTCATGGAGTTTCCAGACTGCTGGGAGAGTTAGAGACATTTAATCTTATCAAGAGAAAGAGAAAACTGAGTCTAAGGAAGTGAGGTGAGTTGTTCAGGAGGTAAGGCTGGTTAGTGGCAGAGTCAGACTCCAATCCTTATCTTCTGACTTGGAGGTAAGTGTTCTTTCAACAACATAAAAAGATGTCCACATTTCTTATAGGATCCAGCCATTAGGCACTTGACACCTTTGGGAATGGTTCTTTGGGCTCTTTCTCAGAGTGTTAGGCTAAAATGTGCAGATTATTAAATCAATCATATCAGCCCCTGGAAATGAATCCATGATTTCTCCAATTTTGGAGTTGTGACATTTTTTAAATTTATAAATTAATTATCTCCCTACCCAACGCATTTCTTTCTACCCATACTAAAAGCATATTACCAAACTTTATTTACCCGTTTGTTATTTATTACATTTATATATTAATTATTGTATTTACTTGTTAGAGTTATTTATATATCATATCACTTTTTTATACATGTCATTTAATTTGTGTCAATTTATTCCTACTAACCAAATGTAGAGATGAAAACGGATATGCTTGTTTGTTTGTTTGCTTAGAGCAGGAGGAGCATGTCACCAAGGAGATTCAGTTTCATTCCCTTTATGTGTTATGTTTTTTAGTAGTGATTGAGACAAGTTTAGGGAACTATATAAATAGAGAAAGGGAAGGATAATTTTAAAATAAAAAAGTTTGAACAGGAATTTTACCCCTCTCAAAAACACAATTATTTTATTTCTTCAATGCAAGTGATTTAGAAATAGTTTGATAGTTTTCAGGTAAATCCGATTACTTCTTTGTAATGATAAGAGTTTCCTTGGAGACTGCAAAATTCAGGCTGGGAAACAGATTTTTTAACTGATATAAAGCCACTTTCTTCTTCAAACATGGCATCCCATGCCCTCCTTGTAATAGATAACTACTTAAATATAAGAAAGATTAGACAGATGATAGAAAGATAGAGGGAGAGAGAGAGATGATAGATAGATGATAGGTAGATAGAAAAATAATATAATTGTTTCAGAGATTTCTTAATCACGTCTTTAAAAGCCCTAATACCAATACAGCCACATGGAGAGCTAATGCTTAAACATACACATTTTTGGAGGGCACAATTAAGTGCATAGTTTGTCTCCAGAGCATCACAGTGTTTCTTGATTCCTGCAAGACCTTGACCATTTCATTATTTTTAAAAATGGTTCATATGATTATGACAAGGGGAAGAAGCAGAAGCACAGATTTTTTAAACTCATATCTTGTTCTTTGTCTAAAGGAATTAGTCATCCTTGCTCCTTTGCAACTTAAGGGTAGGGCCCTAATCCTATAGGGCCCTTATAAGAAGAGGAAAAGCCACCAGAGCTCTGGCTGTCTCTCTCCAAGATGAGCCCACAGCAAGAAGACAGCCATTTCAAGACGAGAGAAGACACCTCAGAATGCAACATACTTCGTGGGCACTTTAATCTTGAATTTTTCTGCCTCCAGAATTATGAGAAATAAATTTCTGTTGTTGAAGCCACCCAACCTGTGGTATTATGTTATGACAGCCCAAGCTGACTAATACAGACATTGAGGACAATTATTAAATCCATCTCTTTCCAAGTATTGTCATAGGGCAGATGACCAAGTGTCTCCTGTACAGTGACATACAAAGATGCCTTTTAAGAAAAAAAAAAAAAAGTAATTCCCTGCCTTTGGTTAATTTCCCATTAGATAACTTTTTTTTTTAAAGATTTTATTTATTCATTTGAGAGAGAGAATGAGATAGAGAGAGCATGAGAGGGGGGAGGGTCAGAGGGAGAAGCAGACTCCCCGCTGAGCAGGGAGCCTGATGCGGGACTCGATCCCGGGACTCCAGGATCATGACCTGAGCCGAAGGCAGTCGCTTAACCAACTGAGCCACCCAGGCGCCCTAGATAACTTTTAGTGCTGTTACATATTAGTTAAAATATATAACCCAGGGCCATTTTTTCTTAGATTAATTCAGAAACACCTACAGAGTTCTGTCAGAGCCCAAATAGTGTCTCAAAGGAAAATTATTGCAAAACTTCCACAGTCAATGCCAAGGTTAATCCAAAGACAAAAGTGTGTGCTGGGTAAGGGGAGAGGCACATAATGACAAGAAACCGAGCTGTACAGATACACAAAAGAAAAAGATACCTCAAAAAATTCCACTGATTACTTGTTTCTTTTCTTTTTCATAGAGCAATTTTGGAAAACACTGAGGAATGTAAAGTTAACTGGAAGCCCCCTTCCTGACAGACATCTTCTCTAAATCTCTTAAAATCAGTTAAAGCAGTGATTTGATCACTAATAAAGCAAGGTCACATTTTATTTGTTTTCTGCAGAGTGTGGAGTTTGTCAGAAAATTGAGAATGGGCAGGCTGAGTGGTAGCTGCAAATTAACTCTTGAAAAGTCATGCAAGATAAACTAAATGAAGACTGGTAGATTCCTCCATGCAGACTCTTCAGAAAGTAAATATGTAAGGATTGCTTTTCTCAAACTGTGCTCTTCACAGTCCTCAGGTTTCTTAAAGACATCTCAGGGAACTTCAGGAGATAGAAGGAGACCCTACTGATGCCTCCTGTTCCCCTCTTCTTTCTGTTTCTTTGAAATGTTTTAAAACCAGTTGTGATAGGCAGTTTAATGCCTCCCCAAAGAAGTCCACCTCTTAATCCCCCGATCCTGTGAATATGTTACCTTGCGTGACAAAAGGGACTTTGCTGCTGTGATTAACTTAAGGATTTTAAGACAGGAGTTTCTCTTGGGTAATATAATCACAAAGGTCCTTCTAAGGGAAGAAGAAAGCAGGAATGTCAGAGTCAAAGAAAGAGATGTGATGGTGAAGCAGAGGACCAAGTGATGGAAGGCAGCATGAGCTAAGGAATGTGGATGCCTCTAGAAGCTGGAAAAGCCAAGAAACAGAAGAAATGGAGCCCTAATGACACCTTGATTTTAATCCAATGAAACCCATTTCAAATTTTTGACCTTCACTTTGGACTTCTGACCCTCACCGCTGTAAGACAATAAATATGTGTTGTTTTAAGTCACTAAGTTTGTGGTAATTTATTACAGCAGCCTTTGGAAATTAATACACTGTTGGACTAATACAAGAATTTCTTCAACTTCAGTATTAATAATCTTTATCTGGGATGTTTGTCAAATACTAATTTCTAAACTCCACTCCCCCAAAATTCTGATGCAGTCTGCTGGTAAGCCTAAGAACCTGCATTTTTAACGCATACATCCCCCACCCCCATGATTCAGATTTCCAGGTTACAACACTAAATGAAATCAGATTCACCATAAACAGTGTCATAAGATAGAGAAAACCATGATGCTAGCAAGAATAATGTTGCCACAAATCCCTCCTTGGCACTTTCAGGAAGCATTCCCAAGGAAGATGCAGCCAAGACAACTCTGCATCACCTTACACAGCAAACTTCTAGTGTAAGCTTCTATCCTTACACAGCAAACTTCTAGTGTAAGCTTCTATCCTATCATTGTGTCAATGCATTTCAATGGAACTTATTTGCTTCACCAAAGAAATATGAACTGTAAGGAAGTGTAGTAAAAAGAGTACAGGTCTTGTGATCAAAAGACCTAGCGAAAACACTCTTGTCCATCCCCGTCTGGATGTAAAGCACTGGGCAAGAAACTTCTCCTTTCTGGACCTCAGTTTCCCCATATATAAAATGGGAATTTTAGCTTTGCACAGTGGCAGTATCGTAGCCAATGAGGTTTATCCGAGGCGCGATTATTGCTAATTGAAAATGGGAATTTTAACAAAACCATCTCTTCAATACTTTTAGCAAAATATCTTCTCTTATAGTCCATTAAGGTATAATTAAAAGACACTAGGACTTTCCTTTTTATTTTCTTTCATCTTGAGTCAATTTTGCTTGCTAAGGACATTTATTAATGTGGATGAGTTTCTTTTGCACTTTCAGGGCCCTATTTTCCTAGAGAAGCAGAAAATGACTATCTCAATGATTAGTTCTTTACAGCCACACCCTCCCTCCAAGTCAATTTAAATAAAGCTTGATGGCTCTCGAGGAGCCCAGCATACTGACAAGCAGGCAAGATGTTGAGCGCTGATGTTTGCCCCCCCCACCCCAACCCGGCAGCCTTCATTGTTTTCATCCCAAAGGCAGTGAGGAGCTCACAAGGCACTACAGCTCAGTCCCTGAAACCGCTGCCAGAGAATGTGCTTTTTAGAGCTGGCTTTCTGATAGGAGCCTACACTGGGGATTTGTACAACACCATCCATGTTTCTGTGCTTTTTGCCTGCCAACTTTCTACTTCAGCCATTATACATATAAGACTTGCCTCCCCACCTGCTAGACTCACCATTTTGAATTTTTCCAAGGCTTAGGGTTCGAAGATAACAGCCAAGAAGGAATTTTTGAGACATCTTTCATGCAAAAAGGTGGTTTTATTAAAGCACAGGGAGAGGACCCGTGGACAGAAAGAGCTACACTGGAGTCATGAGGAGTGGCTGATTATATACTTTCAAGTTGGAAGGGGGTTAGGGATAGCATAAGTCTCTAAGGAATTTTGGAAGCAAGGTTTCTAGGACCTTGAGGGGGCTAGCTATTGTTAGGAAAAGGTCATTTATTACTGTCCAGTAAAACCTTAGTCTAAACCAGACCCTTTTAGATGTGTATCAGTGGGTCATATGCTTGGGGGATGATTGCCAACATATATCTGGGGGGATAGAGATAAAAGAAGTTTTCAAAGGAATTTTTTTTTAAAGATTTTATTTATTTATTTGAGAGAGAGAGAATGAGAGAGAGCAATCACATGAGAGGGGGGAGGGTCAGAGGGAGAAGCAGACTCCCTGCCGAGCAGGGAGCCCGATGTGGGACTTGATCCCGGGACTCCAGGATCATGACCCGAGCCGAAGGCAGTCGCTTAACCAACTGAGCCACCCAGGCGCCCTCAAAGGAATTTTTACATGTTAAAGTAGACTTACAGGACCCTGGGAGGTCGGGCTAAGATTGCCTTTTGCCCTTAGCAAAGTATTAACATCAAGGCAGCTGAGTTCCTAGAGGAATGTCACTCTGCCTGTTTCAAGGACTTGTCAGTGGGATACAATTAGTAAGGAAATACAAGTTTTCTTTTGCCTTTGTTTCCCACATCAACAACTTTCTCCACTCTGAGTTATTCAGACCAGACCTGGAACATTCAGCTTACTTCACGGCCTCGGCAAGGGGGTTGCCATCACATCTCATAAAGGGCACTGTAATGTACGGTTAAGAACACGCACTCTGGAATCAGTAAAGACATTAGCTCAAAATCTGGCTCTGCCAACTACTAGATAAGCAGCCTCGGGAAAGATACTCAACTTCTATTTACCACTGGTTTCTTTGTCTGTAGAATGAGGATGACAATACCTAACTCAGATCATTGTGGATATTAAAGGTAATATTTGTAAGATACCTGCCACCTATTAGAAGTTTAATATGATAGCTTTTATTTTCATTCTTCTTAGCAGTGAACTATGGCGAGTGTAGAGCTGAGGGATCCAGAACATCTAGGTTCAAAATCACATCCTATAAGGACTTGTATTGTCAGAAATATTTCGCATGGAGGAGCATACAGTTGATCTCAAATATATGGGGGGGGAAAAGGATTGCGTGTATTTTGTCTATCCACTGAGAATAGGGCAAAAGAAATTCCTCTATCGAGGAATAACAAATAATAATAACATAATTATGTTATAATTATATAACATATAATTATATGTCTCAGCATAACAAATAATTTTCTGACCACTAATGCTGTGTAGAAATGGGCTGGATTCCCTTGAGAGGTAGTGAGTGCCCCATGGCTAAAGGAATTCAAGAGGATCCTGGCTAGCCCTTTGGTAGGAATGTAATATAAAAGATTCAAGCATGGGATGAACTACTGGATTTTAATGACATTTAAAATACCTTCTAAGATTGAAATTCTATGGTTCTGTGATCAT
Source organism: Neomonachus schauinslandi (assembly GCF_002201575.2). Classification (NCBI taxonomy): domain Eukaryota; kingdom Metazoa; phylum Chordata; class Mammalia; order Carnivora; family Phocidae; genus Neomonachus; species Neomonachus schauinslandi. Next base: position 181,764,187 of record NC_058404.1, read on the forward strand.
TACCAGCCCCAAAAGAGGAAGCAGGAGGAAAATTTTAAAAGGTGAAAGAAAAGCCAATCAATTTGGCAATCTGTGAGCAATTCTTGAGAGAGATAGATGGGCTAAAAATGTTGACGGCATTAGTAAAACTAAGCATTGGGGATTGAAATATTCTGCATCTTCCCATTTACTATGGCTCTGACATGTGCTTTTCTCAGCTACAGTCTTATAGTGCCAAATTCATTAGGTAAAACCTGAGTGGATAGATTGTGTGACTCTTTAAAATGTAAACTCAATGGCAAAACCCATTATATGAAATTATCTTTACTTAATTAGCTAACAGCTTAAAGATAGTTAAAACAGGTAAACCGTCTTTTCTCCAGGGGAGAGATCATAAAAATGGATATGAAGAATGTTAACAAGTATCCAAGGATTTGTAAAATGTCAGGACCAGTAAACTATTGAGTTTTAAGGAAGTGTACATACAAATATTTTGAAGACTTAATAAAGATTAGTTGATTGCTCTCCCACTAGATTGATCTCTCTCTCTCCGTCCCTCAAAATGATTCAAGAACAGGGGGCACCTGGGTGGTTCAGTCAGTTAAGCGTCTGCTTTCGGCTCAGGTCATGATCCCAAGGTCCTGGGCTGGAGCCCAGCATCGATCCCTGCTCAGCGGGGAGCCTGCTTCTCCCTCTCCCTCTGCCTGCCGCTCTGCCTATTTGTGCTCTCTCTCTCTCTCTCTGTCAAAAAAAAAAAAGATTCAAGAACATCTCATCGAAACAAGAAATTAGCAGTCTTATCATTGAGAAGAAATTATTGTAGGCACTTCGGAAAACATTATTTATGAGGAAAATTCAACAGAAACATTTAAAACAAACGTGATAATACACACATGAACACGTACCTACTCATACACACACACCAAACAGACTAATATCCTGCTATAAGACTACCAAATTAGGTGTTGGTCTTATTCCATGACATCAATGCTAGGATGAATTTTCACTGTGTAATTCAAGTACCTTTTTAAAAAAATAGCATTCTACAGCTTGCAAAAGGCTTTCCTGATGATCTCACTCTATCCTCACTGCCTGTTGAACCAGGCAGGGCAAAATTTAAGGACTGTCTGTATTCTCCACAGCACAGCATCCGTGACTAACACACATACAAAAAACAACGTGCACCACTGAGAAAACATTCAAAGTCTAATCATCCAAAGATGCTGACAATTCTTTTTGTTTCAGACAATGATTATATCAAAGTGCTAGCCACACTTAGGATATTCATTAAAAGGCATGAGATAGGTCATGAACCCCAAACAGCTAGCAAGACACATTCAAGGGCTTTTCTGTCACTCAAGAATGTTTATATACTTTTCAAGAGAGAATTAGATCCTTTACAGGTTCTATTTAAGCAAATGAGAATGGCTCCAGTGTGAAGCTTTGGTGATAAGTCGTACATTTAGTTTCTAAAAGCCTTTAAAAAGAACGTGTATGTAATCAACGCGGAATAAAATCTATCCATTATCCCCTGGTGCTATCAGCCAATAGTACTATAAATAGCAACGAATAAAAGGACCTGAGCAAAGCCTTCTGGCCAGGGAAGAGTTGAGCTGGGGCCCCAAATCATCTGAATTCTATTTAGGAGATTAGATTGAAACCAATTTAATCCTTAAACTGAGGAACTAACATCAGACCTTAACAGGGATAACAAGATTCGGTGATAAATGGCATCAGAGGTGACCAATAAGCCTAAGAGAACTGGAAAAGTCTAAGAGTCATTCAATTTGCTGCTTTCCAAGTAAATCACTAATGGTCACATGCTGGCTCTGTCTGAGAGGTGTTTGGTTTGACTCATGACTGAACCTGTGAAGCTCAGTAGCATAATTAATGGAACCGGGGAAGGATCTAGCCTGCCCACACCTCTAGACCAATCAGCCACTGCATGCTCGTGGAATGAGCCGACATCTAAATGTTTTCCTCCAAGACACTTTCCCTATCAAACTAGAATTTTGTGTGGCATAGCGTTAAACCTTTATTACTACTACTAATATTGAAGACTTATTGAGCACATATCAGGTGTAGGAATCAAAGCTCAATAGATCATGAAAAGGAAAGAATTTCAGATTTACACAGGTGTCTTGGGTTACAAAGAGCAAAATGGCAAGACGTGAACAAAGACAAGCATAGCATCCATTTTTTGGATTAAAGAAAAGCCGGTATCTAAAGCAGCCCTGAATCTGGTAAAGCTGTGAGAAGCAGCTGTTTGTCAATGGCAGCTGAACGCACGCAAGAGCCGGGGATACACAGGAAAGCAGGCTGCCTGCTAATGGTTATAATGCTCCAGAATGCTCTTTGTTTGCGTGAAGGAATTTACAACCCGGTGATTCACACCGCAAAGCTTATACTTATCTCTTTGCAACTCGTGCCAGCTCTTGGCGTTTTCCCATTCCCTAACTCAGATGTCAAGAGAAAGGGGGGATAAAGGTCCAATGATAAGAACTTGAAGACAAACCACTATATTTAGATATAGATACAACCCTCTGTGGATGTAAGTAGTGTCCGTGAGGCACAAAGCTGTTTCATCTTTCTCTCTTTGTGTGTTTCCAAATCCCATCTCGTTTTGCATCCAGTGTGCTTTGTACGAATGCCAATCCCCTCCAATTCAGCCCCGATGTCAAGTGACAAAAAGAAATACTCCCACTTGAACTCCTTCCCTTCCAGCCTTTTTGCTTCAAGTCTCCTTCAAACAAAGACTTTGCCTCTAATTCCCGGCTTGAGACCACTTTCTTACATGACACCAAGCCTGGTGTGGCCAAGTAGTTAAAAAAAAAAAAAGCAATGCCTCAATTTCCCCCCATGATGTAAATGAGAGAGTTGCGGCTCCATCAGGGTCCTCCAATGAAGCCACCCGCTGCATGAGGAACTACTGGATTTCCATCTGGGTATCTCACACCATTGGTGGCTATTGTTTAAATAAACATTACTCTGTATTGCTTTTTTAAAACATTCAATACATGTTGATGCCTGGTTAAAAGGAAAGAAAATTGCAGTATTAAAAGACTAGTATTTTCAGAGTCTTGTGATGTAAATTGCTAATTTAAAACCCAAAATATTGTTAAAGTGTCTTTATTTAATAGCAGGTGATTGCAAGCTGTAATTTGCAAGCTGTGGATGCAGATGGTAATGTTTTTCCTTCCTTTTCAGCAGTGCAGTACAGTATTTACTGCAGATCTATGCAGACATAGAACAGCCAACTGTGGGGGGATAAAAAACGCTCTGGAAGAAGATAGAGCACAAAGTTCATAAGATGAAGATGCTTTTGAGAACTGCTCCTGTCTCAGCTGAGGCAGAGTCCTCCCCTCCTGAGCCTGGAGGGTACTCGTTCCCTAGAGGAAGGTGCAGGTGCTGTGCACTGGTCTTCAGGTTCCTGCTAAGGTTCAACCATAGGAATGGGAGAATGATTTAACCTAGGTTGCATTTGCTTATTTTTTGGCTGGAGAGAACCTAGGGAAGAGAGGGAGTGTGGGGATAGGATTGCCAGATAAAATGCAGGACACCCAGCTAATTAAATGTGAAGTTCAGATCAACAACAAATAATGTATTACTGTAAGTATATCTCAAAGTGCATGGGACGTACTTATGCTAACAAATTACTTACTTGCACTTCACATTTAACTGGGAGTCTTGTATTTTTATTTGCTAAATCCTGCAACCCTCTGTGGGGAAAAAGCCTCAGATTTCTGTCCTAAAAACTATGAGGATTACATTTGCAAAAATTAGCTCACAACCTGTGGGCCACACTGGACCTGCACACGTGCCTGGAAGCTGAAGTTCTGCTACGAAGGCCGCCACATCCCACTGTCTCACATCCGGGCTTCGCCACTCATTTCTTCTTCTTCTTTTTTTTTATTAATTAATTTATTTATTTTAGAAAGAGAGAGAGAATGTGGGACCAGGAGGAGGGGTGAAGGGAGAGGGAGAGAGAATCCAAGCGGACTTCTCGCTGGCGCGGAGCCAGACACAGGGCTCAGTCCTACGACCCTGAGATCATGACCTGAGCCGAAATCAAGAGTCGGATGTTTAACCGACTGAACCCCCTGGGCGCCCCTCCACTCATTTCACCTGCCCATTTCCTGGGCCATTTGAGCTCAGGACTCCCATTTCAACCCATCCCTTCCTGCCCTATCAGATGTTGATATGGTGTTAAATGACTCTGATATAAATGTCATTTGGGCCAACAATCAGCCCCAGATCTCTGCTGTTTCTGCAAGTCTTTTTGTCAGTACCAAATGAATTTTATTCTAGTCAAAATACCAAAGATCAATTCTGAGACATCCACGATTACAATAACCAATTTTCACTTTCAAGGAGCATCTCGTATACCTTTTAACTACAGAATGCATAAACGCTAACCCTGCACATTCCATTCCATCCTGTTCAACTCCTTATTAACATTTATTTGCAGAAAAATAAAAATTACTTCCCCTCCTCTACTTAGAGAGATTATTATATAAACCACTCAAATATAGTATTCTCTAGTGCCATCTAGGGGATTTCAGGCCAAGGGAAAAGAAATTGTCTGCTCAGCTGAAAGAGAAACACAAGCACTGAGAAATCAACTCTGACTCACCAAGTAATTTCTTTTACATATCCGATAGTGTTTAGGTAATCTTTTATTTTACAGTTTGGATAGCTGAGTAAGGTCACACATGGTGCTGCATCTGGGGAATGCATAAATGAGTAAAATGTATGACATTGTGCCCATGTTTTGCAGCCTAGTATTTCACAAACATAACCTTGAGAGAAAAAAAAAAAATTCCCCGCTTAAATCAATACCTCTTTCTAAAACCAAATCAAGCAGGATTTGTTAATCTTTTTAAAAAGTGTTTTCTGGATACCCACTGCCTCCATATTAATCGTGCATGTCACGATTCAGGTGCCCTTTGAGGCTAAGGAGAAAACCCAAGAATGAATAATGCTTTTCAAGGACCTCTCCTCCATTTAACCTTGAGCACAATGCCCAGCCCATAGAAGTCACTCCAAGGTGTTCATTTTACTAGAGCTCAGTACCCTCTAGAAGGTGTTAACTGATAATATCCACCTCTTTCTAATGAACTGTATGTGACCTGACTGCAGTCTGTGTGCACCTAAAGTAGCACATGTTGGGGAAAGTTGACTTGTGTGATGACCCTGTGCTAAGCTTTTCTCCCACAGGTTGCTGCACTAAATCCTTCCCCCAAAGCCTCTGATCTGTATAAATATTTAATTCCAGTTTGACAGATACGAAAACTGACACAAAGATAAGTGGAATGTCTTTTCCAAGGAAACACAATAAGAAATGCATAAACAGAGTTTCAAATCCACATGACGCTCTAGCCTGGAGCAGTGTGCTTCCTCCACTAAAGTGGAATTTCAAACATGGCATTGATATCTTACAAACTATTTCAACCAAGGGGAAAATGCACATTAGATGGAACTATATGAAACTCTTGACTTTTGTAAGTCAAAACCACTTTTGACTTACAAAAAGAGCACTTACATGGGATTCATCATCGTAGGTTCCCAAACTCAAGACCACTTCCCTTTAAAGCCTGTAGAGGAAACGAGTAGCTTTCGTTATGTCTCGTTTCTTTTACCTTGAGTTTTTCACCGTCTCTTAGCTACTGCAGACATAAGTGAATTTAACTGGATTACTCCAACTATGCAACTCCCTCGTGTGCACTGTCAAGGCCAACGTCCCTAAACATCGCCTCCAGGATGTACTGATTTTATTTATCCCACAAGTATTTTATGACACCTGCACTGGCAAAGGCAGTTCCAAATTCATTTGTTTAGAACCACTCTGTTTCATGTCTGGCTTGAATAAAAGTTCTTTCTCAGTTGGTTCATTTGACTAGAATAAGTCTTCATGCCAGAGTCAACAGAGGAGGTTGATGGGGTGGTCAGGAATAGGTGATGAGTGGGTAGATATTTTAGAATGTATCCAATAATGATTCATGGAACATTTTACAAAAATAAAAAGCATTAGGTGTTTAACAACTGCTCTTAAGCTATCCTGATGTAACCTTCAATGGCCCTTGCAAAGGCCATGTACCTGAAAGTAAAGATGATCAGGGCTTATTGGTTCCTAATCCAATAAAGCTCATGAATTCTGCCAAAGATGCAGTGAAAGGCTAGTTGGTTTTAGACAAAGATTTTATAATTCATTTATACTTTGTCCCAAAATATTTTCTCTCCATTTTCGCCTTTCTAATATAACAGGGACAAGCGTAATTAATGTATGGGTATCTATAACCTATTTGTCTTTGCTCAACCCAGACCCCATCTACCCACGAAGGAAACATTTTCCAGAGTTATTAAAGAAAAAGGGGATTGGAGCAGAAATATAGGGTCCACAGAAACAGATACGGAGAAGCATTTCATGGAAGACCAAAAGACAGTAAACAAAACTAAAAGACAGAAAACAAAAGTTGGTCATGGATAGATACTGTGGCAAGCAAGTAGGAGAGGAGTGTAGAGAAAAAATTTAAGAAATATTGTCATGGGTGATGAGGGGGAGACCTTTGACACTGCTCAAAAAAATCAAACAAAATTACATTCATTTTTATTTCCTTTAGAATGCTGAGTTATAGTCATTTAACCACAGCCCTGCAGTAAGACTGGGCTTCATGGAACCCCAGGTTTTATTCAGATTATGCTAACATGGTGTACAAAGGAAGATTAGTAATATAAACTGTTTGTGTGTGATTGGCCCACCCTATCTCCTGTGGAGCCCTAGGAGTAATTGTATAATTTGATCTCTGATTTTTATTACCAGCTTGATCTATATAGCATCCTGGCAATCCACGTCTCCACTGCCCTCAGTTTCTCCTCACCTCAAAAATCTCCTCGTGGTGTCAATTCTGAATTCCTCCAAACATGAGGACGGTTGTAGGCCCCAAATGCACAAAGAGTAAAATAACAATTGGGATTAGATTTTTAGTAGGATTCTACCCAGCAGAAGGTATCCACCCCTTAACAGTACTGCAACGTGACTACAAACATCCAAGATGCTCCCTAAATCAAAATTCCCAGAATCCTCTCTTCAATATGGTGAAATCCAGATACCCAGCAGTTGAAGGCTCAGTGATTTTTCTTGATAGCCTTATTTATTCCTACGCTAAGTAAGTTCTTTTTGTTGGTTTCTTTTTGAAATATTTGTTTGTTTTCTGTTGACATAGCCTGAAAGAGAGACACTGAGGATAATTTGAAGACCTATTTTAATTATTTACAACACCTTATATTACTTTACTATCACAATTTTTGTATCACTATTTTTGGAAATCAACTGACTTCACCAAGCCCCAATTCTGTAAAGCTTACAAAACAAGGATGTTGCAACATTCCTTCTTCCAGTATAGCTTTCTACATCCTATCAGATACTCTGAGAGTCATATTAACTACTTCTGACCATGAGAAAATTATGATACCTCAGGCATTTAGGTATTCAATTTACAGTATTATGTTATATGTTTTTATGTAATATGTTCAATAGTGACATCTGAGATGTTGAAAGTACACTGGCATTGGAATTAAAATACCTAGGTTGGTTCAAATTCTAAATTATCTGTCTACCACTACTAGTATCTAACTTTGTGAGCTTAAGTAAATAACTTCTCTAAACCTCATTACTTTATCAATACATGAATATAAGACAATTATGTTAATGAACGTAGGATAGTGACTGAGACAAACTATTTTTTTTTAAGATTTTATTTATTTATTTGAGAGAGAGAATGAGATAGAGAGCATGAGAGGGGGGAGGGTCAGAGGGAGAAGCAAACTCCCTGCTGAGCAGGGAGCCCGATGTGGGACTCGATCCCGGGACTCCAGGATCATGACCTGAGCCGAAGGCAGTCGCTTAACCAACTGAGCCACCCAGGCGCCCCTGAGACAAACACTTTAAAACCTCAGTAGCTTAACACAATGCAAGGTTATTTCTTGTTTATATAACTGTTCAGTATGACTATTTAGCCTGTAGCTTTCCACACAGTGATTCAGGGACCCAGGCTTCTTCTATTTTATGGATCTGTCATCCCCTTTACTATCTATAAAAGGCCTTACAGCAAATATTTTAGGCTTCACAGACCATATGTTACAACTTAACTCTACCATTATAGTACAAAAGCAGCCACTGACAAAATAAATCAATGTGGCTGAGTTTCAATAAAACTTTATATATAAAAACAGGTGGCAGGCCAGATTTGACCCATTAGCCATGGTTTTCTGACCCCTGCCCTATGTTACTGAAGTCCTTTTCTGGATTCTTTGCGAACAGCGGGTTAAGGGGGAGAGGGGGATCAAAGTATGAGTGAGGAATGGGCAGAAGTTTTTAATTGGCCAGGCTTAAAAATGACGTATATCACTTCTGTCCATTCCACTGGCCAGAACGTGGACATAACGCCAAAGAAACCTAGAAAATATCTTGCATTTGTCCAGGAGGAAAAGAAAATAGGGTGTTATGCACTCATAACATTCTCTGCCAAAAACACTTTTTTCAATGGTTGTAGAGAGAGTCGTATGAGATAATGAGTATGCAAAACTACTTTGTAAATTATAATCTGCTATGCAAATTTAGAGTGCTATTTTTATCATAATTACTATATGTAATATATCTATGAATACCTTACCACCAGGGAGTGGTAGCCCCTCAGAAAGAAGAGAGCTTATGGATATAAAAGGCACTTACAATTTTTGGATCAAGCAGATTCTGCAAATTACATTTTATGAGTCAGGGCAGTCAGGACACTTTCCTCCAACTTGGGTGCCTTGAAATGCCCTGAAATTTCTTCTTCCTCCATGGTAGTGACAAGTTTTGTATGCATAGAGGCAATTCCTGAAGCCCTTTTTCAGTTTATCTCAATAGTCAGATTATTTGCTGTAAAATTGAAGTTTATTTGTGATACTGTTCAATGCCAGAAACAATGAGTTGGAAATATAAAAATGAAGCTATCCATAGTATTAACTAATTAACTAGAAATCCATGTCTAATATTCTCCAAGAGTAAAATGCCGTGCTGGAGAGATAGGACACATCAGAAAGTATATAAGCCAAGATAAAAACAATTCTCAATGTGATCGTTTCAATCTGATTTTGAAGGTCTCACTTCTAAACCATTTAATGTTTGAGATTGGGTCATGGTATTTTTTTCAAGAGCCTTTTCACAGAGTAGCATGAGCAGCACAATTATTCCACTAATTTTAAAAAAGTTCTCTTCTGTTTGTGTCTTTTAAGTGATGGAATTGAACATGGAGAAAATGAAAATGCAAAAGATTAGAATTAATTATATCAAATAGGGGATAAAGCAGAGATTATTCATTTATTTAATTTTTAGCAAAGTGATAAATTGAAGGGACTTCCTATGAGGGAAGTCCAACATTTGTTACTTCAAACAAAGCAAGTGCAGCAGAAATTTAAAGGAGTTCCTAAAGACCTCACCAAGTGTGGGAGGTGGAATACAGGGGCACTTGCATACTGGTGTTGGCTAGTGGGGATGATGGTGCCTTGTTGGGAGTGGTGACCTGGGTAGCTATCTCTGTCTCCATATTATATATGATCTCCCCACTTCTGAGGAACTGGTGCTCAATGGAGATGGTATACATAAGGCCCAATTTGTACAAGCCAATCCCAGTTTACCCCTATTCCCCAGCATAATTACTAATAGTGTTCTCATTCATTTGCCAATATATCCCCAGTTTAGACAATATATTATATGGACTCACTATCAATGGATATATGTTCATGGCTTGATGAGCAGAACTTGGGAAGATAGCACTCATCCCACCTCAGAATAGCCACACCCCTCAGACTCAAAACAGTAAAATGAGCACAGAGAAAGTAATGGGATCCAAGGGTCCATAACTGAAGCACTAATTGGTTGCAGCCATTTCTCTCCCTGACATCTGCAAGGAAAACTCCTCAACAACAGGAAAAGGGCCAGTCAGAGCTGACTTGTGAGCTGTCATTGCCTAAAAGAGGAGGTGAACAATTATTTGAAGATTTGTATGAGCTTTGGTGACCATTGTTAAAAACCTGGACTTTGGCACCTTAAATAATTTGTTCAAATTTATAAACGCTGACATTCTGCATCTTTTTAAGTAAAAATAATGTCTCTATATATCAATTAAATCCTTTCCTTATTCTTTTTAAATCTTTTCCTTATTGTGCCTAGGGTAAATTTGAGGGGTATTTGTTGTCTCATGATTAGTTCTGAACTCTATTATTCACAATGATAAAATTTCATATGGCAAGAAGTCAGAGGGAGCTTAGGCAACATCCAGTCCTACACTCCTCAAGATGTTAATACCCAGAATCAATGACTTACCTCAAAGCATTAGTTGGTTGGAAGACTGTGAGGCCTCTGTCCCAGTTCTTGACCCCTCGCCTGGTGTTCCTACATCCTCCATCTAAGCCATTACACACACTAACAATACTTGCCTCCTGCTAGCTTCTAGTTCCTGCATTTGTTTAGTAGCATTAATACAAGACTTAGGAAGGAGGAAATGAGTTTAGCTTTCAGCTAGAGAAAGATGACTGCTCACTTAAGCTATTCTTTCTAATTTTAATAATTAGAAAACTCTTGGTTTCTCCTGAGGCGGTGTCAGTCAAGAGCAAGTGGTATTCTTCCCTTTATCCTAAACTATCTCAGACACCACCCCTTTCATCATTGGCCAGAACAATTCTCTCTGACCTCCAAGTAATGATTTTTCTTTCCATCTGTTGGCTGTTGTATCCCCAGAGCCTGACTTAGTGTCTACTCCTGTAGATGTTCTATTATGTATTTGTAAATAAATAAGTTAATGAAGGAATGAAGAAATTCACCAAGGTAACATGCAGCCAAAATATAAGGGTCTGTTGGGTGACAAACAACAATGTGTCTTACTATGGATTGATGCCTTTTCACTACCAAGACTCCTACTTAGTTGAGGAATCACTGGGGTGCAGGTTACCTGGAAAGACCGAGAAATGCCTTAGAAAGAGAGCCAAGCTAAGCCAAGTAAGAAAAATGTTCGCAGAAAAGTCATTGCACTACAAAAAGAGTGAGAATATTAGTATTGCAGAACAGCAAAAAGATGTAAGAGGTAAATTGCTTCTTGGGGAGAACAATAGTAAGTGGGGTCTGTAAGAGTAGAGATGGATGCTGATGGCTACAAACAACAGAAATATGAACTCTAGCTGGTTTAAATAATCTGATAATTTATTTTCCGTCATAACCAGTTGTCCAGAGTAGGTAGACTTCTGGGTTGGATGATTCAGAGGCTCAAAATATCATCCTGGGTTCTTGCTCCCTCCAACCCATGGCTCCGCAGAATTTTCATTATCAACATGACTCCTGAATAGTAGCACAATGACTGAAGCAAGTATCCCATCCAGATAATAATGACCACAGGAAGAAGAAAGACAATTACTCCCTATGGCTCTCTCTTGACTTTATTTATGTATGTGTTGTCCATTTATTTTTTAAGAAGGCACTCTCTTTATTACTATTAGTGAGGCTTATAATCCCAATTGTAGTTTTCTCCCTGAACCTGAGCAAACATAATTCTTCGAGTCAGAGCCTGCAGATCTACTTTACCAGCAATGAAACTTTTCCAAGAAGCTCTCAGAACCATTTCCCCTCACACCTCATTGATTGAATTCCTCGTATTTTCCTAGCGTATTACTCACATGGCAAATGGAAGTCCCCTTGCTACCCTTATAGGAGTTGTGATCAGCTCATGCTAAGGCATGTGGTTGCATGAGGAGTGAATACCTTAAAAAAAAGAGTTATGCTGGGAGAAGGAAGAAAAGGAAACCACTATGTGGGCAATCTAGATTGGCTCCAAGATATGTGAAGATTCCAGTAATCCTAAAAGAAATATCTTACATGGGCATAGTACTTAACAGTATACAAACCATTCTGAATGTCTGAAATAGATAAATACTATTATCCCATCTTTCCAGATAAGGAAACTGGGGTTCAACTGACTGAGGCAGAGAGTTATATAGAGAGGAAGTAGCAGTCATATGTGAGAAGTCAAACCACTGGTGAAAATTTGTCTGGTTCCCTGAAAGTCACAGAGTTTTGAAAGAAAATTTCCAAGTAAAAGCTCAAAACACTGTGAAGCCGTATGTTAAATAAATTTTATTTATCATAATCACATTCTTTTTGCTACATCATTTATTTTTTTGATTATTCATTCATTTATTCAATAGCTTATTATGTGCAAGACAAATTGCCAAGTACTCAGGATGAAAAAGATGAAAAAATATCTCGCCTACGCCTGCACTCCTGAGTTCACAGCACAGCAGGCAAGATTAAAAGGTGAGCACAGCACGTATTTCCCAATTCTAAAATGTCATTATGGGAAAACACATAAATGACATTGAGAGAGGGGAGGGGAGAAAAAAGAAACGCAAAATTAAATGCACATATTGATTGTAAATACATATAAATTTCAGAATTGTTCTTTTTTTATTATGTTCATTTAGCCACTGTATAGTACATCATTAGTTTTTGATGTAGTGTTCAATGATTCATTAGTTGCGTATAACACCCAGTACTCATCACAACACGTGTCCTCCTCGATACCCATCACCCAGCTACCCCATCCCCCCATCCCCTCACCCCCCTCTCTTCTGTAACCCTCAGTTTGTTTCCTGGAGTCCATAGTCTCTCATGGTTCATCTCCCTTTCTGATTTCTCCCCCTTCAGAATTGTTCTAAGCTGGTGGAAGAGACTCAGAAGAGATGAGATTTGCCAACCAAAGCACAAGTGTTACAATGAGGTGTACAATCTACAAAATGTCTTAAGTTTCCACAAAATGAGTGAATGATTCATTCCCCAAGTGGGATGTGGGGGGGGGGGGTGATAGAGGAAGTAACATTTTACATTTGAGCACTGAAAAATGAATTGGAGCTTTCCAGATAAAGAGAAGAAAATCCAAGAGGAAAGAACAACACAATGAGACATGGGGGCAGGAAGCAACAGTGAATAATCAATTCATTGTGGCTTGAGGACTGAATCTCCTTCATATCAGGTGGAAAGAAAACAGAGAATAGAGAGAGAGAGATGGGTAAACATGCAATCCAGTGCTTTCCCACGTGAAATTTTCAGCTCCTCAATTATTTATTGAGGTACTGGAACCAGAGTTCTCAGGATGAAAGTTCCCATCCCAACACTAATTGGCCTGACCATGTCATTTCACTTTACCAAGCCTCATCCCCATCCTCTGTAAAAACAGTAGATTTCCCATGCCTACTTCTCAGGAGGAGTTCTCAGGATTTGACGTCATGTTGCCCATGAGGCACAGAGCTCAATGCTTGGTGTATGGCAAGTATCCAATAACTGGTAACAGCTAAGAAAAATGAGAAAATAACCCCACTTTTCAGTCCTGACATTTAAAGAGGCACCTTTCTTAGGTGCTAGACATACACTTCAGGCAGTAGAGGCAGAGTGGTAAAGACAGAGAGGCTGTGACCCCGAATGTAAAAACAGTCCAGTGTACCTCATTTCTGCAACCACTTCCTGGAGAAAAGGCAGAGGAGAGTCTGAGGAAGAGCAGAGTGCAAATGGCAGAGGAAGAAGAACAGAGGCTGCTCTACCAGGTGTTCCCTGGGAGTGTGGGAGCAGCAAGATGATCTCCCTTGCAGTGTGGGGTGATTTCAAAATGAGGAGACTGGCATTCACTTTTCATTTGAAGAGGCTTACAAATTAATCCCCCTAAGTGGGGTGAACCAGATTGAGACGTGCCTCATCAAAAGAGAGGACCTCATCCCATTCTTTATGCTCTGGAGAAGGGCATTCTGTGTTTCTGGGACCCTAAATGGAGAAGCAGAGAGGGGAGCGGAGGTGTCATGCTGACACACTGCTCTGGACAGCAGTCCAGAAGATGGGCACGTAGAGCTGGTAGAACCTAAGGGGGGATGTGACAGCCCTTCCTCACCATGAAGCAGAAGTAAAACCTAATGCTAGTGGAGCATGGGTGCACCACATAACCCAAGACCACCATCCCAACTGTAAGCCCAGACCTAAACCAGCCCAGAAGGAGAGGGGGGATGCCTCCCTGACATCTGCCAGTCCCCTCTTGTTGCACCCAGCTGAATGACTCCCCGAGTGGGGACCAACCCAGTGATGATGTGGAAAACCCTGTAGAAACCCAGGAAAGGAACCAAACAAGCAAACCTCCTTCCCACTAACTCAGATACCATCTTGGGGAGGCAAAAAAGAAGGGGATGAGCTTTGAATCTCACTGAATATGAACTCCAAAGACACTAAGCTTTAAGCCAGTAGAACTTTGTAGCCCAGGATTATGTTTTCTGCCATGTCTTAGTTTGTTTGGGCTGCTATAACAAAATACCATTGACTGAGTGGCTTATAAACAGTAGGAACTTACTTCGTACAGTTCTAGAGGCTGGCAAGTCCAAGAACAGGGTGTCAACAGATCCAGTGTCTGGCAAAGGCCCACTTCCTGACTTGTAGAAGACTATCTTTTGTTGTATGCTCACATGGCAGAGAACAGAGAGTGGGCAAGGAAGCTCTCAGCAATCTTTAGAAAGGCACTAATCCCAGTCATGAAGTATCCAACCTCATAGCCTAATTACCTCCCAAAGACCCCACCCCCTAATACCAGCACATTCAGGGTTAGGATTTCAACATATGGATTTTGGGGTGAATGCACAAACAGTCCATAATATGCATTAATATGGAACATTTCATGAGTTATGGTGAGCTCAATCATAAAAACCCCAAGTTGTGTACATTCTAGTTGTTCCCAGTAGTTGAGAGGATTAGATAGTAATAGCCAACATTTATTGAACACTTGATTTTGCCAGATGCGAGGCTAAGCACTTACATGAATTGTCAAATTTGACCCCCTAAGACTGTAGGTATACTGTCATTTCTATTTCACAGATGAGAAAACTGTGCTCTTACCGTATGCATTAAAACTAGAGGTAATGTGGGGCGCCTGGGTGGCTCAGTCGTTAAGCGTCTGCCTTCGGCTCAGGTCAGGATCCCGGGGCCCTTGGATCGAGCCCCGCATCAGGCTCCCTGCTCGGCGGGAAGCCTGCTTCCCCGCCCCGCCCCCCCACTCTCCCTGCTTGTGTTCCCTCTCTCGCTGTGTCTCTCTCTGTCACATAAATAAATAAAATCTTAAAAAAAAAAAAAAACTAGAGGTAATGGTTAAAAAAATGAGTAACAGACTTTTTTATCCTGCTTCTTGCCATGATAAGAGATGAGTACAAATACCACATAAGACTTCATGAAACACTACCCAGTAAAAACATGTTTTTCCCCAAGTCCGCAAGCCCTGCCCATCTAGATCAGATCACAGTGGTGCCCCCAGGCAAGCTTGGGCTGGAGATTTGGCCAATGCCTGTCTTTGTCCTCTCCCTAAGATTCCACTCTGGATCCCAGCTTCCAGGTTCCCATGCCGTGTGATCTTACAACTATGTAAACCGAGGAACCGAGTAACTTAACCTCTCTGTGCCTCCACTCGCACATGTGCCCAAGAGGACGAACAATGCCCATGTTTCAGCATTGCAGTAATGGCTATGGACAAGTCACGCAGAACACCTCACGCAACATCTGGCACAGTGATTGTTATTTTGAACACCATCAGAGCCTCAATTTTTCAGCCACCTGATCAGTTAGAAAGCAAAACTCCCTTCTCTGGCACATAAAAGGTATAGGCAGGAATTTGCATGTTTTTCTCTCCCAGAGCATTTTACCAGCAGCATCTTGGAAATCAAAGCACCTTGAAAGACACAAAGGAATCCTTTTCTAACAGAAAGATATAAACTCCCTACACAATGGGTTATTACCCTGATTAAGATATTTCATGGTTCAAATGCTTTCCCTAAGCCCATGAAAATAACATTTGAACTCTTTATTTCCATCCTATCTCTTTTCAGAAAGGATGTGGGGTTGCCAAGAAACAAAGGCAACATATAATGAGAGATCAATTAAAGAAAAGAAACAGAAAATTGCAAATCGTGAAGGAAAGGGAATCAGTGAACTCTTCCAAAAGATCATCCAGAGCTATGGGGGGCAAACATCAGACCTGGATCTGAGTACTGTATTAGCTATCGCAGAACTATTTGTAGTGTTTCTGGGAATTTATACTTTTTATACTTCACATACATTTTTCATGTGTTTCTCCCAGCACCAGCAATCCAATGAGAAGGAGGTTATACTCCCTGTTTTACAGATAAGAAAACTGAGGCCTTGAAACATGAAACCATCAGACCCAGACAGGTATCTTTATTCTACGCTCCTCTGCCACACCACAGCTCCCTATTTTCAGGTACGGGGTAGAATTTTTGAAGCAGAAAAGGACTTTAGAAGATATCCAGTCCAATTTTTAGAGAGCTATTCTGAATAATGCATGCATGTCGATACTCACATAAACAGGATTAAATTTAATAAAATAATAGTGAAATTTATGATTACGAGTGGTACCTGCTTGACAACACACCTGGCCACTTCTCTTTGGGCTTGAGATGGGCCTTTTTATGACACAGAAGCAACTGGAAGGTCAAAAGATCTATCAGAGTATGACCCAGGACTGTCTTGGTTTTCTCATTTGGGACATCAAGAGTCTAACAAGATTCACATCATTATCAGTGATAAGTTATGAATTAAGCATTTTTTAAAAACTCTCACTGGTTAAATAATGCTTAGCAACATCATCTTCCAGAAGCATTTCTCCTCTAGTCATGATTAGCTTTTTCTAGTGATTCTGCTCAGCTAGGATTTTTAGTGTTTTTTAATTGCGTATTTTATGATATTTTAATTTTATGTTTATTCATTATTAATCATCTTTATTATATTTTAATTGTAAATGCAGCATCCTAAGCAGGTGGAGGGAACACTTCACAAATAAGAATATTAATTTATATGTCTTAAAATAATAATTAGGATTTTAATAAAATTATTTCCCTTAATAGGTCTCTGTGGA
Organism: Neomonachus schauinslandi; assembly: GCF_002201575.2. Classification (NCBI taxonomy): domain Eukaryota; kingdom Metazoa; phylum Chordata; class Mammalia; order Carnivora; family Phocidae; genus Neomonachus; species Neomonachus schauinslandi. Next base: position 181,781,148 of record NC_058404.1, read on the forward strand.
ACGTAAATCCCCCACCCTTTAGTGAACTAATGAGATATGAGGTGAATATCATTAAGCCCTGTGATCCCTTCTAACCAAAAAATTTTAAGCAATAATAGTAAACCTTCAAAATATTTACCTAAAGGCAAGTGGCCTTTAAAAGACAGTCTAAGAGCTGCATACAGAGAATAAAATCTAAATATATCCCTGGGGCACCTGGGTGGCTCAGCTGGTTAAGTGTCGGACTCTTGATTTCAGCTCAGGTCATGATCTCCAGGTTGTGGGATCCAACCCCAATTCGGGCTCTGCACTCAGCGGGGAGTCTGCTTGGGATTCTCTCTCTCCCCCTCTTCCTCTGCCCCTCCCCCCACTTGCACGCTCTCTCTCTCTCTCTCTCTCTCAAAATAAATAAATAAAATCTTTAAATGTATCCTATCTCATTCAGGCATCTGTCAGGAGGATGGACACATTGGCACTTCCCATCTCACTGGGGTCTCCCAGACCACTTTGTACCTGACTTGCTCCCATATCAGGAAAAGACTACCTGTCAACACACAACTCTGCAAAGCATCCTGAGTTTCAGGGCCATTCAAGCTGCACACCTGAAGTGGTAATACTGACCATTGTCAATGCTGTGCATCCAAGAATGCCACAGGGCTCTGGAAAGATCAAGTAAGTCTCTTAGGTTCTCAACACAAGGAGAGGACAGCTTGGGACCAGTGCTATAAACGGGGAAATTGAAGAGCAATGAGAGGAAGCCACTAGTTTGATGTTTCCTAGACACCGTACAGAGCCTCATGGAGAAACTAAGGAGACTGAGCATGCCTGGCCCTTCCCTAAACTCAGACTGCCTCTGTGGCTCTTGGATTTGACTTTGAGTTCTCCTACTTCTATGTTATGAATGCAGGAAAGAAACTGTATGTGTTCCTTTGAGTGAATGTACTTTTTTGTATTGCTGTCAAAGTTTACTTTCAATACCATCCTTTGATGTATAGCTTTCCTGTCACTTGACAGTTTAAATAAGTTTTTTCCGTGTTGTAATCAGCAGCAGTAATTTTTGGAGCTGGCATTTCCTCTTCTGGGCAGAGGATGCTACAACCATTATGGAATTAACCTAAAATTCTTCCAGCATCATTTTAAAATAGTGCGTTTATAATGGCTTTGTGGGAATATCTGTTACTATAGGGTTTCCATGTGTTCTTGTAGATCCTGTCAATTTTCTTGAAGGAGAATCTATAAAAATTCTCCAATGGAAAAGAATACAAATGTTAGTAAATCTTCCCATGTAGGTGGGAGATTTTTGTTTTGTTTTGTTTTGTTTTGTTTTGTTTTGTTTTAAGTAACTGTTAAAACAGTTCCATTCCCATTACTTTAGTATTACCCTTTGGGGCCTCTGAGAATGTGCCATCACACTTAAGGAAAATCACTGCCATCATTCTATTTACGAGGCCAAAGTTTATCAGAGCATGGCTACTAAGAGTAGTCAGAAGAAAGAAAAGCAGTTCCGGTGAACTCTCAATTAATACTTTGTCTTGTCCCACCCCTCACCCCAACCCCTTTGGAATACACACACACATGCTCGCCCCTTGCAGGGTGGCTGCAGTTTCATATGTTTTTAGAAAAGCATTTGGTACTGATTATGAGAATGAGTCCCTCTCATTCTCTTCATGACCCATTAAAAGATCACCGTAAACCTTCTACTACAAAGTTCAATCCCCATGATGTCATGAAACCCAACCCAAGGAGAAGAACCACAGAAACTATAAGAAAAAACTTCCTGGGGCGCCTGGGTGGCTCAGTTGTTTAAGCGACTGCCTTCGGCTCAGGTCATGATCCTGGAGTCCTGGGATCGAGTTCCGCATCAGCAGGGAGTCTGCTTCTCCCTCTGACTCTCCCCCCCTCATGCTCTCTCTCTATCGTTATCTCTCTCAATAAATAAATAAAAATCTTAAAAAAAAAAAAAAAAAGAAAGAAAAAGAAAAAACTTCTTGGATTCCTTGGCTTCCAGTTCTCACTTTACCAATCGAGAAGAAAAATCTAACAAGGATGTCCATGAATCCGAAGGTGATTTTAGCCCCATAGCAACCTAAGGAATAAATCTGGCAACAGCAGAACCCACTTCAAAGAGCAGGGATTAAATGTGGAAAGTAAAATTCTCTTTAGCACGGTGGCGATAGGGAGGGACAGCACCAAAATGCATGCAGGTTAATTTTTTTTCTTTCTATGGATCAATCATAAACTCTTAGAGGAAATTGGCTGACCAAAATTTATTTACAAATGACAGAAATAGGGGCGCCTGGGTGGCTCAGTCGTTAAGCGTCTGCCTTCGGCTCAGGTCATGATCCCAGGGTCCTGGGATCGAGCCCCACATCAGGCTCCCTGCGCGGCTGGAAGCCTGCTTCTCCCTCTCCCACTCCCCCTGCTTGTGTTCCCTCTCTCGCTGTGTCTCTCTCTGTCAAATAAATAAAATCTTAAAAAAAAAAAAAAAGTGACAGAAATAGACAGGGATGACAGCAACATATAGCCTGAATTCTGAGAATTGAACTATGAAGTCAACACTAAGAGATGCAAAATATGTAAAAGATGCCTTAGAGATAAAATGATTTGGGGTAAACAAGCAAGCAAATCAAAATGGATGTTACACAATAGAAGGTACTAGCTTATCTGAGGAATGAGGGAATGGAGGAGACAGGATAGAGAAGGAGCCCATTGGAGCTTAGGAAAGAAGAGTCAGAGAGCCTAGTTTTGGCAGAAGAGAGGAGCCCTGGCTCATGGCCTTGAGCCCTCCAATCCCTGCATGTCCTTCCTATGGAAAGATACTCTGGGCTATTTTAGCCCATTGTCATTAAACATTTATGTCCTAAAACTAACTCCCTTTGTTCTAGTTCTATGTTCACCAGGCAACCTTCCAATTTTCAATTCATTTCCAGAAGAGATTTGCCAGCATTCTAGTCTAGTTATATCGGTAGTTAAATTTATCTTGGTAAATCACTCAAATTGGCATGCCGTTGATATTTTAATGCTTGTAAGTTTGTCTAACTTAAATTATCAGAATCCAGTTTATAGGAACAATTGGAAAAATAATAAAATATATCTGAATAATTTAGGCCTGAACTTGCCTAAGGATGCTTTTCCATCCCCTCCCCACCACCCCCGTTATGCTGTGCCTCCCCCTTGCCATCATGGATTTCCTACCATTTCTCCACCTCCATCACACCTTGGTCCCCACTTCACACCAACCCCCTCCAGTTGATGTCCAATAATTTAAGATCATGTGTCTTAAATTATTCTTATCCTTCCAGTTTAGATCGCCAGTATACAATTATGATTGAGACCCCTTACATCTGTGCTGCATCCAGGACAATTCCCCATTGTGCTTAATCCCATAAGAATCGATCAGAGAATGGGGGCCTTTAGGCAAGAAGCAGTAAAGGTAACAAATGAGACTGAGTTCCCAATGTCTCGCCATTTTGTTGCTTTTTCTTCCCCTCTCCCCCAGACCGAATCATAATACTTTCTTTCAACCCTAGAGAGAAACCTCCTAGCTTTAGCTCCTACTAAAATCCACCGGCAGCCTTTTTGTTATTCTTAACTGGAAAGAGTGCCTGGGATTCTGTATCTCATGTGGGATTGGGAGCCAGGAGGTCTGGGTGACAGTTTAAAATGTTCTCATTAAATAACCATGGTCCGCTAGGATCATGCCATCTTGTGTGGAGTCATGGACCCTGAAAGCTGCACAGGACCTGAGGGATCATCCAGTATGACCCATCTCTTAGGACTCTGTTTATAGAGCAAGTCTTCTCCGAAGTTATATCTATAAAAATGAAGCGTGATTCGATTCTGACCCCCAAATCCAGATTTAGTTCACTCCACCAAGCCTCTTCTTCCTTCCTTAATTTCACCAACAGCCAAATGGTTGAATGTAAAGGGATTGCTACAAATGAACTTTCAGAACACAATAACCTCAATAAGCTTTCAGTCTTAGGTTCTTATCCCTTTTTCAGTTGAAATCATGGGGGAAGGAGCTATTGAGACAACTTATTTTTGCAGCCAGTTTGCCAGCATTGCTCAGCTGGTAGAACCCAAGACATTATCTACCCCCTATGAAAAACATCCTGCCTGACGATGAAGCAAACACAGAGGAAGGTGGCTCGCAGGATTGGAGAGAGCATCCTGACAATGTCTTTGGGGCATCCGGAAACAGATGAGTCTAAAAGCTGGCCTAGATCTACACCTGAACATTTCAGTTTATGAGTTAAAGGGGGAAAAGTTCCATTTCTACTTAATAAGGGTCATATCTCTTTCATGTGAAATCAGTTTCTGGCCTAAATCAGTGATGGAGTTTTCATGCTGCTTGGGAGACAGTGTTGGTCAGGTAAGAGGTTCTGGAGTGACAGCTGCAAAATAAAGTAGAAAAAGTGGGCTGAGGCTGAGGAAGTGCTGAGGCAAGATTATGAATGGGCAAGGAAGCAAATGCCCACTCTGCGATCCAGCGTTCTCATTTGTGAAACCAAGAAAGGACCTCCCTCACAGGCTATTGTGAGGACTAAATTAGTTGGTAAATGTAAAATGATGAGATCAGTGCCTGGCACTCATGTGCCATTCATACTGGGCATTAATTAGAAATGGAAGTTCAAATGTAATTTATGGCCAACTTCACTTGGGCAACACTCTCAAGCTGGGAGACCTCCATACTCCAGGCCTAGCACCCAAGAAATCTGGAGGAGCCCCAAACAGTGGAGTTGATAAAAGGGCTCTCCTCCTCAGCTCAGAAAATTGTATATAGATTCCAACAGGTGCACCCCTATGTGAGTGACTCATTAATATGTATGTATTTGTGTGTACATTATAGCTTCACCTTTTACATCCTGGAGGAATCAAGATGTTATTTTATGTGGCAGCTACCATTTTTACACTGCCAACTCGGTTCTTTAATCCATGGTCCAAGAGGTGACCTGTTTCTCTCAAAATTTCCACCACAATGATTTTGTCAAGATCTTAGTTTTTAAGGAAATCCCTTGCCCATCTCATTCCCAGGCAGAGCACAAGTCAGAAAAACCAAGTAACAAACTTCTCCCCTTACAAAAACATTTGTGGCAATGAACTGCCATCATTCATTTGAACTCTGCCTCTTTTGTGTTTGTGATGTGAATAGACCTTACCATTAATTATCACTATGAATAATATATGGCTGTGAGCCTAAGAAATAAGTCAAAGGTTCCAAAGAGGTTTATCCCCAGTTTCAAACATGGGTGGATGTTCTTGCAAACACGCATTCCATTTTAAACATGTCAGCACATTTGGGGATAGAAACTTTTTGGAGCTGACCTTGTTGCAGTTGGCTCATTAGTGAATAGCTCATGCAATCAATAAGTTACCGACCGAGATACTAAGAGTTTCTTATCTCTGCCTTTGCATGTTCAAGTGTCTCAGAAATATCAACGAAACTACATCTCTCTCTCTCCCCTCCTCTCTCTCTCTTTCTCCTCCCCCCCTCCCCCTTATCACAATAATTAGTTGGAACAGAATGGAGTTTTGCCAATGTGTAATTCTTTCAAAGCCCAAGATGTATTTTTTGGTCACCTTGCTTTTTCCTCTCCCCATCAGCTAAAGGTTCTCATTTAAGTGACAGGCCTTTTTAATAATATGCTGAGGCTTTGCAATAGTTTCAAGATGTCAGGTAGGATGTCCAATATCTTAAGACATGATAAATGTCCAGTTAAGGATACAGTGCAAAGTTCCACAGGGGAAATAGATTGGGCTAAAACAATGGACATTCTTATGACAACGCTTGTGCTAAGTTAAAATGGTTATGCTCACTTTTTTTTTGGACATATTCTCTGGGTATCTAATTTTTGTCAGTTTTTCTCTTTAATGACTGAGGAAGCCAGTGTGACATATAGCATGCTTAGATTAATTTGGTTGACCAAATGAATCCAATTGACTGTTAGTGAATTACTAGCAGACCTGTAGATATGCCTGAATAATTTTGGCAGATATCCATAATGTTCCAGTCCATAACTCTTGCTAGTCTGTGTGGCCTAAGGACAGAGTAGATGGACACAATTGCCTCTTCTTTGGGCATGCCAGCTAACTAGCGTTCCTGGTGTTGTTGACCACCCAGTGTGTGGAGGATCCCCACTCTTCTGAGCTTTACAAAGGTTAGAGAAAACCACTGCATTCTGTCGCTTTCCCTGGTGAAAGGAAAGACCAGTAAAGACACAATCCTTCTCACACCATCAGGATCTCTAGGGAAGCATCTAGCAGACAGACAGAGCTCAACCTCTGGAAGCAGAGTCCTAGGTGTCAGTTCCAATTTGACCAGATAGTAGCTCTGAGGACTTCAGAAAATCATTCCTATTCTGTGCTACTCATTTCATCATCTGCAAAATGGACTTAATCGTGTCTAACTTCTAGGGTTCTTGGGAGAATGTTCTATCAGCTCACTGATATAAAGTAGGAGCTTGGGATATAATAGTTATTGGTAAAAATTTTAGAGAAAATGAAATAAAAACTTAAGAAACAGAAGCACTCAAGAAGAAACATAAAATATTAATATTATCAAAGCAACAATAATACTAGTATTATTATTATTAAACTATCTCACCGGTAGAGTCAAAATACGGCATCTATAGCTAGTTCTATGTAGTATTATAAACAAGACTGTCCAAAAATGATTCCAGGGGTTCTCTCTGAATTGTCTGAACAATGAGCTAGCTAGCACTGGGACTTGCTCCTTTGCCAAGCAAGAAGCTTCCCCACAATCGAGCTGCCCTTAGACCAGGGGCATCCCCCCCAAAGCAGGAGGTCCTGCAATGGCACACAGGTCCCAACGTCTATGGGTACTCGGAAGCTAGTTTTCCTGAACAACCCTTGTAAACAGCAGCACCCAAATCCAGAGTATCTGGATTCCAAGTAGTATATTTGTCTTTTCCCTCTACACCACAACCCCTAGACAAGGCCACTTTCCCATGTTAGATTTCCTGTCTTCATCTGTTTGGGCTGCTATATCAAAAGACCACAGACTGGGTAACTTCCAGGTAATGGACATTTATTTCTCACAGTTGCAGAGGCTGGAAGTCCAACTCAAAGCACCAGCATGGTCTGGTGCTGGTGAAAGCCCTCTCCCTGGTACACATGTGTCCTCACATGGTAGAAGGGGTGAGGGAGCTCTGTGGGGTCTCTTTATAAGGCATTAAGCCCATTCACAAGGGCTCCACCCTCATGACCTAAGCACCAACTAAAGTCCTACCTCTTAACATCATCACATTGGGCACTAGGATTTCAATATACAAATTTGAGGGGAGGGGACACACAAACATTCAGACATAGCACCCCATAAGAAACCATAGTAATAAGAGACATGCTTCCTGCTCTGAAATTTATCCCCACAGTTTGTTCAGCAGAGTATCCTGCCGCAGATTGCCTCCCCTTGTGGATAATGAGAGATCTGGGGACTGTGTACTTTCTTTTCTTGGTAACCCTTGTTTTACAAATCTCCCAAATAAAGCCTGTTCCTTATCTATACCCTATGATATTGTGCAATTTGTCTGGAGCCTGTTGCACAAATGTCTATCTTCAGAATTTTTTTTTTTCAATCAATCCCGAAGACCCATCTACGAGTTCTGGTTACATCATCTATCATTAAAAGTGCACACATTTTGTTTTCTGTGCAGAGCACTCTACTAACCCTGGGAGGGCAAATTAATTAAACACTATCCCTGCCCTCAAAGGGTTTGGTTTTTGTCATTATGATGGTCTTATTCTATATCTTTAGTAGAAAGAAAATACAATAGATTTAGTAGAACAGAACATAGATTTATCTTCAATGGTCTCTGTGCCATCCACTGGTTGAGAATAAATTATGAACCAGGCACTCTACTAGCCCCTTTATAGACAGTGTTTTACAAAACTCCCAGACTTACCCTCTGATAAGACAACTGAGGTTCAGAAAGGTTAAATAACTTGCCTGAGGTCACACAGCTGGTGAGTGATAAAAAAGAGTTTGAACTCAGTTCTGCTCTTGTAATAATAAGTCACCCTGCTTCTTAGCAACTTGAATAGCCAAAGGGAAACTCAAAGCAGATGAATTGAACTAGACTCAGCACCAACACACTTAGTCTATTTTTCTCCAGTCGCTCAGAGAGTACCCCAAGGGCCTGAGAATCCACAAGTGTCTCTGCAAATGACTCATTTATTTCCAGGGAGTGACTTAGTCATTAAGGAAGAAAACAAGCAGAGTAGTTCTAGACACGCAAATCATGTTACAAAGTATCTTTGTCCACTGATCAGCACTCATAAGGCTCATATTTAAAGCCCCGTCGTACTCAAAGAGCTAAAAGCATAAGTCGAGTTTTTACATAGCAAACAGAAAAGAATGAGAGACAGGTTCTGAAGTTATAGCAAAGTCTACAAAACATGTAAATGAAATAAACTAATATTTTTTGAGTTTTGTGCAAACCTGTTTTTATAGTCTTTCAAATATTTACTGTTTTAGGGGCCTGAGGCACAGTTCTCCTAGCTGTAAAAACGCAAAGAAATAATAAATGAGCGAGTAAGTGCTACAAATCACTGAAATGTGCTTTATAAATTCCATTAACAGTAAAGATATTGACCCAAAAGAGGTAAAAATGGAATTCACATTTGTTCACAGCCAACTGTGTACTGGGTACTGTTTGGGAATATAATCACATTGAATCTTCAGAGAGTGAACATTTGTATTTATTTTTGGCTTTCCATCATTTGATTTCCCCTCCTGTTTCAGTCAGTCTCCCCTTAATGAGTCTTGCTAGGAAGCTGAGCCTGCCTCTTATTTTGGAGGTTGCATCCCTTTCAACGTCAAGAAAATGCTCCAGTTATAGGCATTCAACTGTGGCTGGCCTGAGAGTTGGAACAAGGGACCGGTGAGAGAAAGAAGCAGCAATACCACCACTACCTATGATAATGCCCCTCCCACAGCAGCCTGGGTCTTGACTTTGGCTGTTGTTCTTCCAGGCTCTGTGTCTGGTTCTCCATCACATCAGGTGATTCTCTTAATCACTCCTGCTTCTGCGTAACTCAGCCAGAATTGGTTTCTGTTGCTTAGAACTCAGACTGCTGAGTGATCCACCTTACAGCAATCTTTCCTGTGGCATGAGTGTTATATTCCTATTATATAACCAAGGAAAGTGAGGCTTTGGGATATCCAGTCACCTACCCAAGATCATGCAGCTTTTAGGAGAGAGTGCATGAGTGACTGAATTGTGGATGACGGATTCTCTCTGTGCTCTGATAAGAACTATGCAGCCGTACCCCAGCATATGTGAACATTGCCATCACTTGGTAGAAACTACCCAGGGAGAGACAGCCTAAAGGCTTTCTCCCTAGAGTTGTAATTTGCGAGGTTTAACTTTTAAATAAATTCACTTAATTTAGGAGACCAAGTCCATATGTTGTCTCTTCTGAAAGTGTACTCTGACTCTCTCAAGTCAGCCCTTTCTCAGGTAATACTGTGTGTTTTGATATTGATATTGCTATAATGGTGTATTTCTTCAATGCCACGAACCTGGGGCCCTCACACAGAGTTTAACTACAAGAGATCAGGGAAACTTTGTCTGAACTCCAGCTCAGATCACCCACAACAAGTGAGGGGTGATGATGGGTGAGAGAAGTTTCTTCTCTTATGCCCCAGCATACCAAGACTTGGGAAATCTGCACCTTTTCTGAACTGGAGTCTCGGCATCACAGGGCTGGGATTTGTCACTGTCATAACAATGAAGGAGTGATAGTGAAAGGTCATTGCAGAACGTGAGATCAACACTTCTGCATTTATAAAATGCTCCTAATTTGTACCAGAGGCTTAGTGGGTCACACTCAAAGGAGGCTAGAGAAATCCAGTGTTTTAAAATTTAAGTCTGCTTCTCCTCCATTGTTCACACATCTCGATAAATAGACATGGTGGGAAGAGAGTGGCTTGAGTGACATTCCAAGTAGGGAAGCCATTCCAAGTAGGGAAGATTGGGACTTCCCTACCAGCTGGCAGAAAACCCTGCCTCACGGTGAAAATAGACATAGAGTCTTGTGTTTAAATACAAAAAGCACTGTATCCTAAAGGCTTTGGCAGATCCCAGCCAGAATTAAACAGGACCACTAACAGTTCCAGTGAAGTCTGTGACTTCCAAATAAGGAAAGACTCCATCACCCCACCACCCCCTTAAAAACCTTGAACACACTGGCATGGAGATCCAGGTCATCTTCAGAATGTGGGCCTAGTAACAGACACATGAAAAACATTCAACATCACTTGGCATCAGGGAAATACAAATCAAAACCACAATGAGATGCCACCTCACACCAGTCAGAATGGCTAAAAATAACAAGTCAGGAAACGACATGTTGCCAAGGATGCAGAGAAAGGGGAACCCTCCTATTCTGTTGGTGGGAATGCAAGCTGGTGCAGCCACTCTGGAAAACAGTATGGAGGTTCCTCAGAAATTTAAAAATAGAACTACATTATGACCCAGCAATTACACTACTATATATTTATCCAAAGCATACAAAAATACTGATTCGAAGGGGCATATGCACCCCAATGTTCATAGCAGTAATGTCCACAATAGCCAAAATATGGAAAGGGCTCAGACATCCATCAACAGATGAATGGATAAACATGTGCTATATATATATATATATATATATATATATATATATATATATATATGTACACAATAGAATATTACTCAGCCATCAAAAAGAATTAAATCTTGGGGCACCTGGATGGCTCAGTTGTAGGTGTCTGCCTTCAGCTCAGGTCATGATCCCAAGGTCCTGGGATCGAGCCCCGCATCGGGCTCCCTGCTCGGTGGGAAGCCTGCTTCTCCCTTTCCCACTCCTCCTGCTTGTGTTCCCGCTCTCGCTCTCTCTCGCTCTCTCTGTGTCAAATAAATAAATGAAATCTTAAAAAAAAAAAGAATTAAATCTTGCCATTTACAATGACATGGGTGGGACTAGAAGATATTATGCTAAGGGAAATAAATCAGTCAGAGAAAGACAAATACCATATAATTTCACTCATATGTGTAATTTAAGAAACAAAACAGATGAACATAGGGGAAGAGGAGAAATAAAACAAGATGAAAACTGAGAGAGAGACAAACCATAAGAGACTATTAACTAGAGGGAACAAACTGAGGTTTGCTGGCAGTGAGGGGTTTGGGTGGATGGAGTAACTGAGTGATGGGCATTAAGGAGGGCACTTGATGGAATTAGCACTGGGTGTGATAAGGACTGATGAATCACTAAACTCTACCCCTGAAACGAATAATACACTATATGTGAACTAAATTGAATTTAAATAAAAAATTAAAAAATTAAAGACTGGGGGCCTTGGACTCAGTCTGCCTGGGGTTCAAACCCCACGTGTGCTATTTGCTAGTCATAACTTTGCCCAAGAACTTAGCTTTTATGTGTCTGAGTTTCCTCATCCATAAAATGGGAATCCTGATAGTACCCACCACATAGGTTTGCGATGAAGAATAAATGAAATCCTTCCTTTAAACGTCCTGAATATAACTCAAAATGTCGTCTGTCTATAAATCTTCATATATTCTTTGGTTTCTAGGTAAAGATGAGTTAACAAAATCTCCAGCAAATTCCGCGGTTAGCTCTGACACTTCCACGCGCTCAAGCAGCGTGGCCAAGTTATTTCACTTCCCCAAACCTCATTTCCATGTGTCTAAAAATAGCTAACGATAGATTAGAACAAGCCTCACAGGCTTCGGGTAAGGATCAAGTGCAAAAAGATATTGAAATTGCTAAAACCCGTTAAAAATTGGCAGAGATGGTTAAAAGTTTTTTGAAGATCAAATTTAGGCTTCTTGCTGTTTCTTCAGCATGCCAGTCATAGTCTCCCAACAGACCTTGATCCAGCTGGGCTGTGAGTGTGGAATTCTTTTCCAGTAGCACCTTACGTGGTTGGTTTTAACTCAAAGACATTTTGGGGGGCAGCTGGGTGGCTCAGTCGGTTGAGCATCCGACTCTTGATTTCGGCTCAGGTCATGATCTCAGGGTTGTGGGATCGAGCCCCGGGTCAGGCTCTGCACTTAGCACAGAGTCTGCTTGTCCCTTTCCCTCTGCTTCTCCCCACACACTCTGCCCCCATCATGCTCTCTCTCTCTCTCCCTCTCAAATAAATAAATAAAAATCTTTTTAAAAAAAGACCATTTTCTTAGAAGGATCTCTTTTGACCACTCTGTTTTAGTTAACCACACACACATGCATGCTCAGACTGCAATATTTTAGGAAATCCATTCATTATATGTTTTGTTTGTAGATTACTTGTTCTCCACCTTCATCCCTATGGAATATAAACTCCCTGAAGACAGGGATTTCTTAACCCCTGTCTCCCCAGGAGCTGGAGGAGTAGCTGGCACATAGTAGGTCAATAGTTACTGAATGTCCATGAATATTTACGTAACGCGTTCAGGAATGAAATCAATCCCGTTGACCCTGGTATAGTACCGGTTAACACTGTGGCTAAAAGCCTCTACTCCTTTCAGGCTCAAGGCTTTAAAGTGGCCAGGCTTTGTCAAGGTCACCCAAGGACAGTGAATTTCAAGCCGTGCTCCCCAGCACAGCTTCCCAGGCCAGACTGTGCACAATATTGATCTGCTGGGCCTTCACTTCCAGCCTAGGGCGGCATTCCCCAGACACTCCAGATTCCAATTAAACAGTATCTCTTTCTTTGTGGGCCATGATGGGGAAAAGCTTGAGGAGCACTGTTCCCCAGAGCCCAAGTGAGGTGCCTCAGGAGTCAGTGGGAGGGTGTGAGGGAGAAACCCAGGGGCCTGGCTCCCAGATTTCCCACCCCACTTCCAACACAGCATCTCCACTTCTTCACTGCTTTACATAGCGAGCTTCCAGAAATTGTGATGTGCAAGAAATGACTCCATAGCAGCTTAAATCAAGATCTGAAGGATTCATGCAGGGGTAGATTATATCCTTGGGGACATCCTAGCAGACACTCCAGAAAAACAAAGATCTATGCCCCAGTGCCTAGCACTTCATTGATTACATTCCTTTGAACCACAAATTACCTTGCAGAAGGTAACCCCTGAGTCCTTGACAACTTAGAGAGAATGAGTTTATTAGCCCACCTTCCTGAGGGTGGCAGGATGGCTACCGTCCTAAGGAAGTGACAGGAGCCAGAACACTCTGACATGAGCAGAAATCTCCTAAAGGGAAGCAGGCATGTGCCAGAGACGACTGGCCTGTCCCAGTGTCACCCTAGGCTCATGTTGGTTACTGGAAAACACTGCCCTATCTGCCCTCCTCTGTCCCTGCACAGATCAGTCAGCCCGAAGCCACTCATGAGCTGACAGCCAATGCTGCTTCCCACACCGTCCTTCTCCCTGTATCCTGCCGGTGAAACAGATTTTCAATGGCCTCTCTCTGTGGGATATTGCTACCCATTCAGGGGTAAATTTCCAGTGCAGGGCAGCGTAATGATTCCCATTAATGCTGATATTATTCATGCAGCTAAAATCCACATGCCCCCAGTTAAGACATTCCCCTGTAGAGGCTACAGCCCATATCTGCTTAGAAATCCTTCATCACAGGTAGATAATGTGTTTGCTCTGTATAGGATTCTGATGCACAGTAATGGCCTTCCTCATTGTGCCTTTGAATCCTGCAAAACACCAGGGGGTTTTTATGTGTACATTTAATCACTAAGCGCAGACTTCCATCTACCAGCATCCCACTTCCAGGGCAGATGACAGGAAGCGGTGCTCTCAGACTCAGTGTCAGGAGAGTCTCATCCCCCGCAAATATATTTCCCACATAATATAGTGCTTTTTTTATCCCCAGTGCTATAGATATTTTTGAGTCATATAATTCTTCGTTGTGGGGGACTATCCTGGACATTGTAGAATGTTTAGCAGCACCTTTGACCTCTACCCACTCAATGCCAGTAGCACCCGACCCCCCAGCTGTGACAACTAAGTGTCTCCAGACATTGTCAAACGTTCCCTGAGGGTCCCCAACCAGTAACACAAAACAAGATGAAAGGAGGGATGCCCCCTCCTGTCCTAAAGCCCCAAATGTGAAACTGAGTCTACACACCAAGACCACAGGGATGGCAAGAAGGCAGGCATATATGGTATCCAATGAAGCATCAGATAGGGTCATTAAGGAGGGCCAAGAGTCAGGGAACAAACTCAGGTTTTATTGGTTCCAAGTTAAATAATGTAAGAATCAATCCCTAATTCGAGGGGGCCGTAAAGACCATTTGAGACCACTCCCCCACGGGACGAGGGAGGTAACCCAGATGCAGAAATGATAAATGACTTCTGGGTGGTCTCACAGTCATGACAACAGAGGCTGGGCTAGAAGTCAGGTCCCCAGACTCCAAGAAGTTAACTAATTGTGGCTTTCCTTCCTTTACTCATTTATTCATCAAGCACATATTTTCTATTTAATTCAGTGTCAACTGCTGAGCTCGGGCCTGAAGACCAAAAAAAGAAAGTCCTATTTCCCAGGAATGACAATGGAGACCACTTATCGGTTAACCTTCTTACCTTGTATCCACGGATGAGATATTTCAGATCTGTCATGTTATTCAATCTTTGCAAAAAAAAATCTATGAGGTTGGTACTATTTCCTCACTGGTGATATTGATGGATACAATTAGACACGGTAGTCCCATAACTCATGTGACAGTTACGAAGTCCAGCATTTGTAATTGGAAATATGTCGAGAGCCCTCTACGAATGATGTATTGGCTAGAGCAGAGAGGAGTCCACAGTCTTCCCTGTTGGTAAAGGAGCATCACCCATCTGCCAGCTACACGTGATGTGTGGGAAAAGAAGGGACATTTGTAGCAGCACAGTCCTGGGGTCAAATCTTGGCTCTGTCCTTTGCTTTGCATCCTTCGAGCTAACCATACAATGTCACTAAGCCTCAGTTTCCCTATTTATAAAGGCACTTCAGGAGATCCAGCAGGCAGTTGGTATGATGATAAAACAAGAGCATGCCTTGAAAGTCACCAAATGCTTCACTGAACATTAGACCCCTCTCCTTTTCCTAATCTGTCTGGGCCTCAGTTTCCTTACCTATAAAATGGAGACAATAGCGGTAGTACTTTGTAAAGTTGTTGTGACAGCTAAGAGGGCACATAAAATATATATGGTTTGGAGGCTTTAGTTACTTTTACAAAGGCAAATAGCTCTGGGATATCTTTTCTTTTTAAGATTTTATTTATTTATTTGTCAGAGAGAGAGAGACAGAAGCAGGCAGAAGGAGAAGCAGGCTCCCTGCCAAGCAAGGAGCCTGAAGCAAGACTCAATCCCAGGACCCTGCAATCATGACCTGAGCTGAAGGCAGATGTTTAACCGACTGAGCCACCCAGGCGTCCCAGCTATGGGATATCTTTAATGGATAAATCAAAGGGGAGAGCTCACAGATATACCATAGAGATGAAGTAGCATGTTTTCCTTGCAGTGCAACCCTCCCAGCCCCCCACCCGTTAACAGGTGTGTGATCTAAAAATCCTTAAAACTGAAATAATTTGCCCAAGATTCCTCAGTGAGCTGCTTATGCCTTTTTCCAGCTTCCAAACCCAGCTCTTCCTCCCTCCTTCTGTTTACCTCCTACGGGTTATCCTGAGCCTAGCCGTGAGTAAACCTCCCATGGATGGAAAAATCGACATCCATATCACAGACTATCCATGTTGAGGGGCCATTACCAATTTTATTGTGTTGTGATTGAATTCGAAGAGCCAAGGTATGACTAATAACAGAGCAATATCCACGTCAAAATGAGCTGCCACAGCCCCTGTAAATTCTGCCCCTAATTAGAGACTCCCATTAGTCACTCAATTCTCAGGTCTTATCACCCCCTCCGAGAGCCATGCCTGCCTGCCCTGTCAGAAGCAGCACGTGCCCGCACCAGTCTGTTTGCGTCACCTCACCCGTTTGCCTCTGCAGCACTTACCAATGTCTGAAAACACCGTGCTTATTTGTTTACTTGTTTATGACCTGTCTCCCACACCAGGATGTATACTCCATGGGGGCAGTGGCCTTATCTGCTTGATTTGCTACTTTAATTCCAATGGCCAGAACAGTATCTAATCATTATCAGGCTCTTAATAAGTATTTGTAGAATCAATGCAGGAATGAGTAAATTTGAACTCAGATTCCTATGTCCTTCTTGTCAACCTTTCTTGCGCCCTTGTCCCATCACCCCAAGCCCCTACCAGCGCCCCCCCCACACATACACCCAACAGAACCCCTGGGTCATTAAAGTAGATTTGATCCTTTGAAGCATGTCCTGGGCCTGGTATGACTAGGTCCCAGATCAAAATCTTAGGAGCTCTAGAACTTGCCAGAGCTCTGATGATCCGCAGCCCAGATGTCCAAAAGTCTACCATGATGCACTTGATTCCATGCATACCAAATCATTGAAGTGTTTCCAAGACTTGAGATGTCACTAAAAGTCAATTCAATAAACATTTACCAAGCAACTTAAATGTGCTTGTCATTATATAAGCAAAACAGGCCCTACCACCAATATGATATAGGATGTCTGGCAGAGCTTTCTGCCCAAAACTATTTCCCTGCTTGCAGAAGTGATGATGAAAAATTATGACATTTTTGGTTCTCAAGAGTGAATTCTGGTTGAATATATACATTAGGGTTACCATCTTACCACCCTAATAAGGATGTGTGCACCAGATACTTTCCAAGATAACCATTGACAAGGAATCACATAATAGAGCATAGGTCCTTAGAAAGTTGATGGAGACAAGGGGTACCAGACATGAGAAAACAGGGCATACAACAGGATAGAAGGATCTAAAGACAAACTCCACCTTCTTGTGGCAGGTGGGTGAATAGCTAGGAACACTTCCCCTGAAGCCAGTTAGACTTGGGGTCTCATCCTAGCTCAGGCATCCCCTAGGTTGGTACTATAAACTGAACGTTTATGTCCTCCCAAAAAATCTGGAGGTGGGGCTTTGGGAGGTGATTAGTTCATGAAAGTGGAACTTTGGTGAA
Source organism: Neomonachus schauinslandi (assembly GCF_002201575.2). NCBI lineage: Eukaryota > Metazoa > Chordata > Mammalia > Carnivora > Phocidae > Neomonachus > Neomonachus schauinslandi. Next base: position 181,798,157 of record NC_058404.1, read on the forward strand.
TGGGATTAGTACCCTTGAAAAAGAGACCCCAGAGAACTCCCTCGCCCCTCCCACCATGTGAGGACACAGCAAGAATACAGCCATCTGAGAACCTGGAAGTGAGTCACCAGAAAATGAAACTGCTGGCACGCTGATCTTAAATTTCTCAACCTCCAGAACTGTGAGAGATAAGGTTCTGTTGTTCATGAGCCATCGAGTCTATGGTATTCTCTGTTACAGCAGCCCAAGTAGACTAAGACACATGGCTAATTGTTTACTGTCTCTGAGGCTCGATTTCTTCATCTGTGAAGCAGGAATAATAATACATAGCTCAGAGATTTCTTGTGATGAATAAAGAATTAATACGTACAAAGAGCTTAGCATTATGTCAGGGGCAATAAGTGATATTTGTTATTATCACTCTGAGCTTACGGAGGTATAGACCTCAAGAGGGTAAGTGAACGCCAGGGTAGCCATTGGATATACCCCTTTGAAGGACAAGAAAAATGGCATGGAACAGGACTCCCTAAATCACTCTTTCATTGTGCCCGAGAGTGTTAAAGCAGCTTCCCCAAAGTGCTTGGCCCCCAAGGGCCCCTTACTTACCAGGAGAATCTGCTTCCTCCCTCGTGTGCTCTGTTCACCTTCCTACTCCCATCTGCACCAGTTAACAGGGAGCAGATTGCCAGAGACCCGGGAAAGCATCTGGAGAACAGACACACGCCATGCCAAGAAGAGGCAAGCCTTCAGAACCCGTAAAGGGAACGGGTCGGAAATGAAGATGTATTGGGGGAAACAGGAATTACAATGCTGCTGATTAAGTGATGAAGTGAACCGACATGAGAAAGGTGGCATAAATTATTAAGGAAATGCTAGCTGCTCCAGGCAAAGGCAACTGATGAAGGAGTCTGGATATTGTTAAAGGTTATAGGAAGAAGCTGCAGCTGTAACCCGAGGCCTCATGGTGACACAAAGGAGAGGAATTTTACTCCCAGGGTTTCCTATATTTGTTACTGGTTTCTATATTTTCAGTGATGTCTTTGATTCCCTAGTTAGCTGGCTCTGTCCACTGAATAAATATGGGAAATGACCTCAGATGAACATAACAACACAAGTTTACACCTATAATCAAAACAATTGAGCTGAAATATTCAGATACGCCATTTGGATTCCAGATAGCGTATTTTGAAAAACAATTCAGAGTGACAACTTAAGAATGCTTTCTTGATCAGCTCTGCAGGGGCCTGGATAGAAACCTCAAGTTATCTCTGCAGTGTCAAACGATCTGATCAAGAAGAGGAGAGGTGATGGAGTAGATTTTGGTAAACAGTAACTAATGTGAAAACTTGCCTCATATAGAGGTACATCCTTTTGTAAGGTTTGAGCATGCTTACCAATCAATATATTTCTCATTATTTTTTTAAGATTTATTTATTTATTTGAGAGAGAGAAAGAAAGATGGGAGGGAGAGAATCTTAAGCAAACTCCGTGCTGAGTGAGGAGCCCAACGTGGGGCTCAATCCCACAACCCCGAGATCATGACCTGAGCGGAAATCAAAAGTTGGACGCTCAACTGACTGCACCACCCAGGCAACCCAATTTCTCATTACTTTAAATTGTTGTGATAATGCTGTCAATCCTGCCTTCCCCCGACCACAGGTGCATGACTGAATGGGAATCAATCTCTGTCTCTGTCTTTCTCTGTCTCTTTATCTCTCTCCTTCTCTTTTTACCTAGGTGCACTGTCTTTGGTAGTTTGTTGGAGGACAGATTCTGTGCCTTAAAGATGGGGCTAGCAAAGATTATACAAGATGCAAGTGCAGAAGAAAACAGGGAACAGAGAAACTTCACGACCCCTGAGAGAGTGACTGCCTGGGTTCTCAATGACTTTGCCAGCACCCCCAACCCAGTTCCTAGAAACTTAGCTGTGCTTCCTATTCTGTTCAGGAACAAGGATCCTGCCAATAAGTCCCCCTCTCCTTGAACTAGTTTGAGGGATCATCTCAGATCTAACAAAGGTAACTAGCTGGCTTATATGAGGCTGAATGTCTCTCCACCATGTTCCTGATAAGTGGCATTCAGATTTTGCTTGATTACCTCTTATGATAGCAAACTCATGCCATTTCTGAATTACTCAACAATGTCACTCATGCCATTTC
>NC_058404.1:181800304-181951328 GCF_002201575.2 Neomonachus schauinslandi
ACTCATGCCATTTCTGAATTACTCAACAATGTCACTCATGCCATTTCTGAATTACTCTTCTCAGCCAGGTACATAGGTGGAAATAAGTGCTTCCATCAATTAATCAATCAATTAATGGCATTAAGTCATGCATCTGAGGATGCAGATATAGCCAAAGCAATAAAGGCTGATCACAATACTGTTACACATCCTTCCTCCAAACCCTCTTCCCTACAGGTTGGCAGCCCATGCACACACCACTGGATCAGGAAGAGTAGAGTCCTTTTTGTCACCTTGATCTCTGCTTAGATTTGGACCACTGGAAGGATAGCATCAAAAAAAGATAAGAAATTACTCAGGAAATACTATAAAGCACTATGACTGACTCTATTGGATTATAGCTGGGGAATCATAAAAAAAGCTTTTGTTGCTTTTTTTGTCCATGATTCCTTGTGTAAAATTGTGTTTTTAATCCTGGTGACAGAAGTAATATATTTTCATTGAGGAAAATCCAAAAGATGGTAAAGCACAAAGAAGAAAGAAGAATCATTTAGAATCCCACCACACACAGATAAATACTATCAATTCAATATATATCCTTTCAGGGGGTTTTGTCTACTTGTTGTATTACTTAATTGGGATCATACTTTTCATAGTGTTCTAAAATTTTTTATTTTAATATATCAATGTACTGTGTACATTTTTTATGTTATTAAATTTCTTCTCCAACATAATCTATAGCATTTGTGAAAATAAAATACATATCTGTTTATACTCCTAGAGTATACCCATATGCCATTTATGTATTTATATATCTGTTTATGGTGCTACTGAGGGACACTTAGGCTATTGGCAGCTTTACATAATATTCATAAGATGGAGGAAGAATCAGGAGCTCTGGAACCAGAGAGGAAGAGCTCAGACTCTGGACTTACTGGGGCAAGGAGAGCTTCCTGGAGGAAGCAACACTTGAATGTTACTTTTGAGATTATAAGGTGTGATAGCATACATTAAACTATTTAGTCTCCACAACTGACCAAGATGGTCTTATAGTTTCCCTCAGTTGACTAAACTTTAGACAGATTTCTTCCTGACTCTAGGTTCTGACCTCCCTTTTCTAAAAGCCTTTGCTTTAGAAAACTTGTAATTGTAAATTCTCTCTCTGCTCCTTTGAGATGTAAATCTTTTTAAAATCATCTTGCCAGTTTTACAGCCCAAGAATTTCTCAAGAACTAGGGAGCCACCCACTGGAAACGTAATCATGGAGGAAGGAAATCTCTCCAAATCTGTGGAAGGGTAGGAGCTTAACTTCAACAGCCTAACTTCCTGTCATGCAGGTATGAGGAAATTTACTCTTAGCACACAGATGGTCTGTCATCCCCCCATCCCAACTCTTACCTCTCCTGGCCTTTGTTTCAGCAGAAATGAACTCTCACTGAGTTCTAGCCTCTCTTTCCTATTACAATAGTCTGGAACAAAGTCTTCCTTGCCTGTTAAACTTTGATCCGTGCAAGTTTTACTTTTCACACAATAAAAGTCTTGAACGGTGTCATATCCTATTGTATAGGAAAACATAACTGAGCCAGAAGTCCCGAGCTAGGAACGCCACGAGCACCTGCCGCAGGTGTTGGGAAAGTGTCTGAATCCTCTGAACTTCTACATACTGCACTGGGAAAAAGAAGCTGAGAGGAACTAGAACGGTTAAATTATATGAATGAGAGCCTTGTTGATAACTGGCTGGCTCCTCCTTGGCTTCTTCATCCACAAAATGAGACCAGTAATAGTACCTACTTACAGGGTCGTTGTGAGGATTAAATGAGTTAGCACCTGAAAAGTGAAAAATTAGTAGTACTGGCACATAGAGAATGCTGTTTGTATTGATATTGTTATCATTGCTCTGGAACAGCACCAGTTTTAGAGTCAGAAGAGGCTGAGATCAAAAGCCAGCTTCATCACTTCCTGGGAGAGCGCATTAGGCAACTAACTTGTGTCAGAGATTGTCCAAAGGTTTAAATTAAACAGCATATGCAGAGCAAATAATTCACATTGGTCCTGTGGTAGGCAGAATTCTGAAATGGCCTTGTGGGGTTTCTGAACCCCGTTATTCAATCAAACACTAATTCAAGTACTGCTATAAAGGGATTTCGCTGATGTAATTAAAGTCCCAAATCAGTTGACCTTAAAACACAGAGATATCTGAATGGGCCTCATCTAATCACACAAGCCCTTTAAAAATTGGAAAATTTCCTCTGCTGGTCAAGGAAGACAAATTCAGAAAGAGTCCAAATGTGAGAAGGTTTCGGTGTGCACTTGATATCCTTTAAGATGGAGGGGACCACATGGAAGGAACTAAGAAGAACTCAGCCTCCAGGTGCTGAAGTTGACCCCCACCTGACAATGAGCAAGAAAGGATTCCTATAGCCCAAAGAGCCTACACTCCAAGGAATCGATTCTTCCAGCAACAAAAATGAGTTTAGAAGTGGGTTCTTCTCCACATCCTACAAATGAGAGCACAGCTTGGTCAGCATCTTGATTTCAGGCTTATAAGACTCTAAGCAAAGAACCTGGCCAAGCCAGCCCCAACTTGTGACCTACAGAACTGTGAGATAATAAACGAGTGTTGGTTTAAGCCACTACATTTGTGATAATTGGTTATGCATGCATCAGTAGAAACTAACTCAGGCCCTTGGTAACGTGTGAAGTTTCTTTTTTTACCCCAAACCTTTTTACCACTGTCAAACCCATAAGAAATGTAAACGGGGCGGGGGGGGGGGGCAGCCATGCAACCTGCTCTTTCCTATGTGCCCACATATCCCAACCCAAGGTCAAGGTACTACTTATCCCCCAAAGGACACCCTGGCCACACAGGCAAGCGCCCCGGCTAAAAGACTAGGACAGCTTCAAGAGTCCCTTTGAAAATATACTTGCTTTTCAAGCCTCAGCACCAATGCACTAAAGAGATCAGACTGTTTTCAGAATTGAGAATCACAGGCAAGTCCATTTGTACCTTTTTATTGACATTTCTGACCTTGCTGGAAAAACATGTTATGTTTTGCTATAAAAATTATCAGAGAGTGCAGCTTGCTGAGTGATATTTTATATTACAAGACAGAGCACTCAAAGCCACTCTCCTCAAAGAAGTGCTCCTGCCACTGAAGAGCTCTCTCGGATCTTGGTGAGCCTTTTTCTCCCCCTGCACCGTATCCACACTGTTAACTGGGCTGCAGGGTGAGCAAGTAATTCAGTAGATGGAACCACAATGTGACATTTCCTTGACTGAATCACTCCAGCAAGTTTAGATGCGGTTTTAAATAAAATACTAAAAGTAAACTTAAAATCTTAGGCCTTTCAGGAAAAAAAAAAAAAAAAGATCATTTCCTAAAAGATCTTGGTGTATATTGAGGATACCTGTGAACATTGGGTTTGTTCGGATGTTGATTCTTCTGACAAGTCTCAAGACAAAAATGAAACCAAAAATCAAATTAGGATCAGATGAAAAAATAAGCCATCTGAGCTCTATGTCATTTTGTTCAGGTTTCTTGTCTTAAGATAGAAACTTTCTATGTTTAAGATAACGGTGCTACATATCTGTAATCCCTACCCACTCTAAAACAGCAGAACGGCCATGTTGGCCAGTGTTCATTCATAATTCAATTAAGTGTTGACTCATATATGGTAGGGAGAGTGATAGGTGCTGGGGATATGAGTGTGAAAGAGACATAATCTATAAACTTAAATAGGAAAGGGGCACCTGGGTGGCTCAGTCGGTTAAGCAGCTGCCTTCGGCTCAGGTCATGATCCCAGGGTCCTGGGATCAAGCCCCACATCGGGCTCCTTGCTCAGCAGGGAGACTGCTTGTCTCTCTCCTTCTGCCTGCCTCTCTGCCTACTTGTTCTCTCTACCTCTCTGTCAAATAAATAAATAAAATCTTAAAAAAAAAAAACTGAAATAGGAAAGGCAGATATTGACCTTTATAAGGAACTCGACCTACCCATTCCTCCCTCCCTATAAATAGATCAAAATAAAAAGCTGCATTGCACATTAAGAGGAGAGTTGGACAACAAAGGGTCAACTTCTACTTCCCTACCTACTAGCCATGTAACCTTGGACAAATCATATAAGTTCTCCAAACCCCACTTCCATCCTGTATAAAATGGAGGTAATAATAATAATGAGATAATGATATTGTGAAGATTAAAGGAGATGGTCCATGTAAAAACACTTAGCTTAGTGCCTCATCATTAGCAAGCAAGTGGTGAGGTTGATCTTCATGATGATGATGATGATGATGACAAAAGGCCTTACTAGGCACTTACTTGTGCAACGGGTAGATTTTTCCATGTGAAACAGTAAAAGTTCTGGTTCCCATGAGGTGTGACTTCTCTAATTTGTCCCTTTGTGGGGTTTTTTGGTTTTTTGGTTTTTCTTCAATTTTTTTTTATTTGAATAGAGTTGACACATGATATTACATTACATTAGTTTCAGGTGTACAACATAGTGATTCAACTTCTCTATATGGTATGCTATGCTCACCACAAGGGTAGATGCCACCTGTCACCATATGACACCATTGCAATGTCTAATTTGTCCCCTTGGACGGCTTGTTAGCATCAGCACAGGGCAGGAGGCCATGAACTTCCTGTTGTGAGGGCATCCCCAACCCAGAGAGGTGCAGTGTGATAAGACCTGTGAGAAGACGCATTCACCTCTGATTGGAAAACTTCCCAGAAGAGGGCAATTTTCTGGATGGACAAGAAGACAATGACAACTATAATGACTAGTGTTGACAAATGTTATGATACATGCAGAGGTAGTTGGAATAGCCGGATCATGTGTGAGAGAGAAAGAAAATGGTAAAAAAATGAGACTGGTAAAATAAGTAGGAATCATTTTGTGAAGAACTTCCTGTCCCACAGCAGGGAATTTGATGTTTAAGCATACTGTGTAGGAATGTGGTATGCTCAAAGACCCATTTTTGAAAAAGATCACCCCAGTATCTATGAGGAGGGATTTATAGAAAGGCAAAATGAGAGGTTGAGATCTCAGGAAGTAGTTATGCTGGAGAGGAAAGGGAATTATTGAGAAAATATAGTCATAATGATGTGGACTGGGTAGATATTAAGCACAGAACCACAAAGGAATATTACAGGGTGTCATGACACTTCAGTTATGGTGGACCATGAGCCCTGTAAATCCAGAAGCCCCACAGTGTCTTGCTGATGCTATAGTAGGAGTTTTTTGCCCTCTATTATTTGAGCCATCTTGTCCTTTTTACTGTAAAAGTATGAGGTTTCCAGCTCTCCCCCATAACTTAATCCTCATGCTTGTATTCTCTTGGCCCATTTAAGTTTTCATCTAACTGCATACTTTGTGCAAGTCACTGAGACCTAAAGAATGTTTTTTCAAAGGCTCAAACAGCCTTTAAAACTGATTGAAACTGATTTCACACTAATCACTCTTCCACTTCTTCATGGACTGCTACTCCTTTGGAAAGAGACCAAGTTTAAGATGAGTAGAAAGTGGGGAGGGGCACTATCCCTGTAACAGGTGGCACCCAGGGTATGACTCTGTTACCATTTTCCTGTGCAAGGATGGAATTTCAAGGGCTTCAAAGTTCCGCCTTAGGCCAACAAATGTATCCACTAATTCACCTGCAGCATTTTCTTTTGTCGATTTTCTCCCTGATCTCATTATTCTTCCAGTGAATCTAAACTGACCTCAAATTAGCAATTTACACCTTTGCAACCAACTACATTTAGAGAAATTTCCCGTTTGAAACTTGTCTTACTGATTAATTTGCATCTTTCAAAGACATAACCAGTGTTATATTTGCATTTAGGCACAAGCCAATGCGATTACTCCCTCCAAAATTACATACCTCTAGCGGAAGAATCTACAATTGGCAAAAGTCAAAGTGATTTACTCTCAGGTTGGTTTTTACTCTGTTTTGCTTTTTTTACTTCAGTTCTGATAGTGTAAGGTTTCTTTTGATGATGATGATGATGTTTTTGTACTCCAAAGTAGGGTATAACCTCACAATGGTTATGAACACTAAAACTGAAATTGATTAAAAATAATTTTTCTTTGTTTTCACTTATAAGGCTGTGCAAAAGACTGAAACATGATGGTAATATACACTTCTTGATTACAAACATTTTAAAACGTTCTAGCGGATGGCCCATCACTTTCAACACTAGTCAGTGTTTATCTGCTATGACTAAACTTTGAGGAAAATCTGGATTCGAACAAAACAAGTTCTGGCCTCTGTTCTAATACATATTTTGCATAAATCACTCATTTTCTCTATATCTTCATCTCCTCACTGTATATGATATGCCTAAAAGTTCCTTGATCACCATGACCGTATAATGTAGTGGTATAGCAAAACAACCATCTACAAAATATATGAATTGTCCCTTCAAGTTTATTTCAAAATAAAAGACAAATTAAGAGAAATAATTTTCAAATAAATGCATTGTATCCTTTAAAATCCCAGCTACAGTGTGTATTTCTCAAGGCCAGTATCCACAGATATTTGTCTTGTTTCTCTGATTCCCTTTTAACATATTTTTATAAATACAATAGGCGCTCAATATTTTTTTATTAAACAACTGATTGACTGAACTCATAGAGAATATTGCCATTTATGTCCCAGACTCAGTTAGATCCATAGAACATACAACAGTAAATCAGGGCAGGTTCCAGTCACAGCTGTAGCAAATAAATAATGCCCCAGTAACACAAGCTTCTTGTCTAATTTGGTCATATAACAAGACACATAACTTTTAGCAATTCTTATTCAGTTTTCTTTGCACTTGGGTATGTATTTTTTTTTCTTTTCTGCACCGAACTAGATCTTACAACAGTACTTTCCTGTGCAAATATGCTCTTTTATCCAAACAGAGAGAATGTGACGGATTACGGTAGCTCTTTGGTCAAATACTGGAAAATACAGAAATTTAGGGCGAGAGCTTTTTGGCTTCTCTACCACCGGAATCCTTAAGATAATTTTAGGCAACTGGCAACCAGGGCTGCTTTCTTTTCTTGCCCTTAGCTTTATTTTCCCTCAAGGAACCAGTCCTCCCACTGATCCTACAAACATTCCTGAGACATCTAATATTGGCCAGAAACTATGCTGGATGTGAAAGTGAATAATAAAGACAGTCCTTGACCTCAAGTAGCTCTTAGTCAGGTAAAGAAAATCTTTAACTGCTTTAAGCATGGCATTGTTAATGATTCCAACTGCCTGTGTTAGTACCAACCTCACCTCATGAAGAGGATGTGAGAGGAAGCTCAGAGGAGATCATGCATGAAAAATGGTTAAGTCCAAAGCCCAGTGCAGAGTAAGCAGTCTACCTATCCCAGCAGAAGACGGTGGGAATCCGGCCCCCAGGACAGACATTTGGAAGCCTGAGAAGAGACACGTTTTCCCAAGTGATGGGTGGAAATGTTACTGTGGCAGGTGATTGGGAATATAATAGAGTCTGGAAAGAAGAGGTCCTGGGGATTTCCTTTTCTATGTGGAGGCTTTGGGAGAATAAATCAAGAGCCCAAATAGTTTCCTTTTCCTGAAGCCAAACTCTTGATAAATTCCTACTCTAAATAACAATTTCTCTTTTACTATGCTCTTCTCCATTTTCTTAGCACTAACCCATCTCTCTAAGGTAGCTATGCAGCCCCTTCACTGAGTGAGCTCAGTGGTCACTGGGCACTAGCACCATGGGGCTGGGGTCTATAGACAGGCCACCTGAAGATACAGCAAAGGGTGAGCTGCTGTCTGCCCCCTGAGCGGGGGGACGTAGAGAGAGGTGGCCATGGGACAATGGGCTGGCAGACAGCTTGACGCCTAGGCTTGAAGAAAAGAAGCTTCTCTGCCAAATTTATAGCAACTGGGAAATTCTAAAAGCCTGCAAACCATCCGGGCTCTGCTGTCTCTCTAGATCCCTCCATTAGATCACCACCAAGTACTAAAGATGTTTGTCTTCTAAATACTTCTCAACACTGCTTCTCCTCTCTACACTGATTCAGGCTGGACTTCTGCACTGGCTTCCTTACTTATTTTGTGGCTTTCAGTCTTTCCCATCAGTTGCTCAATTGCTTAAAATGCTCCCATGTTCCTTAAGATGATTTATAAAACCCTTCCCAGTCTCTCTTCCCAGGCTGCCTGACCCTCTGCCTCATTTTCCCCAGCGCTGTCTCACACTGTATCCTCCAGCGACTCTGCTTGCTTCTAGTTCCCCTAGAACATCTCAGGAGGTTTCTCTCCTCCTTGCTTTTGCTCATGCTGCCCTTTGATCTAGAATGCTCTCCCCAAACTCTTACTCATCCTTTGAGAAGAGATAATGACAGTACCTCCACCAAGGATGACTAACTCATCTAGAGTTGCCTGAGAATTTCTAGGGTTTACACTGAAAGTCCCACATCCCAAGAAATTCCCCCTAAGTCTTCATGTTCTCTAAGCCTTTCTTACTCCTCCCTGGTCAGGTCAAGTGCCCCTCCTCTGTGAACCCATAGTACAGGTGTTCTGTCCTTACCACACTCTAGTATATAGCACGTAGCAAGATATATACTTGTATATCTTGACCCACACTTTGGCTCTGAGCTCCTTAAGAGCAGGGACTACATTAATTTATTTTAGTTTCTGCAGCCCCACACAACATGACAGGCGAAACACGATACGTACTTAATAGGACGGAAGAGAAGAAAGGATGGAGAAAAGAAAGAACAGGGTGCCTGGGTGGCTCAGTTGGTTAAGCGACTGCCTTCGGCTCAGGTCATGATCCTGGAGTCCCTGGATCGAGTCCCGCATCAGGCTCCCTGCTCGGCAGGGAGTCTGCTTCTCCCTCTGACCCTCACCCCTCTCATGCTCTCTCTCTCATTCTCTCTCTCAAATGAATAAATAAAATCTTTATAAAAAAAAAAGAAAAGAAAAGAAAGAACAAAAGACGGAAGGTATGTCATAGTAAAATGTGTTGTTGAGCTCCAACAGACTAAGATGTCATGGGATTCTCAGTCACCATATGCATTGAAGAACTGTTGGTTTAGTTTTTCCTCAGAAGTGAACCTCTTTCTATAAGAACACATGGTAACAAAGAGCAATGTGCTATTTGATAGGATAACTTTTCCATGGATATACTGATGGGGGACTAAGGTTAAATTCTAAAAAGCTGCTGTAACCAGTAAACACCAATATTTCAATAACACAATAGAAATGTATTTCTAACTTACACAGTTGAATTTAGGATGCTAATGTTCCTCATTGGCAGGCAGCTCTCCCCCGTGTGGTCACTCAGGGTCCCAGGTTCCTTCCGTCTTGTGTCTCTGCCATCCTCTTGAGGTCAGAAGTCCCCTAAATCCAGACATCAAGCAAGAAAAGAGCATGGAGGATAGATTAGGGGTGGTTGTATAGGTCAGTTCTGGTAGGGCTTCTGCACATCACTTCCCATGGGCTAGAACTCAATCACGTGGCCACACCCAGCTGCCTACCTGTGTGACTAAGAAGCTGGGAAATGCAGCCTACCTGTGTGACTAAGAAGAAGCAAAAACAGGTTTGATGAGTGGCCAGTCATCTTCTGCCCCTTCAGTGAAACAAGATTTGCCCCATTAATTGGGTGAGCTTGGGTAAGTTAGTTTCTCAGACCCAACTTCCTTCCCAGTAAAATGGGGATAATAATATGCTTATCTCACAGGGAGGATGTGAGGCGAGGCTCAGAGGAGATAATGCACATAAAATGATAAGCTCAAAGCCTGAGCTATTCTAAGTACACCATAAATATGCATTAGTTATTATTAGTATTATTATTACTAATATTGTTACTATTCTTACTGGTATTACCCCTACTGATCTTTATGTGAAGTGCATTCATTTCAAATGCACTTCAAGTGCATTCAAAAAAAAACATTTTTTTTTTCCTGGATCCCTAGGGTCTCTGAAAAGCCATAGCCACCTTCACATAGTCTCACCCCCCTTCATCAATCCCACCCTCAGGTCCTCTAGCTGTCTTATGAATCCTAAGCCACTAGGAGGAAAGAAATAGAGTTCAGTTCTTCGACCACAGATATACTAAATGTCAAGTGTTACAAAATGTGCTGTGTTATCCACCATCAGACAATGATAAACTATAATGAAATACAATTTCACTTGAACTCAACCATGCATTTTATGAGGATACCATAAAGTTTACCATCGGCCTCAAAAAGCAATAATAAAACTCTATGATTCCTTGTGCTCTACTTTCCTGGGTGCCTTCAACAAAGAAAACTGTTGATTTGGGGTTGTCTGAAGTGCACTCTATAAAAATTACCCTCAGTCCATGGCTTTCTCTTTACTGGGCTCAAATAATACGAGAAAATGGGAGGATACCACAGAAATACATATCCAAGGGAGTTATCTGGAGTCTAGCGGCGAATGACAGCCTCCATTTTAACTGAGCTCAAACCTGAAACTAGAAGCCAAAACCCTGACTGTGCAGATCTGTTTCTAAGAGAAATCCCCATTCTTTCTAATACCAAACTGAGTCAAGGCAGAGGCAATAGAGACATACTACTTCAAATGCACAGAGGACCTCTATCTTCATAGGTTTCTAAATAATTCATGACCTTATTTGATCCTTACAATCCCTGTGATAGGGATTATAAGCCCCATTTTACAGATAAGTTGTTTTTTTTTTTTTAAAGGCTTTGAATTTAAAGAGGTTGTCCAAGGTGATAGGATGTAGTATACTAGTGACTAGAACGTATTTCTTCTGTTCTGATTCCTGGAGCATTGCTCATTCCTAATTGCTGACTTCTCATGGCACACCATCAAAAACCAGGATGCCCCAGGTAGAAGGGTGTATACTGAAGGAGTCAAGATTAGAAAGGTATGAGATGGAGGGAAGAGACAAAGAACAAGGACTGTGAAAAAAATATCTCTACCACAACTTAGTCCAAAGTCGATAAGCCCAAATGAAGCTGGCAGGGACAAATCCTTAAAAAGCCAGGAGGATTTAATTCTGGAAGAGATGTTGGAATAAGATATGAGTTCCAGAGTGCCTTCATTCAAACCAAGGCCACAGAACACCACAACCAGATCAAATTTACTCTTGTGGCCAAAAGGAACATGGGCAGCTGTGGAGTGTTCTTACTCTGAATCTTCAAAAGAGAAAGATGCCCTTGGTCTTCTGATTTCCTGGCCTTTGACCTACACATGACAAAATGGCTATGGTAAACAGCAGGTAAAAGGCCCAAATATTTAAATCCCCTCCCTCCAGCAAGCTGTCTGAGGTGACCATGCCCTTCAGACAAGATGGCATGTATGAGAGGAAGCTTCTTAACAGTGGGGCTCATTTTATTTCCTTGCTTATTTCCCCAGAATGCCTGCAGAAAAGAAAATCAGCATCTGAGCAGCTGTGGGCAATCCACAAGGAACTACTTAGTTCTTCCTAAGTGATGGCAAATTATTTTCAGATTTTAATTTAAAACACAGAGCTGACCCAAAACCAGCATTATAGTCCTTTGCTAAGCCTCTCCAGCTTGTGTATTTTCTTCATGACTATGTGCTAGTGTTTTGTTTTGTTGTGTCGTGTTGTGTTTTTTCCCTTCTTTGACTGCTCTGCTCAAGCTTGATGTAGGGTATGCGGGACATTGTGGGGGGCGGGTGGCCACACATGGCGACATTTACACTGCACCTGTCTCACCTACAGCCCCATCACTTCCAAGCAGAGATCCCCCTACAGAGGCAGTAAAACAACCTCCGGGAGGCACAGGTGCCACCCGGTTTCCGGGAATCGTTTGTAAACATGGCTGCCTCGTGCACACCTATAACTGTTAAACTCATTTGTGGTCTCCACGCTGCCCACCCCGCCTCGTGTGCTCCTCCAAATTGTTCCCTGAAAATATAAGTTCCTCCCGAGTATGTGTTACCCAAAGAATAAATGCAGTCATCTGTACAGAAGTGTTTGTGCACGAAGACAATAATAAGAAATGACTAGAAAAAACCAGTGGCAAGTCAGAAGCTGGTAGCAGCTGATAGCTTCTGTACAATCTGCCTCAGACAATTTGGCAAGGGTGATTTCAACCTGCACGTGGGGTACACCCAGCTGGTTAACAGTCGGCCCCAATATGCATCAGATCTTTCTGGCAATGGCCCACTCCCCAAGTCACTCAAATGCAAAGGCACGTTAGTACACCTTTGCCATTAGATGTTTACTGCAATGCAGTCTTGTCTTGGCTCCTGAACTTCATCATTTGGAGCCTGATGATAGAAACAAAAGATAAAAGGCTGTTTTCACATTTTATTCAGCCTGGTATTGGAGTCGTACAGGCCTCTTTTCTTCGCCACAGCCCTCAGTGGCTTGGCAAATATGACAAGTGTGATTAGGCTGGAACCTCATTATACAGTCATTGAGGTAACTCCGTATTTCATATAAGTAGAGTCCTTATAGCCTTTACTTGATTACCAGGTCCTTGAAAAGGGCTCGGTGTTATTCTAGTATGCGTTCCCCCCCCCAATGCCCTGCACTCAGGTCTGCAGGGCACAGTGGATGCTTTTCCAATTGAATTGAATGCAAAGGAGTTTATATTGAAAGAACAAAGGGATCCCTTTCCTCTCAGAAAGGTCTCCTTGCAGGCGATTTTCATTTTCTCATTTGGCCTTTATACACTTTTTTTCAGATTTCCTGACATGAACATTCATTACTTTCATAATCATTTATTCTAAAATCAGCTGTTTAAAAATGAAGTCTCCTCAGAAGACCCTGGGGCTCTGCCTCCAAGAGGGCAAATTTTTATTCTGAAAACTACATAAAATGCAGCCTTCTCCAGATCACTACAACCTTAGCTTTATGAAATGATTGTCTGCACAGAGGGGAGAAGAAGCTGTTTGGGACCAAGTCTTGTATCTATTTGTAGCTGCCAAAACACATGATGCATAGATGCCATATACATATATAATGCACCTCATATACATATGTGTATGCACCCACACGTGTGCAAAAGTCTTGACTATAGCTTCAGGTTTTAGCTTAGGAATTTAGGTAACATTTATTCCTTGGACGAAAAGACGATCTAAGCCTTAGATTCTAAAGATGTATGTAACCTTCTTTCTATGGCCACAGAACCCAATCTGTTTTGATAAGACTTATCAGCATAATTGATTGACCCCCAGTTTTCTCTAAACCCCAAAACTTTAGTTTCTTAACTAAGTGGAAGGGATGTGTCCTGAATTCTTCTTGCTGCATGAGGCTCCGGCGGTTACTCCTTCACAGATGCTTCTCTCTGCCTTGAGACCTCTCCTTATCACTGTGGCTGTTCCCCCAAGAGCTGTCCCCTCCTGTAATCAATGGCTCCCCCACCACATACACACACACACACACACACACACAAACACACACATACACAGCTGCAATTGTGGCCACCTCCTGAGGGATTGGAGACCATTGGAGCAGACATTTGCCTAAACACTGCACTGTACTGGAGTGTGTCCCCCAAATTTCTGGGTACTCTGTGATCTATGGATATATGCACACCTCAAATTTTATGGAGAGAAGGGTGTTTGTCCCTTCTCTTCTAGCAGGAAAACCCCATGGGATGCCTGGCACCTACCCTCTCACTAAAGTTTCTAAGACTTCTTCCATTTCTCTTTTGGTTTGGAAAAAAAAAAAAAACACAGAAAGAAAAATTCACCTGCCGGGCGCCTGGGTGGCTCAGTTGGTTAAGCGACTGCCTTCGGCTCAGGTCATGATCCTGGAGTCCCTGGATCGAGTCCCACATCAGGCTCCCTGCTTGGCAGGGAGCCTGCTTCTGCCTCTGACCCTCCCCCCTCTCATGTGCTCTCTCTCTCTCATTCTCTCTGTCTCAAATAAATAAATAAAATCTTTAAAAAAAAAAAAACAGAAAGAAAAATTCACCTGTGTCCCAGTCATCTTTTCTCTTACTGAATAGCTAACTTTGCTCTTGCTCTTCTGTATTAGTCAAGAGCTACTCTGGGAGCCTAGACAGGTACCTGGCTTTAACCAGCTCTTTTGGAAAAGCAGGCAGGTGGAGGGCATTGGAGTCACTGACTCAAGTAAACAACAAAGGCCAAGAAATAGCACAGGTTGAGGGGACCCAAGGGCTCACTGCACCCAACCCCCTCTCCCTCTCGGATCGGCTTCTCTCTGGGTATCAGCTGTGTTTTTCCTAACTCCAATGAGAATGCTTGATAACCTCAATCCTAGAAGTTCTTGCTCAGACCCTTGCACCTCATAATACAAGAGTAATGCTTCAGTATGAAAATCTAGGTGAGGACTTTGACTGCCCAGCTGGGATTGTTGTGAGGTTAGGGTTCCAGAGCAAGTTTTTGTTCGTGATCTCATTTGAACCCTATGAGAAATCTGTTTGCAAATATTATTACCTTGTTTCAAAGATGAGGAAACTGAGAGGAACCCAGCTTAAATGACTTTGCTGGCATCTTGGAATTCAAGAATAGGAAGAGAGGAGCTCTCATAGTTGAAAGTAGAAATACAAGTAGAAGGTAATAATGAATATACTATAATAGTTAGAAGCAATTATCATTTTCCAGAGATTGTGCTAAGTACCTTTGTATGCATTATTTCATTTTCCTTCCATCAACTGAATGGTATAAGTTCTACTATTATCATCATTCTACAGAGGAGAAAACCGAGAGATATAGAGGTTTAATAATTTGCCCAAGGGCACAACAGTAAAGGAGGAAGACTCAGGCAAGAGTGTGCTCTGAGCCACTATCTCCAATGTAGTTCCTGTGTCCAAGAATCTATTTTCTATTGAAAAGTCGACTTCGCAAGACAACAAGGACAAATAATATGTAATTAAATGATAAATTGGGTGGGATACAACATAAGTTCCATAGGAATTCTAAGCAGAGAGAAATGAAATCAATGGGACCTAAAGTAGTCAGGAAAGACTTGATGGAAGATGAAATTTCTGGGTTCCAAAGTAGGCAGAGGAATTAGTTGAACAAAATATCTAGGTGACAGCATTTAAGGAAGGAGGACAGCATAAGCAAAGGGATGTGGTCAAGAATAACTTGGCATCTTTGACGATGGAGAGAAGGAAATTAATTAGAATAGAAAGGCCAGTCTCTGAAGCTTTCTTGTCTTTTCATTACTTCATCTTATCATTAGAGTCCTTCAGAATCTGATAAAAGCCATGGGTTCTCTTTCCTTATTGAAATGTAGATACACTATAAAAATTGTACTGTGCATAAACACTAAAATAGACCCTACTCTATAGACCTTCCTTCCCCAAACAAGCCCATCCACCAATCTCTGCTGCAAAACTCCTAGGTTGGATTCTTTCTAGATTAGATTAAAACCAGGTACCAGGTAGTTTAGGAACTACAAAGGACAGGAAGACCTGGATTCTATATTCTGATAATTCCAGCCTCAGTCTGGGCCCTCAGCATCCATGTCATGAAGTACTTTATTCCCTCATTTGAGAGCTATTTACAGAATATGGAAACCATACAAGGAAGTCTCTGTGTTGGGTGCTGAAGAAACTGTCTGGCAATTCCATGTCCTCCAAAGACTATTGACTAACCCCCTTGTCTTGGTCCTGTAACATTTCTCTTCATCATTGACCCTTGCCATTCTCCATGAGTTGTCAGATGTCTTAACATTTGTCAGGGTTCTGGATAGACTCTATTACCCTGACAGTTCCTCACCTCAGCCTACATACTTGATACACCTGACATTTGCAGGCCAAAAAAATCCTTCTTAAGTAATTTCACTTGCACCTATAGGGTTTCTAAAATACAACTCTCTCTTTGTATGTGGTTGCTGTTTACATATCTGGAAGGTCATGTGGCTCTTTGGAAGCAAGGCACCTTTAAAGCAAGCCTGGCTGGAAGGTCTTGGATAAATGAAATTCCTTGGCCTCAGTTTTTGGATCTTATAAGTGGGAATAATAGTCATGTCTACATTTCACAATTATTGTATGGAAAAGAAATAACTTATATCTGGTGCTTGGCACTTAGTAGCTGCTCAGAAATTTATGTTTTTTTCATCCTTATCAGCATGTTGATTGCTTTACGTTTCAAACTCTTGAAGAGCAAAACAAACAAAAATGCAAGAATTGAATGTGTCATTTAATCCTGTGGAGAAGGTAAGTTTTTGTTGAGACATTTAACCAGTACCTTCTTCACATATCTCAAAGTTTGGCATTATTCCTGATTTCAGTTATTAGATAGTGTTGCCTAAATTCAGATTTCTACTTCAAATGAGATACATGACCTAATTATTTGGCTAACCATGCAATGAGAGACTTTTTACTTTAAAACCTCAGTTGTAAGTCCCTATGTTGCTCGGGCTATATTTCAGTGCCAGGGGACCTTGTTAGATCATTTCTTGTAATCAATTAGTCTGTGTATAGGCAAGGCTATAAATTCTTTAGCTATCCTCTCCCTCTAGGTTTTGATAATTTTCTTCCTTCTTTTTATTAAGGATAAAACACCCAAGAAACACCCTAAGCAGTTGCCATCACATTTCCAATGGTTTAAAAATGATATCCTTCTCTGGCCCAGCTTCCACTCCCACAGAAAGCAGGAGGCCCACTGCAACCCCTCCCTGCCTAATGGTGGAAGGCAACCCACTCTGGGCTCCCTGAGGATTTCAAACAAAAGCACACAGTGCCTTGAAAAGTTACTGCAGATGCAAAATACCACCATTAAAGGAACTATTTTAAACTAAATCAATTCTTTGTTCTTTAGACAATTGGCTAATCCTCCTCTTGAGATGTGCTTCCATTTAGGAAAGCTAAAAACACAGCTCTGAGGACTGAGACCTAGGAAGGGAGAGATATGCTGACATAGACATTAAGTAGGATTGAACTGAGAGGGCAGCTGCATCCTGATGAGCTACTTGAGGATTCCTCCAGGCTCTGCAGGCTCTCGTGGCAGGAACGCACCCGTGGAAGGGATAGAAGAGAAGTCAAGGGAAACAGAACAAGGCCTGGGTGTCTGGGTCAATGATGATGTCAGCCAGGATGGTCCATCTCCTGTATACCAGCCACTGGATTCCAGCAGTGGCTCCCTTCCACGCTGGAATGTTTAAAATAGTCCCTGCCTCCCTGAACTTCACGAAAAAACTCTGGTGTCCTGGTCTTCACCTTCCCAGTGTGGTCTTGAGGAAAACCCTTAGGTGTATGAAGAAGTTAAACTATTTAATCTCCTACATGGGGTTGGTGTTGCATTCACATAAGGGAGTATTCAGAGCAGGGAAAGGGGAGACATATAGGGAAGGGGGGAAGATGGAGTAAGTCCAGGAAGACAGAGCTATGGCCAGAGCCTCATAAATATCTCTCCTAAACTTTATAACAACTTTCTTTTTTTCATTTTTAACCTTTTGCTATTATTTCATTAGTGCATAATGTCCATTCCATGGCGAAATGTAGAGAGACAAAATACAAGAAAGAATATCCATAACCCCAACCCCCCAAATCCTTCCCATCATTTATATACATATATATGTATATGCATCTTTTATGTACATGAGATACACCATAAATGGTTTTTACTTAATCATGCACATCATTCATTCATTTGGGACTAATAAATTGTGATGATTAATTGTATATGTCAACTTGACTAGGCTACAGAGTGCCCAGATACTTGGCTAAACATTATCTCTAGCTGTGTCTAAGAGGGCATTTCCAGATGAGATTAGCATTGACTCAGTAGACTGAATAAAGCAGACTGCCTTCCCACTGTGGGTGGGTATCATCCAGTCCCCTATCCTTTGAGGGCCTGAATAGAACAAAAAGCGGAGAAAGGAAGAATTCACTCTCCCTGCTTGACTTCTTGAGCTGGGAGGTTGGTCTTCTCCTGCACTAGGACTAGAACTTACACCACTGGCTCCCCTGGTCCTCAGGCTTTCAGTTTTTGACCAGAGCTCTACCACTGGCTTTCTGATCCTCCAGCTTGCAGATGGCAGATCATGGGACTTCTCAACCTCCATAATCATATAAACCAACTACTTATAATCTCTCTGTCTCATCATACATGTATGTCTTAAGTAGTTTTCCAGAGAACCCCAATAATCCATGAATATACATCTACATTGATATTTTTAGTGATTGCATAAAATCCCATTGTATTCCTGAACCATAATTTATTTTTTTTTAGTTTCCTATTTGAGGACATTTACATTGTTTCCAAATTTTTAGCTTTTATAAGCAACTGAGAAGACCATTCTTGAACACACATTATTATGCATTGTTCTAAACTTCCTGGGGGGCATGTGGCTTAATTATCCTTCCCACCCCAGACCCTAGTTTACCTGGATTAGACAGATGATGCAGGCCTATGCTGTTGCCTGGGGTAAAGGAAAGCACAGCACCACACACTCAACTCAATAAACCTCCAGGAGCTGGGTCATTCTAGGTACCCTTAGAAGCTCGGACACCATTGTCATCCTCAAATTATGATTGAACAGTTGCTTTGTGAGGAACACGGAGAGCACGTGCTTCCCAGACAGAGCAGCTGAGTCAAGCCTACTAAGCACAGCCCAAGGGGCCACTGCTCAGATGAACTCCACTCCAACCTATCATGAATCTAGGGCAGACCTGATGCTTCCAGCCTCCACCCTAAGGAATTCAGAACAATGAGATCATATATGGTTCTCTTATTCCCACTCTGTTTTGAATAATTTTAGAATAATTTTCAAATATAGCAACTTAAGATTGATGGAGTTGGGAGGCTGCACTGGGGAAAGAGGGAGCTGGAGTAGGTAAGTATAACTATCTCCAATTAGAAGTGCCGTCAGTACACATAATAAAATATTCAAAGGCTTCCCAGGGATGTCAACTTATTCATAATTGATTTAAATGAATCACTGAAAAAAAGGCCTTTAATCTCTCACATAACATGTCTCTGAAAAATTAAAACCGGAATCACAGTTCAAAAAAATCCAGCCAGTGTTCCAGTCACCTGGATGGATCTGCTGTTTGCTATGGCCGCTCAGTTAGGCATCCCCACACTTAAGGCAGCTCAGGACTTGGGCTCCATGGTGTTTAATGTAAGACATATCCAGGAGGCTATGAATAGCACTGTCCTTCATGTGATCAGTGCATTTTAAATTATTTTTCATCTGGAAACTAGAAACAAAAATAATGGAAGATAAATCCTTACGCTGCTCACCTTCCTTGTATTTACAATGTTTTAAAGTCCAAATGCAAGTGTCT
Organism: Neomonachus schauinslandi; assembly: GCF_002201575.2. Taxonomy (NCBI): domain Eukaryota; kingdom Metazoa; phylum Chordata; class Mammalia; order Carnivora; family Phocidae; genus Neomonachus; species Neomonachus schauinslandi. Next base: position 181,819,463 of record NC_058404.1, read on the forward strand.
AGAAGAGCCCCAGGTGAAAGCAGCTTCTGTGTGGCTTCTGCCCCTGAAATCCCTTCGCATCAATGTGACTGTTGATGCCACATTGTACAAGCTGATGAGAGCCAACAGGGCACATCTCTTCCCAAATCCGTATTCAGTGATACTCAGTTAGGGAGTTTGAAATTGGTCACAGTAGTTTTTTACATCACGGAGAATGACAACTGCTACTAATCAGGGGTTCTTTTTTTTCCCTCCTGAAAGCCAGTGGTTAAACATTTACCAACACCTCACTGCTCCATGCCCTTGCCCACAGCCCAGTAATTCACCTCTACTGACCGAGTACCTCTAGTGCAGAGTACGCACACACACACTCTTTGGAACATTCAAGAAGTATCTCTTTACTAATTAATAAAAGACAAATCTCAGACTCACGAATGATAGGCATTTTCTTCTATCCTAAGAAAAGATGGAAATTCTACTTAAAATTCTCATTTTCATTTTAATATTCCCAAGACACATTGACACCCTGAACTCTCACAGTAGTTAAAATAAGAAATTAAATTAGGAACTCTTGAGCAGCTCATATAAATTGCTCATATGTCTATTTGTCAAACTACAGTTTTCAGAATAGCTGTTACTCTTCCCTGGGATGTTCTGGTTATATATACCTGTATCCTTGATGTCCAGCCCCCAGTAAACATTTAGCACTCAAGTGATTTGTTTGGCTCATATTCCACAAAACCCAGAGTTAGATCCTAAGTGAGAGTTGCCACTTCCCTGCTATGAATTAGTATCTTTCCACATGAACACATTAAATGGTCATCATTAATAATCAACCAAGCATGAAACTGACAGACAAAAGATCTCCCAAGTTATGACTCTATCACACCGATCTTGTTTGTTCATTGATTCATTAAAATTTCATGGTTAAGATAATACAAATTTAGCTAAGCTAACTTACATGGATCTTAATACTTTCTTTGCAAGGCTACATTGCCAAACAGTATCCTTTTTGAGTCTTTTATTTTCTGTTAGTGGAAAAGAAGAATTGAATAGGGACCAAGATATGTAGAAAATGCTTAAAATATCCTACTAATGACCAGTAGCTCACAAAAGTTTTAATAGAATATTAAACCACTCTCTTTGCCAACTGCCCATTCTAATAAAAACTCAGAAACTCCAACTTGCTGCTTGGGCTCAAAAACTTAAAAAAAAAAAAAGAAAGAAAGAAAAGAAAACACAATTCCACTTTCATTTCCCTGAGTCCAGATGCTTTTGGGAATCTCTCAACTCAGACTTCAGTCTACTTGAACTCATTACATGGGATGGATCCAATCACCCATTGTAACAAACCAACTTAGTGGCTTCAAACAACACAGATTTACGATCTTACAGTTCTGAATGGCAGAAGTCCAAAAGGATCTTACAGAACTAAAATCAAGGTGTTGACAGAGCTGCATTTTTTTCTGGAAGCTACAGGGAAGACATTTTCTTGCTTATCCCAACATTTTCCTGTCTGCATTCCTTGACTTGTGGCCACTTCTTCCATTTTCAAATCCATCAGGGTATTGTCTTTATCTCTCTCTCTCTCTCTCTCTCTCTCTCTTTCTCTCTCTCTCCCTCTGCTTGCCTTATCACATCTCCTTTCCTCTGCTTACCTGCCTCCCTCTTCCCTTCCCCTTACAAAATTATTTGTGATTACATTGGGCCCACTAGATAACCTGGGTAATTTTCCTAGCTGATAATTCTTAACTTAATCACAACTGCAAAGGCCCTTTTGTCATGTAAAATAACATATTCACAGTTTTTGAGGTTTAAAACGTGGACATCTTAACAGGGTCATTATTCTATTTACCACAGTGAAGAAACTGCCATTGGAGGCTAGAAAGTTAGTGGCTCTGGTTTTAGTAAAATCAACTTGCAAACCTATTGCCTAAATTAATTTGGAAGAGAGAAAATGGACCTGCACATTTTACTAAGGAGATCTCCTGGCAGAACGTTGAAAGCGCCAACAGGCTGTGTTCTATAAGGAAGAAAGAGATTAGCTACAGAGAGAACTGTTCAGCCTGCAAGCTGAATTTCAAGGAAATTTAGAAGAACCAGGGTGTACTGGGTTGGGAAACAAAACTATTTCACATTTTCACTATCTTTAGTCAGTAAAAGATTCAAAAATGAAGAAATGACCTCAGGGTTGAGATCAAATCAAAAGTTTATCTATAAGACCTTTTGTTAAAGACCTCAGAAAGATTTAGCAGAGTGCCTAGTTAGACCCTCTCAACTAGAATAAAGAGTTTCTAAAAATCTTAAAGGCTATGTTCTACAGCACCTTGACACTTAGCCCAAAATAGAGAGAGGTCTGTCTCAAAAAGAATTATGGACATGAATTTAGGGGCATGAGGTGAACCCAGTTGGATTCATAGAATTCCCACTGAGTGGCCAAATGTAAAAGCTTTGTACCAGCTTGGGCTAAAAGGGGTAGAGACAGTTCAAAATGAAAAGAGGCTCTGGGCCCCCAACATTCTACAAGCAGGAAGCAAGTTGAGAAAGCTACTTTGCTGCAAACACGGGCCATTTCTTTTAGAAAAGGCAAGTCCAAAGGACAGATGCAGGGGCCACAGAGAACAAGGAACTGGGGCGCCACTCCCATGGAGAAGAACTGAGCCCTAGTCAAGGAATATTCTCTTCCCTAGAATAAGGAGCCCCTGCGCTGTGTGCCTGGCTGGAGTTCAGAATTGTTAAGGATGAGTGACTGCTATGAGCCTCCTCCTACTTCTCTCTTTTTAATTTTTTGTTCTGTTTCTTTTGCTTTGTTTTTCTAAGAAGAGCAGCTGCCATGTGCAGTACTTCATCTGGATGCATTTGGAGTCTTGGAAGCTTGACCACTCTACATTCTTCTACAAATGGACCTTGAGAGCTTGTTTGGAGGGTCTGGCAGGGGAACACAGTTACTCATAAACGTATACCCTTGACCAAAGAACAATCCTCCTCTGTCAGGGAAAGTCATCCTCTTTCACCAAGCACATAGTTTTGGGAGGGACACAGAAGGAGCCGTGAGAGAGGAAGGGGACACCCACCTTGCCAGCCAGATCAGCCAGATCAACCCTGGTGATCAGTAGGTTGACAAATGTCAGAGCCAGATCCCTCACATCCTACCTATCTGTCTTTTTTGAATTAGGTTTTGACTCTGGTTATCTTGACTCTGTCCTCTGTCCTCTGTCTCACCATTGTATATTTGGTGTAAGGGTCAGGTAACTTATCTTTTCAGTTCATGGATCTCAAGACTAAGAAGAGCTGCACCCAAATGACTAGGTGAGACTCTGAGGGTCTTAGAAGTGATGAGTGTGTTTGAATATGGGAAAGACTGGAGAGCAGACTATCATAGACTGGCAAATTGATCTCCCCCAAGGAATCAGACCTCCCAGTACCCACATCTTTGTTGAGTCTCCTTGCACTGACTCCCAGCTTGACTACATGTATATCTTTGGCCAATAAGATGTCAACAAACATGACAGAATAAGATATCAACAAACATGATAAAAATAAGGATTTGAAGGGAACTTGTAAGTTTGGGATTTGTCCTCTTATAATGCTGCCCTCGTCATGGCACAGTCTAGCTTCCTTGAAAATAAAAGGCCATGGAGGAAAAAAGGTCCAACCATTTTAGCTGTTCCAGGTGAACCCAACCTCCAGTCAACCTTGTAGCTCAATACAGCCACGTGAATGAGCACAGGAAAAACCAACAGAAAACCACCCAGCCAGGTCCCAGAATAATTACACAGAAATAGATAATTGAAATAAGAATTTAGTAAAAGTACAGTCCCAGGAGTTATTGAGAGATGAGGCTAAGTTCTAATTTAATCGACCCTTTCCAGTGCCTGGAGCCAGCCTACCTCCCCATCTAACCAGCCTACCATTTTAGCTTCTCTCCATTGATAATGGATTCTCTCTCATAAATCTTATTCTTCATAACCATAGTTCAACTTTTGCCCTTACTTGCCTCTACCCAGGTCTCCCAAAATCATACCATGAGGATCTTATATTATGTTTGTCAATTTTAATGAGTTTTGAAATAAGATCAGCCCTTATATGATGTCATAAATACATCCTTGGGCCTTCTGTATTCTACTATCCCAGATTATAAGGTTGTACATGTGTCATGGGAATAAACCTTCATCAAGAGGAACCACCATAGCGGCTTATTTTAGAAGACAGCTTTCTTTCTCAAGCTGTTTTGTCATTTTTGCAAAAACGTCTGTTTTTAAGTACCTTCTTTTTTTCCTCCAGGTTCTACCTGAGCCTGGGCTCCCAAGCAAGGTCAGGAAAATTAGAAAATCCTCCACCACTCAGATTGATGAGGCAGATCCAAGTACTTCAATGCCCAAATCCCTCCTGGGAAGTAACTTCCATGCTCACGAAAGGACAGTAACTCTTCCAGGTTGCAGCTCACTATATTGTCTCTCAGAAAATGAAAGAGGGAAATGATCCAAACAGTCTCCCTTATTCACTGCCAAGGACACTGGAAAGAAATAAGCTTCCACTTATTCTATCACTTCACCCACTCCTGTCCTCAAACCCATGAGGCAGGCAGAGCTGTATCCACATGTCCAATTTATGGATAAGGAAACCGAGCTTCCAGAAGGATAAGTGCCTAACATAAGGTCCCAGAGCTTGTATGAGGTGTTATAACCACAGCTTAAATTCAGGTCCCTCTTTTAAAACAGGACTCTGACATTTTTTTCTGCTTTTTTGGAGAAACCTGGACCAAAGCCCTGAATCTTCAGCTTATAAGCAGGTGAAGTTGAGCTCGTTTTGTAACCTCACAAGTGAAGTATGGGTAGTGATAGCTGCATTAGAGAGTTCTTATGAGGATTAGATTAGATAAAGTAGGAGAGGGGAGCAGTTAAATATGTAGGCACTGAGCCAGACTGCACTGAATCCCAGTTCTCCTAATTCCTAGCTGGGTGGACTGGGCCAAGTTGTTTAACTTCTCTGTGACTCTGTTTCCATGACTTTAAAATGGAAAGAAACATAGTAGCCTTACTCATAGGATCTGGGTATAGATTGAGGAGGAGCTGATATATGAAAAGCTCTTATAACAGGATCTGGCTTACAGTAAGTATCAGTTTCATCATCCAAATCCTGGCACATGAGTCACATTCAATTGGCTGCAAGTCCTACACTCTTTTCAAGTCCTTCTACAAGTCCTTCTGCTCCCTGTTACTTCAAAACTTTAGAGTTCACAGGCTCAACTTCCAGGCATTGGATGTCCAGTTTCTGAACCAAAAAACCACAAGTTCTCTTAGTTGGCACTGTTTTAAAAAATCTTTACTAAAATGAATAGAAAGTTTGTCTCTGCTTTGGTGAAACACAAATGATTTTTTTTTGCTTGACTGTAGTTGACTGTATTAAATAAATTATTCACTATGACAGAGTAAAAGGCTGAACATTTTTGAACAGAAGAGACAGTCCTCAACCGCCTAAGAAAGCTCCATGGTCCCCTGTGGAGTTGAGCAGACACCAGTAGGGATCGATGTCTCAGAGAACCGAGACTATATGTCAGCCATTCAACAAACTTGCATCATCCTCTATCAGCTTCTGTGACTCTGAGCTCTGGGAATAAAAGAAGACGTCAATCAGAAACATTAATAAATGTTGAGTCTGAAAACAGAAGAATTTAAAAATGATGACAGAAATTCAATGCATATTCAGGGAAGTTCCATTACATGTGCTTTTAACTTACTACGCTTTAAATATATGCTCTCAGGTAAAAAGAGAGAAGGAAACTCAGAGAGACAGAGAAAAACTACACAAGGAATGTAGTTGATTCCAAACAAAATTCCCTGCCCCTACACCTGGGAATGAAAGTGACGTGGGTCCATGATTCTGCTACCCTTTGGGAGATTCCCATATATCTCCCCAACATGAGCTCTCACCTCACCGCAGTGAGTGTGAATGTAAGGCTAACCAATGGGAAACTGCTTTTCACACATCTGCCCCCAAATGCAAGCCAATGTCTTCCCCTGGTGCCCAACAAAAGCAAGAGCCATCTGCTCCAATAATGGAAGAGAAACTGGCTGCAGTGGATTTCCCAACACAGATGTCAGCCTCCAATGAGTTGCCTTCCTAAGGATTTTCAAGTGTAATCTTAACAACAGGAGACTTTCACATTATAGGCAACTCCTTTGTTCTGTTTCTTAGATTTTCTAGAACAACGTTTCCTCCCTGGATCTTCAATGTAACCTAGAAAAAGAAACTTCAGTCTTCCTTCTATAATGCTAGATGTCAAGCCTTCTAATTTCTCACCCATAAATTTAATTGGATTGCATTTTGATGATTTAAAGGATTGTGATCTTTTGTAAAAAAAAAAAAAAATAGAGATATTTATCCCTGCTTCACCAATCCTAACAACTATTATGTGTTCATCTCATACTTAGGGCACTAAACCTTCAGTCTCTGGACTCTGGCTGCATTCCCTACTTGGAATATAGTGTTTGCAATAATAAAACTCAGCAGGAGTCATTTCTTTGAAAAAACAAATGAGCATAGCATTAGTAATACACTTTCATCTCGTGCTATGAAAGTGATACCCTGTCAGGAAGACTTGTTTCAAGTTTATCTGAAACTCATTTATCCTGAATGGGTTAAAGTATTGCATCTCCCAGGAAATTATCCATGGGTGGGGAGAGGGGAGGAGAAAACTTAGAGACTTTTGAAACACAACTTTTAACACAGAAGAGATTCAGACAGATAAAATTTCAGTTTTCGTTAGAGTGAAAATTTCTTAAACCTAAAGCTTTATTTTACATGTAAAATAACAATGGAATTATCCTATTTTCTCTTTCTCAACCTGAATATCAGTACATTAAATTCAAATTTTTGGCCTAGGTTATGTTATGAAGAAGCAAAGCAAAACAAAAAACAAAACAGAACGAAAATCTCAAATGCTGGATTGATAGCTACTGAATTGTAACTTAGTAATTGATAAAGTGATTAGTATTATTCCCATTTTACACATGAGGAGCCTGAGTTTCCAGGATGTTAAATTATATATTCTAGTCTCATAAGTGATGGAAGTAAGATTGAACCTAGGTCTCCTGACACCAGAATGGCTTTTTCTCATATGACTCAACTCTCTGAACCATAGCACCAGAAAAAAAGTTAGCTAGTCTCACTCCCTTCATAATCAGAGATGTGTCTACTATGTTCTGAGCCAATGACCAAGAAAATAAAGAAGAAAAACACCCAAGCGCTCCTCTATGCTAAGGCCTCAGACACATCCAGAAGTTATAGTGTCCTCTTTCTCAGGGAAAACACTTCCTCCCTGAGAGCTGGTGGGACAGTGCCTATAATCTGTGAAAATCACAAATCCATCCATCAACACCCCAACCAAAATCGGAACAAAAGAGACATAAAAGCCCAAAACAATTCAACTAAAATGACACTTGAAAGTGTAAACGATTTAGAAATGTAAGGCAGGGGCACCAATAACATTGCACCCAGACGGCTGAGCACTTGGCAGAGGAGAAAGGGGGGCTTTATGTTTAGTGCATCAAACATGCTGCTGGTGGTGGCAGCCAGGCCTCCCCAGCCTCCTTCGCTCAGCTTCAAGGAACTAGAAGAGCTACAGTCGCTAAAAAGCACTGGCAGCAGCAGAAAAAGAAAAATATCTGGGTAACTTGAGATTAACTTTCTACCCCTCATGCAGATATATGCAGAGTGGGCAGAAGCAGAAAATAGAAATTCCCAATCACCTTCTTACAATCTTCCCCCAGGATTCTCCGAGACCACGATGCGGTTGATGGTGGCAATGTGTATTCCTTTACTGAAACCCAGAAGACTGGCTTCTTCAGTAAACACACTGTTTTTCACACACTTTGATTCTGTCATTTATATTTTTCAATTTTCTAATCCATTTCTTCCAATAGCTTCCAAGAAAAAAGGAAAAAAAGCTTTCAAAGTATAATGTAAAAGTATACAAATGGATAACCATACGTGTATACACTTCTGGATGCATTTAAGTGAGTATTTTGATTCTGTTGACAAAGCACAAAATGAAGTGGATACTAGAAAATAAATTTATTCCTCAGGCGTAATTCAGGCCTTCCAAAATCAAGCAGAAGCCCAAATTATTTGATCAAGTGAACCTGATAATAACTAACCATGCACTATCGGTCAATTGTGTGTGGGGACAACTTGGTCGAGTGCCATTGCTTATGACTGCTATCATTGCCCTCTACAATGAAGCATTTAGACACTTAACAAGTTTTAAATAAGCATTGCATCTCACCATTTACAATGGCCCTGAATAATGAACCCTCTGAGGCTTAATTTATACATCCGCATAATTAGGAGGTTCAAATAAATAATCTCTGATATCCACCCAGCTATCTCATTTTTTAAGAATCATCTAAGACCCTCAGTATACCTAAAATATAAGCAAGTTGTAAATTCTAATTTAAACCAAATGAAAGTCAAGAGACTATTTTAATGAAGTAATAAAAGCAATGGACAAAAGTCAAAAAGACTGGGTTCTAATTCTGGTGCTTCTATTATGTGTTCTGGTTATCTCCTGGCTGTTTGAAAACCACGCTAAACTTGGTGGCGTATGCAACAGCAATCAGTTCTGAGTATTTCCTCTCTGGAAGTTTCAGGACTCGGGAGATGGGCCCTGTGCAGGGCTTGAGTCATCTTAAAGTCTCCCTTATTCCCATGCCTGGCTCTTGATGCGGGCCATCAGCTGGGACTCCAGCCCAGTACACTTGTTGGCCAAATACTGACAGGTGGCCTGCACTTCCTCGTGGTGTGGCAGCTGGATTCCAGGAGAGAGCACTGTAAGAGATAGCGAGAGCCAGATGTGTTGTGCTGCCTGTCATGATCGGTCTGGAAAGTTCTGCTGCGTTCTCTTTGGTGGAACCAAGCCACTAAGTCCTGTCCATATTCAAGATAAAAGGAATTTGGCTCTACTTCTTGATGGGAGGAAAGTCAACGATTTACAACATGATTTCTGAAACCACCACATTGGCTTTGGTCAAGTCACTTAACATCTAGAGCGCTATGATTCAATAGTTTATCAAAATGTACCATTTTAGTGTCTAAAAGTCAAATATATAACAGCAATGAATTCAGCTGTATTTCTCCAAATATTCTGTCTTTCAAGAGATCAATAGCAAAAATAATTAGCATTCATTATGTGAATACTATGCTAAAAAGTTTAAGTATATTTTATATTTCCTATGTCATAGTTACAAGGGTCGTCCCCTTTAACTGCTACAAATGCACCTTAAGTTCAGAGTAATAAGCTAACATTCAAGAATACTGGCAAACTCTATGTTTGCAATTCCCCACATAAAGAAAGATTGTCAACATTTCTTTGGAGTTCTGTGAGAGTAACATATTTAGTTTAAGACATGTTTTCAGTATGCTGATCATTATGAGGGAATGTTATTTACTCTTTATTTGAAAAATGAACACAACTGCCTCAAGTCCTTCTTCCAAGTTCATCTGGGCATAGTATTCTGTAAAATAGGTCATCCCTAAAGGGGATCCTTTAATCAGAAGACACAAATATGTCATGATTCAGCAGGCCGATCCTCCAGGAAAACCTGTGAACTGCATTTGAGGACACCCATCCAATAAAGAAAACTTTCCCCCATCAGAGGAGACACTCAGCACTTGGGGCAGGCCAGGCTGTGGCAAAATCCCCAAGTAGAACTTTGTAAGAATGACAGATCCCTAACCCAAGTGTTACTGAGCACCACACCAAAGAAGCCTGCTTCCTCCCCAGAGCACTCCGTTCAAACTGGTCTCATTATTTTAAAACACAGCCATAAGCTTAACAAGAGGTACATGTAAAAGCCAACCCCCATGCGATCAGGGACTCAGCTGAAGAGTGAGTGTGTGCAAAGACCAGGAGTTAAGTTCCATAGTGCGGGCTCCCCTGCTGATTATTGACATATTGACCGAGACAAAACAGTCAGAGAGTCAGGCCATCCCTGAGTCTTCCAAATCCACACCATTTTATTGCAATGGAAAATATCCTTGCAAGGAAGCTGGAGAGCACGATGCTGATGGTACTAAACAGGTGCAGGCCCCAAAGAGGTCTACCCTTCGTCATTTCCAAATGACCAGAGTGACCTTTTGGAAACAGTCAGATTTAATTTGACACAAACATCCACAAGGAGCCTGGAGTCCATTCTATGTTAGCCTTGGAGGAAGGAAGGAGGAAAGGAAGGAAGGAAGGAAGAAGGAAGGAAGGAAGGAAAGGGTGGAAGAAAGTGAGGAAGAAAGAAAGAAGGAAAGAAAGGGGAAGGGAGGGGAAGAGAAGAGGAAAGGAGAGGAGAGGAGAGGAGAAGTAGAAAACATCGCAAGAAGGAAGGGAAAAGAACAGACACTGTTCGACTTTCTCCTAGGAATTCATCCTATTAAAAACTGCTTCCATGCACAATCGACACTCAAGGGCCTGAGGTTTTATTGTGGATCAGTACAACACCAAACATATACAGAACGAAAGCTAAATCTGATGTTGCTTGAATGAAAATATCCCTAAAAAGAAATCAAACTGTCCTCTTGAGAAATACAGAGGGAAGTCCAAATAAAACTTAATAACAGCATTTATCGAAATGGTTGCCATGCAGTTAGATTTCTACCAGTTTTAAACACCTGGTGAATAGTCACTGCTATCTTGTGGAATTTCTGTTAAACAATTAGCTTGGAAACATTTCCCAGACTGTGAGTGCTATATGCTTTTTGAGGATGATCGGAAGGCTCAGAGATTATTACTGCTTGTTGCAGAACTAACATGTCAGTGGCATCTTGAAGCTGTGGCAGTGGCTATTTCAAGGTCCAGACCACACGGAACCACAAGAAAACAATTTTAATCCAAACTTTGTGGCTAGTTTCTAACAGACCTTGTTCAAGGCAGCTCAAGTGCCCAAATATCCTAATATTCTCTGGAAATGCAATGAGATTTCAGAGCAGAGACCATGCCCCTAAAAAGCTCAAGTTTCAAGAAATGGACAAAGATGACAAACAACATTCCTGTAAGATGATCAATCACTGAATCGTCACTTTGTTTGACATTTTCTCATCCTGGGGATGTTACTTGTTTCCCTCACAGTAAGCAGTCATTTCTTACTGACCACAAAGACTCAGAATTAATTTTAGAATTAACTAACGTTGCTAAGTGTTTACTGTGAGCTAAGGACGACGCAAGGTGCTTTCAAATGCTTGCATCTTATTAGTCCTTCTCTCCTCATCTGGGTTTAAATTCCCACTTCTCCTACTACACGACTCGAGTAAATGACTTAACATTTGGGGTCTCAGTTTTCTCAGGGACAGTGGGAGCAATCATTGTACCCACCTCATAGGATTACTGTCAGGATCAAATAAAATAATGTTCCTGTCGGTAAATAGGAATTTTTTTGGTTGCAAACAAATTAAAAAAAACTCAAAGAAAATAAATGATTTGGAGAAAATATGGAGGAAGTAAAAAGATTAAAGAGAAAGTGAAGGACAGGGCTCTCACCAGATAGGAACCTGGAGACTCCCAGATAGTGTTCATGGCAGAATACGCTCTGTAGCCCCACAGCAGAGCTGCTCTATGGGGAATGAATTCTAGCTGTATCTTCCAGTGACTTTGTTCAATATTTAAGATCCTCAAGCCCGAAAATCTGCTTAACCATATGTGGAGTATGTGACTTCCCTTTAGGTATATTGGGCCAAACAAAAAAAAACAACCTGGCAAAAGGACCCCATCCACAGCAATGGTGAGAAAGGAGGCTCCACAGTCCCACCGAGAGCACCCACACTAGGGGAGAGGGCAATCCCCCAGAAGAAATTGAATGCTATCAGAGGAAAGAAGAATGTATGCTACATGTCACCCAAGATGACAAGAAATACAATAAAAATCCCTACAATAAAAAATACATGGCACATGTCAGGACTCAACAAATGTCAATTCTCTACAGCTTCTTTATGATGCTATTATTAGCCCCATTTTGCAAAGAGATAAACTAGAGCTGAGAAAGGTTAGGTAATTTTCCCAAGTCACACACGACATAAGTCAACCCAATCATCTGAATGCCAGCACCAAACACTTTCAGTGGGAAGAATTAGAGAGGGTGAAGTGTTGAGAAAAAACAAAGAGCTGTTTAGATGGATGAGGACAGAACAAAATCTGTTTAGGATGTTGGTCCTTAAAATGGCTTTTCCTTAGGCACAGCATGAATTTTGAATATCTTGCTCTTAAGTCGAGCAGTATGTTCTGTGATCTCTGGACATGCATATCTGTGGGGTCAGATGTCATTACTCCCCCTTCAAGAAGCCTGCTGCTCAATGAAAGAAAAACCAAACTTCAGAGAGGTCAGAGGGTGTAAGTACAGTTTTACCCTCCTGTTTTCTGATGAGATGGATAGGGGATAGTAAATGTTTATGAAGCCAGATACACATGAATTTTCAACTAATCTCACATGCAGGAAAAGGTACCTAAGGCAGCTGAGATAACAGAAAGAATTGGTATCTTTTGACTGTTATCTGGAGTTTTCCTGAGCCTGAGACCCCAGTCATTTCTAATTGATAGCAAAGTCTGTTGCCACCAGCAAAAATACCAAAAATTGAAGAAAAAGATTCCATTCGTTTCCATGAGTTGCTTCCCCATCCCTGCCCCACGATCACATTTCCAAGAAAAAAATTGTTTAATTTAAATTCAATTTAGTTAACATATGGTGTGTTAATTTCAAGGGTAGAATTTAGTGATTCATCAGTTGCATATAACACCCAGTGCTCATCACATCAAGTGCCCTCCTTAATGCCTATCAGCCAGTTACTCCATCCCCCCCCACCCCTTCCCCTCCAGCAACCCTCAGTTTATTCCCTATAGTTAAGAGTCTCTTATGATTTGCCTCCCTCTGTTTTCCTCTTACTTTATTTATTTATTTTTTATTTTTTCATTTAAATTCAATTAGCCAACATATATCATTAGTTTTTGATGTAGTGTTCAATGATTCATTAGTTGCATATATTATTTTATTTTTTCCTTCCCTTCCCCTATGTTCATTTGTTTTGTTTCTTAAATTCCACATATAAGTGAAATCATATGATATTTCTCTTTCTCTGACTTATTTCACTTAGCATAATATCCTCTAGTTCCATCTAGGTCGTTGCAAAACGCAAGATTTCTTTTTTTGATGGCTGAGTAATATTCCATTATATATATGTATTCCATATATATATATATATATATCACATCTTCTTTATCCATTCATCTGTTGATGATGAACATCCAGGCTCTTTCCACATTTTGGCTATTGTGGGCATTGCTGCTATGAACATTGGGGTGCAGGTGCCCCTTCAAATCACTATGCTTGTATCCTTTGGATAGATACCTAGTAGTGCAGTTGCTGAGTCATAGGTAGCTTTATTTTTATCTTTTTGAGGAGCCTCTATACTGTTTTCCAGAGTAGCTACACCAATTTGATTTCCCACCAGTGGTGGGTCAACCACAATAGGACTGCTCATTGTGGATGCCGACCATGTGCAGGGACTCGTGTTTTCTGTGCAACTCTCATAGCAACTGGAAGTGATATATGATTATCCCTATTTTACAGATAAGAATGACCTCAGCAAGGACAAATGACTTACCCAAAATCACACTGTTCATAGAAGCAGGGTCAAAACTGTCTGTCTCCACCGCCCACAGTTTGCTGCAGGGCACTATGCCCATACCTGCAGCTGATTCTCACCCTAACCCCCAAGACTGGAAAGACCTACAAAGCAAGATCTCATTTTTATGGATTAAGTTGAATTGTATTAAGTTGCCAGTTTTATAGGATGGAGTCAAATATCAATAGCATTTAGTTCAACCTTTTTCAATATAAGCATTGTTCTAAGCACCATTACATGTTATCTCATTTTGTCCTGACAACGGTGCTTTGGAAGACATGCCTACTATTATTAGTAATAATACCTACTATTATGGTCCCCACTGCATAGATGAGGAAGCTGAGGCACAGAGAAGTTAGAAACTGTGCGGTTTCACAGCCAAGAAGGGGCATTGCAAGAATTCAACCACATACTCATCCACAATGCCAATCTTGGAAAGGAGGGGGGAAATGTTCATAAAGTCATTGATCTTTTCTCTTTCCTTCATGAAAATACCTTCATGAAGTTAATCATTTGCCAAGAATTTATTGAGGGCCTATATTCTGTGCCAGGCACATATCCTGACCTGCCTTTCACCTACGAAAAATCTGTCTGCGGTATATGGAGGCTCCTTCCTACAGAGTGTTTCTCCTATTGGAAAGCTGAAGATCAATAAAGATTCCTTCCTTCCTTCCTTCCTTTTTCCTTCCTCCCTCTCTCTCTTCCTTCCTTCCTCCCTCCCTCCTTCTTTCCCTTCTTTCTTTCTTTTTTCTTCTTTCTATGATATACTGCTTGTTTTTCTTTCAATTCTAATAATAATATGTGTTGGTCTCGAGGGCCAAACAAATCAGAGCACATATATATAAATGCCAATAAGTCTCTACCTGCTTAACTTCAATCATACCCCTGAAGGAGCCAATGGTAGGAGTTTGAGTGTATATATATCATTCCACACTTTGCCTATACCAACACTTATATATTTGTGTACGTATTTTTCAACATATAACTCTATATTTTGATATATAATTCTTCACATTTGAGTTTTACCATACACATTACCCTGAAACTTGCATTTTGTTCTTAATACCAATCTGAGATATTCCTTCATGTTCTTTATCTGCTCTTTTTTATACTTATATCATATTGCATAGAATATCATAATGCAGAGTTCGGTAGACCATGGCCCTCTGGCTAAATCTGGCCTGCTGCCTGTTTTTGTAAATAAAGTTTTATTGGCACTCAGCCACATCCATTTTTCATAATTTTTTTATGGCCGCTTTCTTGCTTCAATCATAGAGTTGAGCAATTATAACAGATACTGTATCACCCCCCAAGCCTAAAACTGGTAATTTTTTTTTAATTTTGTGTTTCTCTGATTACTAAAAAGGCTAAAAATCCTTTTAAATCTTTGTTATCCATTATATTTGCTCACCTGTGAATTGTCTCATTTACTTTGCTCACTTTTGTACTATGTTGTTAAGAGTATAACATGCGGGGACCCTCAGGAGGGTTGAGTGTCCAACTAGGTTTCGGTTTGGGTCACGATATCATGGTCGTGAGACCGAGCTCTGCATTGAGCTCCACAGTCAGTGTAGAGTCTGCTTGAGATTCTCTCCCTCTGCCTCTCCCATTCGTATGCTCTGTCTCTCTCTCTCTCTCTCTAAAATAAATAAATAACTCTTAAAAAAAAAAGTATAACATAGGGTTAAGCATGATTTCTCCACATATTGCTGGAATTAGCTAAAATCCTGACCCCAATGCTTATTATGTGATATAGGGCATGTTGCTGGATTTTTCTGTGCCTCAGTGTCTTAATCTATAAAATGGGGTGGGAATACTGCCCCCACCTATTAAATTATCGTAAGAATTAATTAACTATTATTATTTAGCACTTCTCTTTTTTTCCCTTGTTGCCAATCTGCTTAGTCAAACAGTAAGAATTTTTTGCAACTTCCCCCTCAAAATCCCCAAAACACTGAGAACTTTTAAAGCCACTAAAAAAATATGTTCTTGGCCTGCAGGGGGCCAGGGAGGCCCCTAGCCAGGAATAGAATATCCTGGTGACATGATTCTGGGTGGTGCTGGATAAAATCTTGTTTTGTTTCTTTACCCCAGACCTTTCCTACATCACCCCAATAAACAATAAGTGAATCTTACAATACTAAGTGAGGTTACAGCAGGCCCCCAGGAATGACCTTCTTAACATTAGTTTTGTTGTACAGATAGTAAAAGATAGAGCCCAAAAGTCACTTAGCCTACGATCTGCCTGATTAAAAAAAAAAAAAAAAAAGGTTAAGTTCCAGATCTCCAGCACTTTGGGAAAGTACTTATATCCCTTTCATTGTTCTTACTATCTGTGCCTTACATTAAACTCATATGTACATGTCCTATCTTAGCTACTAGCCTGAAAACAGCTTGAGGACAGACTAAGCATTTGGGTCATTTCCTGTGTCCCTTACAGTGCCCAGCAGAGTACGTTACACAGAGTAAGTGCTCATTAAATATTTACTGCATAAATAAACATCAACTGCCTCTCCTGATTTGTTTCTTTCTCAAAGACAAAACACAAAGTAAAAGAAAGAAATTTTAGTTAATTTAGGGCTTGGGGTCACTGGGTTCTGATGAACTGAAGTCTTGTAGGTTTTAAGGTTTCTACTGTATATTACAAGATCCTCTTTCATAAGGGAGTGTTGAAACTTAAGAGAATCTGGAATTCCCCAGGACGTCCTCTTTTGGAATTTAGAAACTAAAACTTAAATGGATTTAATCTTGAATTTTCAGGAATTAGATGATCAGAATCAAGCAGAAAATAATAACAATAATTAATTATAATAATAATAAAATAACTGATACCTAGTTAGCATGTGACATATAATACATCAGTTAATCTCAACAAAATATGAAGTTGGCATTGTTCTTATCCTCATTTTATACATAAGGAACTTAAGACACAAAGTGATTAACTTGCCCAAGGTCACACAGCTGGGATATGACACACCAAGATTTAGCCTCACGCAGTGTGGCTCCAGAACCAACACATACCTTTCTATTTTGCGGTGGAAATGTTGCTGGCAGTCTTCTAAGGACAAAACACTATAAGGAGAGGAGTCCTGTTATCTTAAAGCCCTAGAGTTACATCAAGAGACCTGGGCTTGATTCCTGGATTCATAGTGATATGTTGGCAAAACTTCAAGCAAACTAGCAAGTCACTTTTCCTGGACCTCAGTTTTCCTAACTATACAGTGGGGATAATGATACCAGCCCAGAATCTACCTCACAGTTACCTAAATTGGAATGAGATCATGTATATAACAAACACCTTCTAAACTATAGAGCAAACTCTCATGATCATGACTTCCAAGGAAATAGAATCTCAACATTTAGGTTGAGGGAAGGGTAAGAAGAAGAATATATTAGTCTACTCAGGCTGCCATAACAAAATCCCACAGACTGAGTGGCTTACACAAAAGAAATTTATTTTCTCATAGTTCTGGAGGCTGGGAAGTCCAAGAGCGATGGTATCAGGTTTGACTTCTCCTGAGGCCTCTCTCCATGGCATCCAGATGATCTCCTTCTAGCTGTGTCCTCACATGGTCTTTCTTCTGTGCACATGCATCCCTGTTGTCTCCTTTTGCATCCAAATTTCCTCTTCTTATAAGGACACTAGTCAAATTGAATCAAGGACCACCCTAAAGGCCTGATTTTATCTGAATCGCCTCCTTAAGGAACCTCATCTCCAAATACAATCACACTGTAAGGTACTGGGGTTGGGGCTTCCACATATGAATTTGTGGGTAGGGTCACAATTCAGCCCAGAACAAAGAAAATCTCTTTGAATTAAAGGAAGTGTTAGCTATACCCACTGCCCCACAAAAAGTGGGTACAAGTAGGGGCACCTGGGTGGCTCAATCAGTTAAGTGTCCAACTCCTGATTTCAGCTCAGGTCATGATCTCAAGGTCCAGGGGTCGAGCCCCATGACTGGCTTTGTGCTCAGCAGGGAGTCTGCTTGAGAATTATTTCCCTCTCCCTCTGCCCCTCTCCCGGCTTGTGCGCTCTCTCTCTATCTAAAATAAATAAACATATCTTTTTTTAAAAAGTGGGTACAAGTAGGTGACATGGAGATGTTCAGAGGATTTATGCTCCAAATTGTGAACAGCCCAGATCACCCAGGTCATCATGACACTTGAAGCTGAATCATACAGCCAATTATCTTGATTATTCTCATTTCACAGCTGTGATAGTTCAGGGATTATGAGGAGTCTTAGAAAAGAAGATTAATTATAGGGGCACCTGGGTGGCTCAGTCATTAAGCGTCTGCCCAGGTATTTTCTGTCCCAGGGTCCTGGGATCGAGCCCCGCATCGGGCTCCCTGCTCTGTGGGAAGCCTGCTTCTCCCTCTCCCACTCCCCCTGCTTGTGTTCCCTCTCTCACTGTGTCTCTCTCTGTCAAATAAATAAATAAATAATCTTTTAAAAAAAAAAAAAAGAAGATTAATTATAATGGCAAATTTCCCCAAAAAAGTCTAAAAATAATTTTAAGTATGTTGCCAACCCTACAGGTTATTGAACATCTTTAGACTGGAACTAACAAAAAAAGGACTTCTAAAATTAGAGAACTCTACATCCTGTATAGTGAGAGGGAAAAGAGAGTGAATTTGTCTCTAGCTGTGTGTGAGAATGTGGCTCTGTAGTTAATTGATGCTTTACTAGTCCCATTCCCTTGCTTAGGCACACTCCTCTGTTGAAATCCCCTTTCCTCAACTGATTAAAAGAGGCTGAATTTAAATGTCACCTTCTCCATGAAGCATCCTTTGATCACTGCAGGAAGGGATCTTTTTCCTTTGAAAGTCATTCTGTTTTCTTATATATCTCAGAATAACTTAGGAGTAAAGACTAAGCTCTTGCAACAAAAAGACACAGAAATATTGTGGCTTGAATGAGATGAAAGTTATGGCTTTCTGTCTTACAATCCCTGAAATGAGCAGTCCAGGTTAGTCCCCATCATTTAGAGACTCAGACGTCTTCCATCTTTTGGCCCCACGATACTTTCGGTCATTGTCCTTTTTCACTTGGTTGAAGTTGGGTCACAGGCACAGCTCAGGAGAAAAAAGATATAGCAAGGATCTAGGGACAATGATGTTCTTTTATTTATTTATTTATTCATTATTTATTCATTCATTTATTTTAAGTAGGTTCCACACTCAGTGTGGAGCCCAATGCAGGGCTTGAACTCACGACCCTGAGATCAAAACCTGAGCTAAGCTCAAGAGTCAAATGCTTAACTAACTGAGTCACCCACGTGCCCCCAGTGATGTTCTTTTAAACAAAAGAGGCAACATTTGAAAATACCATTTCTGCTCACATTCCATGGTTAAAAACTGTCTCATAGCTATACCCAACTGCATAGAAGGATGATGTGTTTGTCAGGGTTCTCCAGAAAAACAGAACCAATGGGATAGATAGATGATTGATAGATGATCGATTGATAGATAGGTAGATAGATAGATAGATAGATAGATAGATAGATAGATAGAGGATTCATTATAGGAATTGGTTCATGTGGTTATGGATGCCAGGATATCCCACAATTTGCTGCCTAAAAGTTAGGGAACCAAGAAAGACAGTGGTGTAATTCAGTTCAAGTTCAAAGGCCTGATAACCAAGAGAGCCCAGTATCTGGAGGCAGGAAAAGATGGAGGTTTCAGCTCAAGCCAAAAAAGTGCAAATTCGCCCTTCCTCTGCCTTTTTGTTTTATTCAAGCCCTCAATGGATCAGATGGTGCCCACCTGTATTAGTGAAGACAATCTTTGCTCAGCCTACCTGTTCAAATGCTAATCTCTCCTGGAAAATCCCTCACAGACAGACCCAGAAACAATGTTTTAGCAGCTCTCTGGTTATCCTTAGCCCAGTTGACACATAAAATTAATGAGCACAGCTGGAAGATAGGGAAGCAGGTCTTGTGGATAACTGGCTGTCACCACTCCACATTCTTATAGCACTTTTTCTTAGAGTTTCTTGCATGGGTGTTTTATTTCCTCAACTGGTTGTAAACTCCAAAAGTGCAAGGATGACTGGACGTTTTGCATCATGACGGCTCAGTGCCCCACTCGTAAGTGTTGAATGAAAAAGTTGCGTGAGTGAACGTTCACCTTTTTCTTATAGAGTACTCTGAGTACTTTTTCCTAGTGAGTCCTCTGTCTGATCTTTCTTCTTGTAATACTTCAATTGTAATGAATCATTTATAAATGTATCTTTTTAATATGCCTTTCTCCTTGTGTATACTATATTCCTTTGTGACACTGTAATTATAATGAGGACAGGGACCAGGCCTACTGTGTATTTTACACAGGAAGTATGCCAAAAATAGTTATTCAAGAGTGAATGAGTGTATTTGTTCAAATGGTGGTGCTGCCTCCCTAAGAAATACAGGAGGTGAGGGTGATACTGAGAAGTGTCATACAGACTGGTAGCAGTTTCCTTTTTCTACCAGATACACAGCTAGTGTTAGGTGTGGTTTTGAGGATGGCTTCTGGCCAGTGGGTTATGGGTATGTGGGTAAAGTGAGGTCCACCACTTCCAGCCGTAGGTTATGTAACACCTCGAGTGTCATCCTCCACTCACACTTCCTCTGTCTACTGACCAGATACAAGAGGAGACACTGAGGTTTTGAGGCATGATGGAGCCATCAGATGGAAAAATAAAGGTTTCTGAGTCACCACGTGGAGCACTGCTATCTGAACACCTGCAGAGTGGGAAATATATTTCATCGTCTTGAGCCATTGATGTTTTGGGGTACTTTTGTAAAAGTATTTTGTCTACTTGGACAGATACGGGAAGAAAATCCCAGATGAAGCTGTCTGGAATTTCCTAGTTCTTCTCAGCAAGATGCTCCACTTCTTTCCTTATTTCCAGACATAAAATTTATTCCTAGAAATACTTGACTTGGAATAGTCAGTGAGACAAGCCTGATTCCTGGGTGTTACCAAAAGAAGAGGAAAATGAGTCTCTGACTAGGATCATGTCACCCACCAAAATGCCTGAAATTCTCACAACTAAAAACTCATTATTTTTAATTTTTAGAACCTGATGAAAAATTCGTTGTTTTTAATTTTTAAAATCTGAGTCTTAAAAATGCTTTATTGAGGTTAATGGACATATAATAAACCATACATACTTAAAATATATAATTTTTTTACATATGTATGCACCTGTTAAAGCATAACCACAATCAAGATAATAAACAAATGCAGCATCCCCAAAAGTTTCTTTAAGCCTTTTTTTAAGTCCATTCCTCCCTTTCTTTCTTATCCTCTCCTTCTGACATCCCCATCCCCAGATAACCCCTAATCTGCTTTCTGTCACTATGCATTTAGTTGTACTTCTTAGATTTTTATGCAAATGGAGTTACACAATATGCCCTGCTTTTTCTCTGGCTTCTATCATTTCCCATAAGTATTTTAATATTATTTTATATTGTAGAGTATATCAATAGTCCATTTCTTTATATTGCTGACTAGTGTTCCATTATATGAAGAGACCACAATTTGTTCATACATTCACCTGTTGATGGACATTAGGGTTGTTTCCAGTTTGGGGCTATAACAATTAAGCTGTTATGAACATTGGTGTGCAAACCTTTGTATAGACATATGCTTCAGTTTTTCTTGGCTAAATACTGAGGAATAGAAGGGCCAAAAAGGTATATGCTTAACTTCTAAAGAAAGTGTCAAAGTAAAATGAATGATTTTGCATTCCCACTGGCAATGTATGAGAGTTCCACTTTTTCTATATCCTCACCTTCATATAGTCCATCTTTTTAATTTTAACCATTAGTAAGTATGAGCGGTATCTCATTTGCCTGAAGCAAAAGTCCCAGAAGCTGCTTTTAAATGCCACTTTAACATTGTGAAAAGAACATGAACTGCAATGGTAGAAGAACTGGTTACATGTCTTCACAATATCATTTATTTAGGTACAACTTTGTCAGAGATGGAGGACATTCCAGGGGATGGCACATGCAAAGACTTGAACATATGAAAGACCTTGTGGGACAAATAACAAGAGTTCAACAATGCTAGAGTACAGTGAAAAGTTAAGACGGGCAAGACAGAACTCCCTAAGGGCAAGCAGTGGCCAGTTCATGAAGGGTATGGCATGCCCTGTAAATAGTTTAAGATTATGATCCTTGAAAAATGGGGATCCATGATGGTGGCAAGTGTCATAATCATACTCATGAGTTAGAACTGACATCTCTGTGAGGAACAAGCTGGAGGAGAGGGGAGCCCTTCCGGAGAGAGTCCTCTAAGAAGATTATTGCATTAATGCAGCTCAGAGATAATGAGGACCTGATCTAGGATGGTAGCAGCAGGGGGAGAGAATGGGAAACAAGATACATAAGGAAGAGAATTAGCCAGACTTGGGGGATGAGTCCCTGGGTCTTGAATGACTTGCAGGATTTTGCTTTAGACAGAGAGATAAGTAGGATTTCTCCTGTAACATAAGGAATAAAAGTTGGGTAGCAGATTTGTAGGGGAAGATAATAAATTTATTCTAAGACCCTGAGTTTAAGGTATCTCTAAATATGAAATTGGAAACATTTGGAAGTGAGGTTTTGCCTCATTTATTCAAAACAAATGTATTAATTATTGTTTATGTGCAAGGCATTGGAGGGAAATGGAGTTGTGTGGGGGTAGAAATAAGATCAGACCAGGAATTAGATATCTTGGTTTCCATACTGGATCCTCAGTCCGTTGGCTAATTTGTTTTCATTTATCTTACGTAAGTCTCTTAAACTCTTGGTTTACTCATCTGTAAAATAGAGGTAGTAATACCAGTCTTGGACATCTGCTGTAGAGTAAAGAGCAGTATTATATGAGAACATAAAATGGTGATTCAAAGGAGAAAGTGTTAAGAACCAAATAAGACACATATAGGGTCCTGGACCCAGAAGAGGGTTTATTTCCAGTTGGCTCTGACCTAACATTGCAACATGTAACTATTAATGCCCACACTATTTACAGCCACAAGTGAGGAGAAGGTCTTGAAGAAATGAGCCTTAAATGAACTTCAATGAGGCAAAGGGAAGGTTATGTCACAGCATGCTAATTGTGGCCCAGGCAGTGGGACAACTAGAGAAATTTGTTCTGTTCCTCCTAGAGGCCAGTGCTAAGGGACATCTGAGAGAGAACATATAAAGTGGCTCAGGATCTCCATCACTATGTGACTTTGTAGGACAGCAGAAACTGTTTGTAGGTTCATATGAGGGTGCTTGTGTCAATGAGAAGAACGATTCTCTAGAAATCAGAAGAGCAGAAGACCAGTCTCACCACCACTACATAATAGCTATGTGACCTTGGACAAGTCACTTACCATTTCTGGTTCTCTTTCCCCACATACAAAGAAAGGGCTTAAATGATCTCCACCAACCCTGCCAACTCTCACAATGGATGTCTTTATGAAGCCTTTCTGGACACATTGACCCTTGAAAGGGAAGCTCCTTCCCTTTGCTGATAAATATAGCCTGTTTGCTCAGCAAGATTAAAGAACATAATAAATATTCAAGCCAGGCACTGTTTGGACTGCGACACAGTTTAACAATGCTAATCTGCTGTGTGGCAGTCACAGCCTGCATCAACTTCCCATATTTATAAAGATGTCCTTATCATCCAGTGCGTGGGTCAGTCATAAACTCACATTTGTGTCGGTAACTTCATTTAGCTATCTCCCTGCCACTGGTTCGTTAGCTGAGGCTTAAGCACACAGCATAGGTCATCCAAGCAGAGGGAAAGTAAATCCTCCATATATTTTGAGGATCTAAATACTATCTCAGGACTACTACAAAGTGGTCCAGGGTATCACTTTCAGGATCTGGGTTTGCTGAGAACAGATTAATTGCTGCCCTGGTCAGGGCTAATTTTGCTAACCTCCCCAGCTCAGGACCCTGGACAAGTGTACAGCACTAAATAAGCTGGTAGGTGTGCCATGAAACCCTGAGAGTCTATTGGGTGGATTGAAGAAAGCTGCCTTCGAACTTAAATAGGGCAGATATCTTTGCAAGCAGCATAGTGGAAAGCTACCTCAGTCAAAATGTGCATGCTCTGCAAATGAGAGGGATGAGAGGCTTCTTTGGAGTTCTCCAAAGAAGTACTCATAAAGTTGGGGGGGAGGTGGGGGTGGGGAGGTGCTAAAAAACTCTCACCAGTATCTATTACTGTAAAGTGCCAGAAGCAATTATGATGTCATGTGTTGTCTAAAATTGGAGCAGTGAGACAGCTTGGGATGCAGTCAGAGCTAATAAACCAAATAAAATCCTCCAAGTTTTACTGCATTATATTGTTTCTTTACACAATTAGAAGCAACGAGGAAGGCATCTGCCACATTACAGTTGATTTATTCCTTCTTTATTTTCTCTTTTCTCTTTTCTTCCTTTGTTAAAAAGAAAGTATATGAAGTGGGATTGGAGATAAATTTCAAAGGTTACATCAGGAAAAAGAGGTGCTGTTACTTTTTTTTAAATGTCTTCCTGGATAGATACAATGTAACTTAACTGTTGCAAGCTTTGAAAATAGCCCCCTGATTAAAATATGCCTTCCTGTTTTGTACTTGTTTTAGCATCAAGCGTCTGAGAAAGAAACAAAGAGCTTCCCATCGTAAATGAGAAAGAGAAAATAAAAGGGATGCCTGCCACTTGGGATGCTTCTAATAAATTCTACCTAAGAAGGTCCAGTGCAAGGGGGCTACTTTCCAAGGTGTTTCTTTAATTCAGGTTCCTAAATTCAAACATATGTTTCTTTAACTTCCTTTGGATCTGACAAGATTAAGTTGAGAAAAGTCAAGAGCTTATGTTTTCATTTTCCGTGTGATGAAAACATGCCTACTTTTCATGTGATTTTCAGATGAGATCAGTTGACTTCTTTCTCTGAAATGCTGACAATAGGAGAGCTTCAAGGGGAAACTTCAGGACACAGAAGCCACCAGGTTTATTTTTCCTTGGTCCCTGGCCAGCCAGACAAGCCAGTTTCTTGGAGTCTAACCAAGGAATTTACTCAGAGAAAGGGTTTTTGTTGTTGTTGTTGTTTTGTGTTTGTGTTGTTTACTTCCCTTCACAAGCTGCAAAAATCAGTGAGAAGTGATTAAAGAAAAGAATACATAGCATGACATCAGATTATGCACCATCATTTCTACTGAATCCAAACAACCTTCGCAGGTCACTTATTTCTACTAACCTCAGGCTCCCTCGCTTTTTCTCCATCTCTCTGTAGCCCTACATGCAAGAAGCCAACCTGGCATTAATTATGTGAACTGCATCTTCTCATGGGTTGTGGGAGCTCTCAGACCACATCTGTTGAACGCCAAGACTAAAAACACCCAACTCCATAGGGATGTTGTTTGCTATGCCTTTTTGGTCATCAGCAGATTGATTTTCATGTTCTGGCTAAGCGAACGGTTAGCAGTGCTGAGCATTGTTTCTTGTTTTGTACTGAAGACCCAATTAGCAAACACAGTCAATGAACAGGTCGAGAGTTGAGGTTCAGATGGGCTCCTCGAGGCCAAACCTCTCTGTTTGAACAGCTTTCCACCGACCTTTGTCCTCATCACAGGTGATCTCCTGTGAAACATGTCACCAAACTCCATGTGCAGAGCCAGCAAGGAAATAAATCGTGGTGTATCCAAATATCTGTGTCAGTGCACAGACAAATCAAATGGCTCCAGAAAGATCATTACTGATAAAGAATGAACTGTTAGCACAGAAATGTAAAGATCCAGGTCAGGTAGGGTCTGAGCTGTAGAGGTAAATAAATGCACAGTGAATGTTTAGGGCTGGGTTAAGGCCAGTTGAAACTGGATGTTCAGTCTGAAATTCAAGTTAGATTTACAGCTTTCTGAGCCCCCTTGGCAGAGTTATGGGCCAATAACACAACAGGAATGGCAATCTGGCTAGTTCTTTTACCCACCACACATTTTACAGATTATAGTCTTTAAGACACCAAGGAGTTATAAGACCCAGATAATAAATCCACCAGAGGCCAGAGCTATAGGGATCATGTTAGACTCTAATGCATGAAACACATGTGTGCGGATAGGATTTGTCTATTTGTCTCCTGTGAGGTGCTACTGAGTAGCAGACACATCGCTATAAAGGCTGCCCCGAGGGAGAACAAATTAAGCATTGGTCCATCCACCTAGCTCCTCTGTAATCCAACCACAGCAGTGGTCTGGGGTCCTCCCTCGCAGTAGGTGCACTTGGAGTCACCACCTGGCTGCACTGCCTTGTCCCATACTGATGGGAACAGAAGGTGCCCAAGCAGCAAGGATCAACTCTCTTGGAGTGTTTATAGCCTTTACAACTCATTAAGCTGACTCCTCTTAGGCACCAGAATAGTGACAGCGATTAGAACAATGGAGTGAGTGACCACACGTGGACTGTCCTTTCATGAAAGGAGAAATACTTCCCGAAAGCTGGACTTCTCCAACCAGAAGCATTTATGACCAGTTCCAAGCATTGTGGGTAGAAAAACAAAACCAACCTAAACAAAACCAACAATTACCCTTGACTCCATAACTCACATGCTATCAGGTGGGCACACAGAGGAAGTGATGTGTGACAACATTGGTCTAAGACAATCCGTGGAGCTGCTCCCAAATTCTAAAGACCATTGATTTTAACTCTTTAATATCTTTGTAATCAGCATTCTCCTTTTTCACTACCAGCACTGTAGAGACACAAACCCTCCATCGGTTCCCTCTATACAGAAAAACTGAGAAAAATGAGGCTAAACGACATTGTCTGAAATCTACCTAAAGTGAGGCAAAGCCAATGTCTCTTCACACAATGTTCAAGTAACTTGGTTACTAACTTGGTTAAGGACTAACTTGGCTAGTAACATAGAATAAACTTGGTTTATCACGGTCCACAACAGCTTCGTATCTTCAAGAAGACAGTGCTAAGGAAGACTGCAAAATAACTCTGAAACTAGAGTAGCTTTGCCAATATTTACACTCTGATTTTCCAGCCACACCACATCTGCAGGCTCCCCTTTTGCCTTACTGATCTTATTCCCAAGCCCCCTGCCACTGCTCAGTCAGTGGACACACTTGGTCCAAACTTTTCTGTTGCACCACACAATGGTGAAGCACACATCTTGCTTTCTAAGATTTCTTCTGTACTGCCCGGAAAGCAGGTGTATCCTTATATTATGCAAAGAGAAAAAAACCCATAAGGTTGAATCTAAGGGACATTTATAATGCCCTTTTAAGCCCAAATATCCCACTCCCTCTAATCCCACCATTAAGAGCTATTTGGTTGAGTCTTAAAGGATAGTTTTGTTTGTTTCTTACCAAAATTTCTGTCATAAATAAATACCCAGTGAAAATATAAACCTCAACTCATTTAGCAGTCTAGTTCTATTCAAGCATGAAGCCTGAGCTTTCAGAGTTCCACAACATTTCTGCCTTTTCAGACATAATGACCTCTAACCTATATTTGGGGACTCTTCTGTGTATCTTAGGCCACAGAGAAAAGTAGATGCCCCAACACAGAGCAGTGAGATGGCCTCAGTGAAGTTTCATCATCTCCAATCCATGAGCTACTTGAGGCTACTCTCCATGAAGTCAATACCTCACAAGGTAATGAGACTGATGGCTTCACCAACATGGATTTTCTGAATACCTGAAAATGTGTAGTCCTCTCCCCACTGGCAGCAAATGGTCTGCCTGTGAGAGCTGAGCTTTCAGGGTACTCCCTCATGCTCTGCTTGGCTTCTCCTACTACCTATCCCTCACCACCTCTCTATCTGGTTTACACCATCTTCCCCCATTAATCATCCCTCCTACTTTCCCTCCACTAAGGTCACCCATCCTCCTCTCTGATTCTCCTCTCTTTCATGAAGGGACCTGTCAATGTGGGGTAGAAAGAGGAGCAGCCTAGCTCTCTGGTTCTTACTCTGCCTTCTTTCCAGCTTTTTTGGTTATGGCCCTGATATCTTTGGACCCACTTTGAAAGTCAGAAAATAAAACTTGACTGTTTCTTGCAGTTTCTAAAAGTAACACGGATGCTTCTGATTAATGGAATGAGGTGGAGGATGGGTGTAGGATAATCTTTTAAAGGAGGTGAGGGAAAAAGAAACATGGACATGAATATTTCAAAATATTATCTGACTTCACCAGATTTTGGCATTTAGCACTTGAAGAAAAACAAAAAAAACTTTCGATTAACTGTGCTAGGTAATAAAGTATTCCGACCTTACAGGGCTGTAAAAAGGTGAAAATAATATATGTAAAGTACTTAACACAGTGCTTAGCACACAATAGTGCTTGAAAAAGGTTAGCTATTATTATCAAGAAGGAGGAAACTGAGTGAGAAGTAGCCTAGGGGAACACAGAAAAAAAAAAAAAAAAAACAGGGAAAACTCCACCACTGCTCAAGCTTAATGAAAGCCAACAAAACCAGGCCCACCATCTTGGTTTCTCCCCCCTCACTGATTCCTTTTTGAATTAGCTTTTCTCTTATGGCAGTTAGGAAGCTCCATCCTATTGACCTGCCACAAATTATTAGATCCCAAGGAAGCCCACTTTGTCTGCACTCAAACTCTTAGGTAGTTTTTGGCCTATTCTTTATAAAATTTCCAGCAGGGATTTTGCTGTACCTGTAATTATATCAAAACACTCTTACAAAAATTAAACATCAGCCTGATATTGTAGCAGATAATTCTCCTTCAGAGTGGCACCATTAGGCATCCTATGACAGGATGCTGAGTGAAGTGGTCCCCTCCAAGTCACAACAGAGACCCTTTGACAACAGGTAAATACTACAAAACTATTCATTAGAACCTGCATATAACATGCCATCACCGCAGGGAAAGCCAGTTTAAAATCATAAATGTCAAGACATAATTAGCTTAAAGGTCAGGTTTAATTACAGTTGTTGAAACTGAAATACACTAATTACTGAAACCATGTTGGAAAATTATTTTGATGGTTCAGAATGTTTTGTTGTTACCTTTGTTTTTACCGAATGATGGTTCTTATTGCTTGATGAGAAGGAAAAAAAAAATGGTGACGGGCATTTGCTTCCCTGTGTGGTTGGAAGCAGAGAAAAAAACAGAGTGTTGATGGAAAAGCCCACAACTCCAAACAGCTCCGCAGAACAGTTGCTCCACGTTATTGTATTATTAATCATTTTCTTATAATCGGTGCTTTAGATATAATTTTAATGAAGCTTCAAGGAAGGCTCAATGCATTACACTGTAACAACAAAGGAAGCACATTTATCACTTGGTTCGTAGGTTTAATGGCAAAACAAATCAATAAATAAACAACTGGTGAGAAAATAACTCAATAAGTGGAAAAAGTTGTTTACCTGTAGGATTTCTAAGATTTCTACTGGGAATATTTATTGACTCACCTAAGTATTTTTGTTGAGTTTTTTATCATCTTTTTCCTTTGGGTTTCCAAAGCCCAGAAAGTTTGAACAATCTTTCATTTAATTTTATTTTGTTTTGTCTTCTGTTTTGTTTAAAAGGAAAAAAAAAATGTAATAATACGTTTCAAAGTTTGGCTCTGTTTTAAAAAAGAAAATAAGAGAAAAAACTGCACAAGGAGTTCAAGTGATAAGCAACCACAAGTTACCAGAAGCTCCTAATAATTGGTAAGAAAAGGCCTTTGGAAGATACCGTCTGAACACTGATATATATCCCCACAGGGGAAAAGGAAGTTTTATGCAGTGTAGTTCTCGTATGGAGATTAGCACGCCTGAAGAGAACTAAAACATCAATTTCTGGAGGGAAAAAATATTGTTAAAATGAGGCAAGAACCTACAGAATGTGTTTTGTCAAAATGGAGAACAAAGGGCTAAGGAAACAGTGTTTTACTCTCTGAAAGACACATTGAGGGAGACAGTTTTAGTTAGGAGAGGAGAAACTGCATGACACAAGCATTGAAGTAGCCCCAAAGAACCCACTTGTGACAAAGCCGAGCTCTTTGCCAGGGAGCCACAGACAATGCAAGGAGAGTCTGCACTCCGCTCTAGTTCAATAATGGAAAAAGAAAATGACATTTAATTAAGAGTTGCCTGCCTTCCAGGTACTTATGACATTGAAATCAGTGTGGACATAAGGCATTAAAGCTGACATCAACGTAGTTCACCCAAGAAGTCATTTACTTAAGATTTACAGCCAACTGCAAGAGAAAAGTGAAAATTTATGAAAGGTTTCCATCTGGCAGGCTATATCATTAGTATTCATACTGATAGCACCAATGATTTAAATTTCTTAATCTAAGTGAAGATATGCATCAAAAAATTCCCCTAAAATATGTCTAATAGCTCTAGCTGACTTCTTTATTAGAGTCTGCCTGTGAAAAAAATGTCAGATATCAATGAAGAAGTCATCAAATGTTAATTTCAGTCTATTCAACTAATAGAAATTCATAATAAAGTGACAGCGTTGTGGCTGAAACCCCCACCCAAACTTTCTGAAAGAGACACAATAAACTAAGTACTTCTCATTGCTTTAAAAAATAAAACCTGATTGCCATGTTTGATCTGGTTATAACCAGCATTTCAAGTCATAAAAATGATTACTTATTAAATATCAATAGCTCTCTTGGGGATGGAGGCGGGGGTGGAGGGAGCAGCCTTCCGCATGTGTTGTTCAGGGCCTAAGCATAAATCCTGTTAACAGAGAGGAGGAAATAAGCATAAATCTCCTACTGCAAGAGAAGCACTGTGCCATCCATTTTTCTGAATTAAAGCACACTGTCACTCCAAGATGCCCTCATGTTGTCAAAACAGAACTGTATAAGAAGATAAACCCTTGATACCCTCTCTTAAACTGTAGATAGAGAAGTGTTTAAAACAAAAAGACATGTGGTTTACATAGCACAAAACAAACCCAAGACTTAGACTATCCTCCGATGATAGTGGGTACAGCTTAAAAATAAGTTCAACTTTAAAAAAGGTTAATACAATTTCAGGGGTTCCATATAAGATACCAGAGAAATAAAGAACAGATCAAGAGTTCTGGAATCAGGAGACAGGCTGACATTAAATTTGGTTCCAACACATTTTAGCCCTGTGACCTTGACACAGTTATTTATTCTGCCTGGTCTTCTGTTTCCCCTTCTGGAAAATAATGCCTAGTTCATAGGGTTGTTGGACTATGAGTGAGATGTTATATAGGAAATTCCCAAAACAATGGTTCAAAGAGTTTCCAGCTATGAAAAGCTTTTCAACGATATCCATGGAAATGAAAATACTGTGTGCTTTGTAGGGCTCCTAGGTCCTTCCAACCCCAGAACTTAGGTGCGGGAGTTGAAGGAACAAGGTGTGACAGACACTATTTTGTTCTCTATCCAACAGCCAACCCCCGCCCCTTCTCCTTGCTAAGGAAATGTCAGTTGCATCCAGATGTGTCATACAAATATGCCAGGGAAATAGACTGCTCCCATAACCTAGGAAACAATCATGATTGGTTTTATGTTGGGTTTATATAATCATAATTAGTGCTATTAGTCAAATACTTCTGGCTCTCCGCCTTACATGTCCAAGGTAGTCTTGCATTTCCTGGCTTTTTTGTGGTTTTTGTTGGGACTATGTTATTAGTTATAATTAATGGATCAGGAATACAAGTAACATTGGGATTTAATGAACTATGTGAAACCCTCTCTTTTCCCTCTGGCACAATAACCAGCTATGTTTAAGATGGTGGCTACTTAGTCATCCTGAGTCTCTGAATGATGATGTAGAAAGAAATCCCAGTCAATTCACAATGGGCATGGAATGTGACCAATAAATAAACCTTTGTTGTTGCAAGCCACTGAGACTTTGGAGTTGTCTGTTCCCATAGCAGGGCCTGATTTATCCTTACTCCTACAATAGATACTTCCTACTGGGACCACATAAAATGAATAAGAAATAAAAAGAGAGAGGTGCACAAGGGAAAAGACCTCATTCTTCCAGTTTTTGTGCAATTGTGTGAGCATTTGATTCTACCAGAGTTGGGAGGGAATATCAAGGTAGACTTCATAAAGGAAGTAATGCTTAAAATGAAGTTTGATCTTAAAATATTTGAGGGGTTTACCAGATTGATTGGAATGGGGGAATGAAATGCATTTCAGACAGAGAATAAGTAGATGAGGATGGGGGTAACGCTCTCAAAGATTTGTCTAAAAAGATAAGCAAGATATCAGAGAAGTCTTTACATAGTCTTTATGGTATTTGAACTTTATTCGGTGGGCCAGGGGCTTTTCCCCTATAAAACCTATGGCAATAGTTACATGTCCTCAGACAATCCCAGATTTTGAGTGAAATAACAATGACATCATCACCATCCTGATGACAGTTGTCACACAGTATATCCCATGACATAAAAAAGATTGGCTGCGGCTTACACATAATCTCATCTCTTTCTATTCTATTCAGAAAAGAATATTAGAGCTCAAAATTGTGAGATTCCTATTTAAAAAGTAAATTACTACCAATCTTCAATTCCTTAACTCAGTTAGTAGCAGACATTCAATTCACACTTTACAAATGATCCTAAACCACTGATATATATACGTCCTGAAAAAGAACTTCTACTGCAGGCACTGGGAGCCATTAAAGAATTTTAAGCAGAGGCATGACATGACTAGAGATGCACATTTTAGAAAAAAATTTCTAGGAATAATGGGATGGATGGAATTAATGGGGTAAAATGATATCTAGGACATCGTTTAAGGGACTGTAGCAATTATAGGCTGTTACACCTTACTAAGAAAGACAAGAAGGGACATGTGTCCATCTGCCAAATTCCAAGAGAGTGAAAATTTGTCTTTCTTGAGATCTGTGGTTATTTGAGAACTACCTTCAGATGAAGTGTCTTTTTTTTTTCTTCCCAGTAATCTCTCAGCAGAAGTAGTTATCCACCTGCTTCCACCATATGTCTCTCCTTGCTCTCTGTCTCTCTTCCCTCACCATTGCTTCAGAAGTATGTCTTAAGACCTTGAGAAGTTGCACAGTTGGCAGAGTGGAGTGTTTTTCCTTTTTCTAGAAAACCATGGTAATAAAAATGCAGGCCAAGATAATGAGGGTCTGCACTGAGACAGTGGTAATGAAAGGAAGAGGAGGAAATAGAATAAGGTGATGGTAAGCTTCAGAACTTAACACACCTTTATCTTGACAGTAGAACCCACTTTTCTGATTGAATTGTCAGATTCCTAGAATGTTGTAGGCACTCAACAAATATCTGCTGAATAAATATGTAAGTTTGACAGTAAAATGCAAAGCACTGAATGTATGAAGATAGATCAACAATGATGCTTGCTGCAAGAGTTTCTAGCATTGCTATTAACCCAAAATCTTAAGGCATAGATGGTATCCACCACCTCTCCTTCATTTTCTCATAGAAGTCATTTTAAATTGACCACTGTAATTTTTCACTATTTTGCTAGACACATCATCAGAAGCCTTCAGAAGACAATGCTACAGAAAATCATTTTCAGTTGATCCAAGTTGGTGAGGTAAATGGAACCCAGGCGCCCATTTATGAGACTTACTAATGTATTTAATGAGTTTTAAAGGAATCAAGCAGCAAACTAAACAGCAGTAGTGTTTTATTACTACTCTCCTTTTAATTACGTTTCTCGGGAATCTGTCCTAATGAAGGAAAACTAGAGCATTTGAAGTCAGCAGGTGCTGGCTAACACGTCTCCAGTCTCAAGGGCGGTAGCAATGAAGAGTAGGCCTGTGTGGGCTGAGGAAGGATGGAAAGAATTGAGCGGGTGGGTTGGTCTATGCAAGCTACTTATTTTGAGAGAAAAAGAAGAAATTTGTCCTATTTGTTTTGTTAACATAAAATCTGCAAAGATGCCTCCTACATAGAACTTTTCAGTACAAACCATCTAAGACAAATAAGCATTATGAAAACCACATCACACCAGAAAGAAAGAAGTAGATCATCTAACCCTGCTCTCACAATGAATTCATAGAGTTACCAGAGATAATATCAGCCACCCCGCCAGGTCCCTATTAGTAAACTAAGGGTCAGAACTCCTTCCAATAATGATAACAATTACTTATCAAACACATAGTGTCTACTAGACAATGTGTAAGGATTTTGCAAGGCTGTATCTCCTTTGGAACCAGGAATGGTGAAAAGCCATACCCCTTTTATTTTATTTGTATCATTATCCCCACCTGACACATGACAGGAAGCAAGGCTCAGTAAGATTAAGGAACTTGTGCTTACGTCACCTAAGAAAGAAAGTCTGTCTGGTTTCAAAGCTAAACATAGGAACCACTATGCTATACAGAAACTGCTAAATGTCATTTTTCAAATTACAGCCAGGCAGCTGGGCTAAGACTGAAGCTTTGGAAAACAATACAATCCCCATGTGTCACAGTAACACTTCTGTTTAGGAACATAATACTGACAAGTCTCTGAAAATGAACACCATTCAGCAGACCCATCGTGTTTAATGACTAACAGTGTCCTGCCATGTACCAGCTGACACTGGCATATAAAATACTTTATGAGGCCTTTATTGACCTGTTAATGTCATTCCCAGAGCTAACGGGGTAGTACCTTATCTATAATGGAACTGTGGAAACCTGTATCCAATGGCAATCACTAGGACTAACCCAGAAACATACAGTTAACCTGGGCCGGCTGCCATCAGATAAATGAAGAACTTTGCCTGGTAAATCTTCCAAGGGCAACAACACAGATAAAGTAGTGTCCTGGTGAACTGACTGCCTCTCTTTTTCAAGAAATAGACACCACTCTAGCCTTGGCAATTACTAGATGATTTTACATAGCATCAGGCAAGAAATAGGACATACTGGAAATGTGCTTTCTCAACATTTGGCCCCTCAAAACTAGGGGAAGAAAAAAACCTGGCAGAATTATTTGGAAAGATGAAACATGTAAGTGCCATTATGAACCCTTTTCCAATGGTAAATAACAAAGCTTTTATTGGATGGATGTAATTAGAGACAGATTTCAGTGCAGCTTGGATACAGCTGCTTCTGTCCTCCTGGCACCAGACTGTTACTGGATCATTCTGTGGCCACTGGCAATTTAGCCAATCAGTTCCACCTCGGTGCACCCAGATGACCACCTTCTTCACTGAGATGATGGACCTGCTTATTAAGACTGCTCAGAATTCTAACACGAAGTCTCAAAATCTCAAAGGCACCTTGAAATATGCACCTCTGATGACACTTCTATCAGGCTTTATCTTATGTTAGTGTTTGCTCTGGGTGTGTTTGTGTTTTAGGAGGCCCTTGGGAAAAAATTTCCTACAATCAGCCTGACACCTCCCTGTCACTGCCAGGTAATGGTTTTTGCTTCTCCCAGAGATCAGAAAGAAAGTACAGTGTCTATTGTCTGTTTGCCTGAGGGGAGATGTACAAAGGTCTCTGTAAATCATTAAGAGATAGACTATCTGCAAAAAAGAGCAATATTTGAAAATTCTCAAGACCCCTTTGTTTTTAAACCAAAATTGCATGCTCTTTATGGATATGTAAAACTGGGGGAAAGTTGTCTCTCTATGTCCTAAATATGGTCATATAAAATAGTGATTGGATGTCACAATAGACCCAAGGTTTCTGTGCCTTGAGAGAAGCAGCAAATGGGATAAGAACATCCCTGGCCTCAGAAAAGGAATTCATTGTCTCTACAGGGACTTGGTTACAAGCTTCAGACTAACACTCTCAGCACCCATCCTAACAAGAAAGCCTTATCAACACCTGGGCCCAACAGTCTTCAGACAAAAGAAGTCCTAGTTTCTGTAGAGTTCTGAAACAATACAAATAATATTTGGCATTTGTTAGGAAACAAGGAAGGGAAAACCCTTAGACCAGTCTTTGTCCTTCAGCATTTTACAAATTTCAGTCTCCTTATCATCACAAAAATCGAGTGCTCTCTGGTCAGGAGAAGCGAGGTACCACCAATTTATATGGGCCCTAAAATAATTCGTCTCCACCCTAGATGGTGAGTAACTAGAGGACTTTGGTCATAGCCCTTGCCTCACAATTCAGAGAACAGAACTGTTGCTTAAAGTTGCTCCACAGATGTTTATTGCATTGAATTACGGTCAACATCGATACCCTAAATGTCCTTTCCTTAGTTTAGAACTGATGGGATAAAACTATTTCATAAAATCTCTAAATGTAGTCCTATCTTGTTTTCAAGGTGACTGCAAATAGAAATGACTTCTTTATTTTATTGATACTTAATTCCTAAACACAAGGAGACTGAATATATCACTGTCTATAAGGAAGAGGTCCAGCAAACAGCCATTGAACAGCAATCTCAAGAGGTGACTCGATCAACCTTCAAGCCAGTTAATTATTAAAAGCCATTATAGTTATTAAGAGCACCTTCACCCACTTTCCTTTGTCTCAAAAAGGCATTTTATCTAGATAAAATCCAAATTCCTTACTGTATTAAATACTACTGCTACATAAAAAATGACCTGAAATTTAGCAGCTTAAAACAACAACTTATTATCTCACACAGTTTTTAAGGGTCAGAAATCTGGAAATGGTTTAGCTGGGTAGTTCCAGTTCAGGGTCCCTTGTGGGCTTACAGCAAGTTGTTGGCTAGAATGGCAATGATCTAATAGCTTGACTCAGGCTAGAGGATTCACTTCCAAGCTTACTCATGTTGCTGCTGACAGGGAGGTACATTTGCTCACCCTATGAGCCTCATCATAATGTTATTCTCAAGATGGTAGCTTGTTTCCCCCATAGCAAGTGATCCAAAAAAGAGGGAAGGATAAAGAAGGAAAGCACACATTCAAAATGGAAACTACAATGTCTCTTATAATTAATCTCAGATGTCACATACCACAACTTCTGCTGTATTCTATTGGTCATACAGACTAACCCCACTACAATGTACAAAAGGACCACACAAGAGTATCATTGGGAGTCATCTTGGAGACTTGCTACCACACTTATCAAGGCCCATAATGCCCAACATGATATCTTCCCCGCCTACCTCTCATGCAAACTATGCTCAAGCAACATGGCTTTTTTTAATATTTTATTTTATTTTATTTTAATTCCAATCAAGTTAACATACAGTGTTATACTAGTTTCAGGTGTACAATATAGTGATTCAACAATTCCATACATCACCCTGTGTTCATCACAAGTGCAGTCCTTAATCACCATCGTCTATTTCACCCATCCTCCCTTTGGTAAGTATCAGTTTGTTCTCTTTAGTTAAGAGTCTGTTTCTTGGGGCACCTGGGTGGCTCAGTTGGTTAAGCATCCGTGTTTGGCCTAGGTCATGATCCCAGGGTCCTGGGATCAAGCCCCACATCGGGCTCCTTGCTCAGCAGGGAGTCTGCTTCTCCCTCTGCCTCTCCCCCAACTCATGCTCACTCTCTCTCTCTCTCAAATAAATAAATAAAATCTTTAAAAAATATTTTCACTGTAAAAAAAAGAGTCTGTTTCTTGGTCTGTCTCTCTCTTTTCTTTGCTGCTTTTTCTTATTTCTTAAATTCCACATATAAGTGAAATCAAGTTTTTCTCTGATTTATTTTGCTTAGCATTATACTAGCTTATTATATATACCATAATACTTAGCATTATACTAGCTCCATCCATGTCATTACAAATGACAAGATCACATTCTTTTTATGGCTGAATAATATTCCATTGTGTGTGTGTGTGTGTGTATCCCTCACATCTTCTTTATCCATTCATCTATCGATGGACACTTGGGCTGCTTCCATAATTTGGCTATTGTAAATAATGACGCTATAAACATAGAGGTGCATATATCCCTTTGAATTAGTGTTTTTGTATTTTTTGGGTAAATACGTAGTAGTGAGATTACTGGATTGTTGGGTAATTCTAAGAGGGAAGTTTATAGCAATACAGGCCTACCTCAAGAAGCAAGAAAAATCTCAAATAAACAACCTAACCTTACACCTAGAGGAACTAGAAAAAGGAAAACAAACAAAACCCAAAACCAGAAGAAGGATGGAAATAATAAAGATTAGAGCAGAAATAAATGATATAGAAACTAAAAAAAAAAAAAAACAATAGATCAGATCAATGAAACAGGAGACAGTTCTTTAAAAGATCAACAAAACCGATAAACCTCTACCCAGACTCATAAAAAGAGAGAGAGAGAGAGAAAGGACTCAAATGAACAAAATCGCTAATGAAAGAGGAGAAACAACAACAAATACCACAGAAATACAAATATGAAAAAACAATATGCCAACAAATTAGACAAGCTAGAAGAAATGGATAAATTCCTAGAAACATATAAACTACCAAAACTGAGGCAGGAAGAAATAGAAAATCTGAACAGACCAATTACCAGCAAGGAGTACTCAGTAATCAAAAGTCTCCCAACAAGGGGCACCTGGGTGGCTCAGCCAGTTAAGCATCTGCCTTTGGTTCAAGTTATGGTCCCAGGGTCCTGGGATCAAGCTCTGCATTGGGCTCCCTCCTCAGCAAGGAGTCTGCTTCTCCCTCATCCTCTCCCTCTATCCTTAACCCCACTTGTGCTCCCTCTCTCTCTCTCAAATAAATAAATAAAATCTTAAAAACAACAACAACAACAAATGAAAGTCCAGGACTAGATGGAGTCACAGGTGAATTCTGCCAAACATTTAAAGAAGAGTTAAATTTACTGCTCAAAATAATCAGGAAATTGTCTATTAAATATAAAAAAATTTTCAGAGCTTTGATACTCAAAAATGCAAAATTTTTGGACTGTCCCCCAAAATTTCTAAAATGCTTATCTGTAAGTCATTTAATTTTAAACATTCATGATTTTCATAGTTTTTATATCTTCAGATCTAACTAACATACATGAGTTAAAGTATTAGCACTTTAAAGTAGCTTGCCAATTTGATAGTTTCCAAGTGTAAAATGCAAAGATGCAGTTTGTAGCTTTGATAGTTCATTAAAATTTCAGCTAACTTTCTACATGTATAAAAAAGAGAGAGGAGTTTCCAAATAAGTTACTCTAATGTAAATGGGAGGGTGGTAGAAAACAGAAAGACCAACCAACAGACCAACCCTCAGTTCTCATAGAGGTTCTTAGAGGGGGTGGAATGAGGGAGGGACAGACATGAGACATCAATGGATTTGTAAGATTCTATTTCTTAAACTCTAAGTAGTGGATACAAAGGTATTTGTTTTTGTAATCTACATTTCTGTATACCTGAAATATTTAGTAATTTAAAAAAATAGACTCACCGATCAACTACAAAAAAATAAAAATAAAAATAAATAAAGAAGGGGGAAATGGGTTAGCCTGGTGATGGGTATTAAAGAGGGCACGTACTGAATGG
This sequence comes from Neomonachus schauinslandi, assembly GCF_002201575.2. Lineage (NCBI taxonomy): Eukaryota > Metazoa > Chordata > Mammalia > Carnivora > Phocidae > Neomonachus > Neomonachus schauinslandi. Next base: position 181,858,382 of record NC_058404.1, read on the forward strand.
AGCACTGGGTGTTATACGCAAACAATGAACCATGGAACACTACCTCAAAAACTAATGATGTAATGTATGGTGATTAACATAATAAAAAAAAGAGGCTGAGATTGGCTAAATAAATAAATAAATAAATAAGAGTTAATACCTATTCTTCTCATACTATTTCAAAAAATAAAGGGAAACTTCCAAATTCATTCTATGAGGCCACTAGCACTCTCATACCAAAACCAGATAAAGAAACCACAAAAAAAACAGAACTATAGGCCAATATCTCTGATGAACATAGCTGCAAAATTCCTCAACGAAATACTAGCAAGCAGAATCCAACAATACATTGAAAAAATCATCCTCCACTATCAAGCAGGATTTATTTCTGGGATGCAAGGCTGGTTCAATATTATACAAGTCAATCAACGTGACATATCACATCAATAAGCGAAAGATAAAAACCATATGATCATTTCAATAGGTGCAAAAATAAAAAGCATTTCACAGAGTACAACATCCATTCATGATAAAAACCCTCAACAAAGTAGATCTAGGGGGAGCATACCTCAACATCATAAAGGCCATATATGAAAAACCCACAGTGAACATCGTACTCAATGGAGAAAATCTCTCAGGAACAGGACAGAGATGTCCACTCTCACTGCTTCTATTCAACATAGTACTGGAAATCTTGCTACAGCAATCAGACAACAAAAAGAAATAAAAGGTAACGTGCCCTTTTCACTGTTCTTAGAACACCGTGAAATATTTCCTTCCTCGGTTTCTCTTTATATGTTCTTCCTATGCCTGGAATGATTTTCATCAATTCTCCAGTTGGATAAATCTTTCTGGTCAGTTTAAACACCATCCTATCAGATAGGCCTCCTCAAACCATCTACTTTAAAGAATTTTCTCCATATGATACTCCATTATTTCTGTCTTGCATAGCACATGTGTACTTACTTTTATTCAGGTATCTACTTGCTTATTGCTTTTTTCTAAATATAAAAAGCCTCATAAAGACAAGGACCCTGTCTGTCATGTTCACAGTTCTATCTCCATGCCTGGCACAAAATTGGTGCTCAATAAATATTTGTTGTCTGAATGAAAAAGGCATGGTGAAGAGTTCTTCCCAGTCACCATCTTGTTTTCTAACCACCTTGACTCACACCTACACAGTGGGCGAGAAGACATTTCCCCAAGTCAGGCATCAAAGAAAACCTTAAGATACTTATTCACTGCCACATTGCTCCATTTCATGACTCAGCTTCCTTTAAATGGTCACAGACAACTGAGTCCAAACTGGTTCAGCACCCTTAAGATTTCTCTCACCACCTTCTGATGTGGCATCAGGCTCTTCTTTGAAAGTCTCTGGAATGTCAATCCACAATCAACCTATAATCTTACAGTTAAGCTAGCTTCTGTGGTACCTAGCTTCTACCCAGTTACCACATACTAAGTTTCTACTGCTCAGACCAGTATCTTTACTGCCTTCCATTTGTGTGAGCTCTCAAATTCAGCATTACCCAAGGATATCAAATTCCTGATCTTTCTCAGCTCCTCATTCTACAAATTTGTGTCAAGCCTGACTCCAGGCCCACACTGAGCCAGAACTCCCAGAATCCCTGCCCGGGTCCGGCAAGCAAGCATCAGCCTGAATCTGAACAATGTAAGAAGTTCAGACAACTGATTGCTCGTTTTTCTAAGGCCTCTTGTTCTCTAGAGATCTCATTATCATTTGAACTCCCATATACAAGGTTTCAGATGCTGAAATTCTCTGAGTTTATCTTTCTTCCATTGGTTTTAGTTGGGCACAACTGCTGATCTTAATCAGGTGCAGAATATGTAGTAACACTTTATTGAATGGTCTACACCTTCAACCCTAATTCTGCACTGCAAAATGGAATCTGCCAGTAGATCTAGGTTCAAGCCAAATTCTAAATTTATCCTGTTTCCTGATCCATGAAGTAATAATACAGGCTTAGATGTTCTCAAAAACCTTCCTAAATTTTTAAAAGTGCAATACACAATATCAAGTCACATGTGGCTTTCCTTAGTTTTTTTGTTTGTTTGATTTTTGTGTTTAATCTCTGATCCTTCAGGTATTCTGAAAACAGATGCCCATTACTTCAGCAACTCGCATGAGATCCAAAGTCCCAGTTCTCCCCTTTGTATGTGTTTCCTTGATCCAACAGCCGCCAAGCTCTGCTGGGATCCTTCCTTCTTCTTTCCTCAAAGATGCCTTAGAAGCAGCTTCCCCAAATGTGAATGGTTCCACACCCTGAGACTAGTACTAACCTCCAGAGGTCTTTGTACAAATCACCTTTGCCATGATAGCTCCTGCTCACTGGGTACAGCTCAACTTTTAATCAACCAAGCAAGACAGAGAAGACCAAAAGGTTTCTCTATTAACATCCAAGGCCAGAAAGAAAGAAGAGGAAAAATAAATAAGAAAACTAAACTGTTTTAACCTGAAGGCCAAAATATAGATACTATGCCTCTTTTTAACTCGTTATTGGAAGATATTTCAAAACACACTCTTAAAAGCAGTTTACATAAAATGTTCTCCACTGTCTTTGCTTTCATGCTCAATAACCCAGAATTCTTAATGCAAGTTTTGGACTCTCAGAATTAAAGCTGGAGTCACGCTTGGGAATTGTTAAATATTTGTTAAATAAAAAAAAAAAGCAAATCATAAAAGAACAGTCTGTATATATTACATTCTGTTTCTAACATTACCTGAGCCTCTCCCATTGCTCTCTGTTATATTTGTGGGCATACAAGGAATCAAAAGAAGAAACTATATTGTCTTTACTAGTAAGCAAAGTATCTTTTTTATAATGTTTTATTTAATACTGTTGAATACACACACACACACACACACACTCACACAAGAAAACCTTCAGAGGAAAATTTCCACCTAATAAATATCACAACACATTCAAACAAAATCTGCTTTCATTAAAAATACAGTAATTCTACTCATGTTTCACATACCTCAGGAAACTTTTCAAATTTGTGAGACTAATGAAAGGTTACCTTTCCTCAGCCTGAACCCCATTTCTCCACATTCTCTTAAAACAACTTGTGTCAGAAAATACTTTTTTCTAATCTTCTTTCTTATTAAATCCTTACTGATATTTTTCTGTAGAAAAACCAAGAGATATAGTTCAGAGTCTGTGGTTAAAGAAGCCCACTTGTGCGTTCCTATCAGAGGTTTTAAACTAAGAGGATTTCATCAAAGTCTATCATGAAAGAGTCTCTCAGTTATGCAACATACCAAGCGAAATAAAGTGTCTCAAAGTTATCTCCTCCTGAGTACCAGTCCCTTCTGCTTCCTACCACACACATTTTAGCTATACTGTCATCTGCTTAAATTCATTATTAATTATTTTACTTTTTGGGGGGGTTGTTAATTGTTGTTAATCTGGCTTCAAGACAGGTTAAAGTCATGCAAATAAATGAACATCTGAAGGCAGGGAATCCATTTCACAAGGCTGCTTGATTTTCATAACTTATCCAGTAATTTTTAATAAAATGACAGTTAAAGGACAGGTTAGAAAGAACCAAGTAACTTTGGTAAAATTAAAAACTGTTTCTTTAGTAGGGTATTAAGTACATATGAGAAATGTGATTTTCTTAGTATTAGATCTCTATAGTTTTATGTAGGGATACAGACGAATGCATAGATTATAGATCAAGCTTTGTACAACAACCATTTGCATTAGGATAAAAGAATTAAGAACGTCATTATTTTATTTCATTGAATGTATCAAACTATTTCATACATTAAATATCAACTGCTTTGCCCTGAAAAAGAAGCAGGTATCATGTATCATGTATCATGTATCCCAAATGTTAAGGAAAAATAAGAGAGAAAGCTATCAGTAAAAATGAAGGATTAAAATGGCAAAAAACAGTAACAAATATTTTTTTAAATCTTGATTTACTGAAACTATTATCATTTTCATTTCTGATTCTCTTATAAGCAGAACCTACAATATGCCACACGTGTTTTTGCATTGCCCACATATCTTCCCCCAAACTCAGTTCTAGATCTCTTTCCTCCTTCCATAGCTATGCTTCATCCAGTTCTATGGCATTCACTTGCTTCCATGGCTTAAATTACCACAGTATCATCCCACATCATATTTCATATCCCTCTGTGGTCACATTTGTGGCCACCTGTCCCAGATGATATAGCAACAGATGGAGGAGAGCCACCCTACATCACCAGGACACTTCTGCTTGTAATTCATGCCAACATATCAAAAAGCAATCCTGTTGTCTTCTATCCCAAAGACTCTAGCCTTTTCTCAATTTTCCTGCACAGACATAGAAATCACCATTTTTATGTCTATCCAGTTTGGATTCTTGAAAATAACTTTTCATCTACCTATCCTTCTTGTCTACAGATCAGTTTCCCAGATTAGAGTTTCAGCAGTGTGATTGTTCTCAACCCACTTCTTCCTTTTCAGTACTTAGCCAACATCATAGTCCTTTTTATATTCAACCTAAATTATCTAAACTGCTACTTTCTGAGCCCTCACCCCTGACTCCCAAAGGACCACCATCAATGGATTAGGAATTTATCAAAAGACGTTAAAGCCACATACATGATTGTTCTCGAAGAGGGATGTCTTCTTTCTGAGTTTCTGTCAGGTTCCTGAGCTTTCTCTTCCTGTGATTATACCAGTAACCTACTGTTTCCTCTTCCAGAATATCCAGAAAAATTGCATTTTCCAAACTCCCTTGCATTTGGGTTGAGGCCATTTGGTTGGTTGGAATGGGAATGGGAATTACATAGTCATCTTGCCTGCCTGATGCTTAAAACATCCCACTTCATATCCCTCTGTGGTCACATTTGTGGCCACCTGTCCCAGAAGATATAGCAACAGATGGAGGAGAGCCACCCTACCTCCATTAGACTGTAGTAGAATGAAGAAATGAAGTTATATAATGTTCAACTCCTGAAACTCAAGGGTTTCTTGTTACAGCAAGTGGCACTGGTACATACCATTTCATTCTACCTCCCAATACACAGGCCCTTTGGTGAGATGACCAAAGACTTTGGAAACACAAAGTGAGTAACTTCCTTAATCTATACTCGTTCTGAATGAGGGACAAAAACTGGAGAAAAAATCAGGCCATCAAAATGGATCCACAACAAGAAATTATAGGGGTATGTCATACAGTCAGCACACTGCAGAGCAACACATGAGACATCCTGCTCAACTGAATTGTTGATAAGAAGACTTAGTTTCAATCACTTCCTGTCCAAACCTGTTGATTCTTCATTAATAACAGGACTGGCTGCAGGCATCCTGTAAACATTTACCATTTCTATCCTACAAGGACCAAGAAACTCTCCCAGAACCCTTCCCACCTTACAACTGAGATAAAATATCCAAACTCTATCCCTTCATAGCCTACCTTGTTTTCGACTCTCTTCTAATTCCCTCCAGACTATCTCATTGGTTTGGACTCTTTGCCTGGCTCTGGATTTCAGCTTCTTCCAGAAACTGCCCTTTAGGTCTTCTTGGGTTCCAGATTCTGCAGCGTGTATGATAGCCCATAGCTTGCTGGAGAGCCAGCCCAGGATCTGGGAACTCCAACCCGGCCCTCGAGGCCCAGGGTACAACAGCTCCTACTTGTTAGTTCTGAAGTATGTCAGTCTCACTCGGGACCTTAACCCTGCCCACATGTCTGTAAAAAAATAAATAAATAAATATGATTGAAATTTCTGTTTTCTACCAGGAACTTGGCAAAAAAAGAAATGAAAGGAAGGGAGGGAAGAAGGAAAGAAGGAAGGGAGGAAGGAAGGAAGGAAGGAAGGAAGGAAGGAAGGAAGGAAGGAAGGGTGGGGAAAAAGAAACAGCAGAAGCATTATGGTCTTTGTAGATTTGGCCATTATAAATCTGGAGACGTGTGTGTTTCAATCAGAACACCCCATTCAAGAAGAAACAGCACAACAGCCAAAGTGACTAAATTAAAGTAGTTTGAAGCCACTTGCAATCCACCACAACACCAGATACAAATCTTAGCAAATCTCAGTGGGTACAGACGTGGAATATTTGGCATAGGCTCTTCCCCTGTTCCTGGGAATTCAGCTGCCAATGACATTCTCTATGTTAAAAATAATAATACAAATAAAAAATAAACACCTTGCTATGCTGTTTCCATTTCCATTTCAAAAGAACTAATTGTCCCTACAAGGGGTTATTCCCAACACACCGCTCTCTTGTTTCTTGAATCAAACCCAACAGCATGCAAGGTTGGGAAAACCCACAACTCTAAGCAGGCACGAACACTACCTCTACCTTTAGCCTTTCAGAAGCTCTGAAAGCCCTTTTCCCAGCAGAGGTTTCTTTGCAATTGACACCACAGATGGGCCTAAGTATGTTATTTGCCCTGAAAAACAAAGAAGGGTTTTCATTTTTAGAAATACGGTGTGCTCCACATAGAAGAGAGAAGAATCGGTTTTGGGGTTTTTGTCTTTTGTTTTTTTACTTCAAAGCACATTGTCTCTCTGACAGGCAAAGGACAATGAACCATTCCCAATGACTATTTGCAAGGTACAGGGTTAAAGTGGTTTTTTACATGTAGTTAAAACCAGGCAATGAGTCAGTGAAAAAAAATTTCCCATGAAATGCTTTTTAGATGTACTTGCTCATTGTTCGTACAAGCATTTATCTTAAAAGGATATGCTCATCTGTTCCAGTCACTAACATTTATACCTATCCAAGCCACAATTAACTCCTACTGAAAATTTTGCTTTCATGATTATTATGGAACTTAATCATGTTTATAGACAAAGCCAGTTTAGTTATTTGAACCAGGCATCTCTTGCAAAACAGTCTACATCATTGTAGATAGACCACAAAACACCTTCTAGACAAATGCTCCCCACAATCTGTCACCAAAGCAATGTGACATCAATGTTCCATGGATGAAGGGGAGGGGTAGAGGTACTTCCCAAATATTATCGTTACCTTCAAGGGAACACTGACATGCGTGTGTGTGTTTGTGTGTGTGTGAATATTACATCCCAGTATTAACCTATAGCCAAAATATACCAGAAATATTTGCATGAAAATGTGTGATCTTTGTGGATTCAGCTCTTATAAATCTGCACACCAATGTGGTTCAATCAGAACACTCCATTCAAAGAAAAATAGCACAACTGTCAAAGTTGTTACAAAGTACTTAAAGCCCGTTGTAATCCACCCAAGCACCAATATTCCTCTGCCTTTCTCTATGCTTTTCCCTCACCTGCATCTGCTACCAAGAGGTTTTCAAGTGGCCCAAATCTTTCTCTCTCACATAGCCTCTGTGGCTTCTACAGGTGTCACAAATGTAGATTGGCCTAAATTTCTCTCAGCCAACAATAATCTCCCCTCTCTTTGTGAGTACTGAGAGAAGCTGGAAAATTGAGGAGTACATTTTTACTCTAATCAACTTTCTATCATGAGGAACAGGAACGCAAACTAGCTTGAGAAAAATGGGGGAGGGTGTTAGTGCAAGGACACAATAGGCATTCTTGGAGCATCCAACATCAGAAAATAAGACATAGCAAGGCCTCTCTGGAAATTGTAAATTCAAAAAATGAGTCTTCCCTCTCTGTTTCTCAGGGGCCTATCTCTATCTCTGTTTATGTGCCCTGTCCTCTTTGATTCTCTTCCTAAGATTCTCTGTTTCCTCATCTTACACATGACCTGTACTGGGGACCTCAGTCTCTGTTCTGTTACATTGGGTCTCCTAGTCAAACCTCCTTCTGTGTGGCTTAGTTCAACATCCCAACAGAAACTATCTGATTAGCTACTAGTAAAACAATGAATTCCCTAGCCTTGGCTTAGAGATTCTTCTCTGGCCCAATCAGCCATAGCTAGGAGACGGGGTTCCATGGGACATAATACTTCCACATGCAAAGAATATAGCCTACTCTTCAGCCACACCTTTGGAATTCTGGAATCCTAGTGAGAACCAGAAGTATAATCCTGATATTCGACATTAGTTTTCGATGTGCTCTGATGGATCAGCTCATTCACCGTTCATTCCAAAGTCCTTCGTCTACAGCAAACAGCTAAAAGCTATATTCCTCAGACCCCCTTGAAGAGAGATTTTGGATATAAACTAGTTTCCACTAAGTTAGAAGCACTCTCATGAACTTTTAAAAGGTGAGCATGAGGTGGAGGTCTTCCTTCTGCTTTGGATTTGCTGTTGCAAATATGGCCATGGAAATATTAGGGTTTATTTACTGTGGCAGAATTTGGTGCCCATCTCTAGCTTTGTGTGAGTGGGGGTAGAAGAAGTGAGGAAGCTGGCCCTAAATCACAGCCAAGGTGATGTGTTCCTGAGGACAAAGTTCTAGTGGCAGCCTTCTGATTCCCCATATTCCTGGCAAAAGGAGCAAGTTCCCTGAAAGCCATTCTAGTACGCTTGTGGTGGAGGTCATTCTCAAAGACCCGGCCCACATCTGAAACCTATAGCACTTCCAAAGATTTTTCAAGCACTAGATCCTTACACTAAACCTCTTTCTGCTAAAAATAGCCACAGCAGTTTCTATTCCTACAACTGAAAGAATCACTGGGCCTAGATCAATAAGATTCAATGAACCAGTCAAAACCAGAGGAGAGAGAAAGATGAACAGCCACAGATTGTCTCACAGGGATTGGAAGATTATGCTGAGGTAACTGAGGGGCTTAGTTTCTCCATTCTGGTTGACTAAATGTAGAGGATATCTTTGGATACAACCACATAAAGTATTATACAAGTATCCTCTTAAAAAAAAAAGAGCTCGAAGGTAGTTAAAATTGTAAAAATAGTATTCAGGAACTACTTACTGCAAGACAGGAAAATACACCCTAGTATAAAATTGGCCTCAATTCCAAACATAACAAAGAAAATAAATTCTTCTAGCCAAGAAGCAGGGTGGGGTGTCAGTGGAGAGAAAATTACTAAGAGGAAATATTAGGAATGAGGGCGACCCTGGTTAAATAGACTTCATAGGATTCTTGGTAAAGGCAGACCAGAGTGATCAATGTCACCTGAGGAATTATGCAGGATGAGGAATTTGATCAGATAATCAGATATTGTGGTCAGATATCAAGGGTGGAGGATTCTCTCTAAACTCACTTAGCAGGATTTTTGCTAAAATTGGCTGATGCAAAGATGGACACAGATATCCAAAGGTTAAGGTCTAATTGACAAGAGGGTTCAGAGGAACCAAACTAAAGTTTGGTCAAAAAGAGACTTTGCTGCCTCTACACCTGCCCAAGAGATAGGAATTGGGTTTCTTATGGTGGGGACTCTAAGGAAATGAAAAATTAAGACTAGTCTCTTGGTAATAAAGTAAAATGTCACACTTGGAGACCTGTAAGAAACTAACCAAGAGAATAAAATTGACACTGATGGGGAAAATAATCACCTTCTTTGCACCAGCAAGATGACCACCATGTTGAGAACAAGTTTAGCAGCCACAGAAACCACAGTAACAGATTAAAAACTGGACCGGTAAATGGAGACTAGCCAGGGTAACTGCAGCAGGTGAGCTTTAGTAGAGGTAAGATGATGAAATGCTCAGAATAAGTAGACAAACATCCACTCTTTCATCAATTGGTGGTAGAGCCCAGCCCTCTTAGCCTGAGCTTCAGGGTCATTCTTACTGAAATCAATATGTGGCCATATTTCTGACCTTAACTTGCCTAAAGTAACACGAATATAGAGGAAGACTCAAATACTTTCTTATTGGGATTCTAGCATGATGTCAGAAGTAAAGGTACACACATATGTGGACTTGAAAACTAGGAAGAACATGCATCAACACACACATATTTAGAATTAAGAGAAGAAGACAAGGACTTAGAGACTGATATAAACAAAAGGAAAGATCAATTTCAAAAAGAAAGAGCATGACAATGGCAACAGTGAAAGGAATTTATTGAATATTTATTGAGTGCCTACATGTCCCAGGCATTGTCCTAAGCTCTGGGGATATTGCAATGAATAAGAACACAGGAGAAAAGGTGATGAGACTTAAGAGACTCTTAAGGTAGGTTAGGGTAAGATCAAGGAAGGAATTTTGACACTGTCCTTTAAAAAACAAGGAGACATAGAATTTTTATTCTTTAATTTCAAAGAGATAATTCTGGTCCATGTTAGAAATGGATTACAAAGAGAGAACACTTGCAGCAGGTGAAAAAGTTAAGGGGGTATTGCAATGGTCCAAGCAAAATTCATTATCATCATCACTCCATCTTGGATAATTACTTCTGATTGCTTTCATCACTTTCTATCTTGGATAATTAGATAGTATTAATCATGTAAATAAATGCAGAATAGAAGTGTTTTCTGTTTTGTTTTGGGTGTGAAAGGGAATTCAGAGTACTACTTGTGTTCTATTGAATTTAAAGTACCTATATCATAAGTTGAGGTTAGTTCAACAAGTTGATAATTATAGCTTGAGAATTATGCTTTCCTATTTTTGTTTTTTTTTAATTTTTTTTTTTAAGATTCTATCCATTTATTTGAGAGAGAGAATAAGATAGAGCGAGCATGAGAGGGGGGAGGGTCAGAGGGAGAAGCAGACTCCCTGCTGAGCAGGGAGCCCGATGCGGGACTCGATCCCAGGACTCCAGGATCATGACCTGAGCCGAAGGCAGTCGCTTAACCAACTGAGCCACCCAGGCGCCCAAGAATTATGCTTTCCTGTTGAGCTAAATGGAAATACCTGCCAGACCATGAGAAATCAAATTATTAGTTTCTCCAGAGCACATACCACTGAGGGCTAAGAGCTTCCCCTGATTTTAGATACTCTTCCAACTTCCCTAACCCTGTCTTCTCCTGCGAAGAGTTTCAGCTAAGGATGAATTTCCTGCAACTGTCACAAGGAGTTTTCATAATCTTGGAGGAGAGTGACAGGTCACTGATTCCTGAGTTAGGGAAACTTCCAAACAGGCTTTTAAATCAAGTCCAAGTAAACCAGATGTCTGTGTCCAAAGGTAGTCAATATAAAATCAGGATCTAGTACAAAGTCCAATGAACTGATGTCTAAAATGAGTTTGAAATAGCCATAATACTTTACAGAAGTTTAAGTAAACACTCTGGACCAGGCATACTACCTTACTTACCTTCCCTGACACCCTCCTCCACCTTGCCAAGTCTACCAGCAGTATTATGTCCTAATGCACATGCCACATGATCCCTGCCCCTCTGACCATAGCTTATTGGACCAGAAGTAAATTCCTGAACCAAACTGGGCTATTAGATTCTCTCTCTAGGGAATTATTTAATTAGGGCAATTCGCTCTAAAAGTTTATAAAAATCTAAGGGCTGAGGCCATCATTTTCAGGTGGTCTGTTGTAAAGAACCATATGCAAGCAGATGAATGACAGAGAACCTGGACTTCCATCAGATAAAAACCAAGCAGATCTATAGCACTGATGATAGACCATATGCCAAAGAAAAAGAGAGATTGAAGCAGTAGTTGTCTGACATTGTTCCAGTTCCTGAGAGCTTCCCAATGACCCAAGGGCATCAGAGATGAGAAGTATTAATGTGTGGATGCTCCTAGCTATCCCCTCTTATCTCCCCAGTTTCTTCTGATTATCTTCCCTTCTCTGTACTTCAAGAAAGTTTATCTCTTTGCTAACTAGTTTTCCTTTCAATTGAAAACATAGGTGAAATTCTGACAAGATGGGAGGAAACTGGGAAGAATTCTTGCTTGAATCAGAAAGAAAAAAAAAAAACCCGGAGAACATGGACCAAGATAGAAAAAAATTCTGGAAGCACCGGGTGTCAGGAAGTGTTCTAGAGATAGTTTGTTGAAGTGAAAGAATCTGAAGAAGGCTGAGGGTCAAGAAAAATAGAAAAAGGATTTGTGAAAATGTTCTTATAGTTTACAAATAAGACTATTTTAAATCAACTTCAAAAGATCCAAGGAAATAATTTCTTATTTAATATATTTTGGATGCCAAACTATGTTGACGTATAGAAATGACTGGATACCAAGATGCAGCACCTCAGGGCCCTAGGTCGATATGGGTTCAGCTGATATTAAATTTTCCACTTTTTAGGTGAAATTGAGTGAATGCCCATTTCTTGTTTCTGAACCCTCCTTTAATATCTTCTTTAAAATTCCAAGACTGAATCCTGAACTTATCTCATTTCCATGCAATCTCCCCACCTTTGCTGCAATACAAGGCTAGGCTTCCTTTGTTCTTATTTCAGCAAGGGAAACCCGACCTCTGAAGCTCTATTTGGAATGGAGAAATGTGGATTTGACTATCGTTTTCCTCAGCCTGACCTCCTTTTAATTTAGATGGAGTTTTAATATTTGTTGAAAATCAAAATAAATGGATAATGTTAAATAGCAAAACAAGTATTAAAACGCCTGTCTCTGGCTTTTAATTCCCAGTTTTCTAACAGACTGGCCCCCCTCCCACTCTTCAATGTCCCCTAAATGTAATGATATTCACTGCTGTTTAAGTCTTTCTTCATTCAATAGATGGAGAAATTGTCATTAGTATGCAAACTGGTCTCAGGCAAGGAACATTACTCTTTAATCTCCTAATTTTAATTGGTATGCCATCATGCAGACTGGGGCTGCTAATGGCCTAGTTTGTAGATTAAGACCAGCAGACCTGAACTGTGGTATGCCATTAGTTACAAATAAAAAGAGGAAAAACACCGAACAATGATAAAAGAGGCCATTCCAGATCAGAGAGAAGATGATTCTTCCTCATCTTCCCCAAGGTTCATGACCCTATTTCAAGGTCCATTTGTAACAGGATTCAGATTAATGCTTTCTGCTTGGTCAGATAATTTCAGACAAGTTGGTAAATTGAAATGATTTGCTGTGTATATCCCAATGTTATTGGCGGGCCCAGGAAAGGTTGCCCAATGACCTGCTTCACAAGTGACATTATTTCAACTGATAGAGCTGTTTCTTTCACTAGGAGACAATATTGTAAATGAAAAGAATCACTATTTAAGGAAAGCATATTTTTCTCCAATGGAATTAACTATCATTATTACTTCTAGTGTCTTTTCACCCTCCAGTAAGTAAAGTCTAATACATGTTAATTTTTCATAAAGTTCACACATATATCTGTCACCAGTGAAGAAAAGTTCCAAATGAAAAAGGAAAATTTATATTTAGCTAGACAGATGATTGATAGATAGAGACATAGAAACGTAGACACATAGATACCTAAATAGATATGGATGAATGATAGATGATAGATAGATACATAGATACATAGATAGATACATAGATACACAGAAATGTGGACACATAGATACAAAGATAGATACAGATGAATGATAAATGATAGATGATAGATAGATGATTGATAGATGATAGATGATAGATAGATAGATAGATAGATAGATAGATAGATAGATGATAGCTAGATGAGAGACAGAGAGGGAGAGAGAGAAACTGAAATAGAACAGTCTAATTAAGGGGTTAGTCTCTTTACCTCCCAGAAAGAGCAAATAAAAAGCACTGCCAAGGGAAAAAGAGTATACAAAAAAGAAAAGAAGGTTACATTACTCTGAAAACAAAACGAAGAAAATAAAATACAAATAGTCCACCCTTATCTGCAGGGGATATGTTCCAAAACCACCTCCTATGGATGCCTGAACCCACAGAGAGTACTAAACCCAATACATACTATGTTTTTTCCTATACATACATATCTAAGATAAGTTAAATTTATAAGTTAGGCACAGTCAGTGATTAACAACCATAACTAATAATAAAATGGAACAATTATAATATGCTGTAATAAAAATCATGTGAATGTGGTCTCTCTCTCAAAATTTCTTATTGTACTATACTCACCCTTCTGATGATGATGATGTGAGAGGATAAAATGCCTATGTGATGGGATGAAGTGAGATGCATAATGCAGGCATTGAGACATAGCGTTAGGCTACGTCCTTCTGACAATATGTCAGGAGGCTCATCTGCTTCTAGACATCAGTTGACTATGGGTAACTGAAACCACAGAAAGCAAAACCACAGATAAGGGGACACTACTGTATAAAATCTGTGAAGGGTTGAGCTGTGCCCTCTAGAAAAACATAATGAACCCTCAAAACCTATACATGTCACCTTATTTGTACATAGGACTTTTGTAGATGATCAAGTTATGGTGAGGTCATTAAGGTGGGTCCTGATCCAATATGATTGGTGTTCTTATAAGGAAGGGAAATTTGGGCAGAGAGATGGACACATACAACAGGAAAATGATGCACAGACACATGGGCAGAAGACAGCCACGTGACTGGAGTAATGCATCTACAAGCTAAGGGAACACCATGGATTGTCAGCAAACACCAGAAACTAGAAGAAGTAAGGGAAGATTCTCCCCTAGAGCCTTCAGAGACAGCATGGCATGCTGATACCTGATCTTGGACTTCTAGCCTCCAAAATATGAAACAATAAATGTCTGTTGTTTAAAGCCACCCAGTTTGTGACACTTTGTGACAAGAACCCTAGGGAACTAATATAACACCTACATTGATTCTGTACTCACCTCCCACTGCCATCATTCTAGCTTACCTGTGTTCCCTCCTCTTCAAAGGAATTTGGTTTTACAGAAGGTCATAGAGAAATAGCAGAAAATAACTAGTATTTCTTGAGATACTTAATAAACCATCTTACCTAATCCTTAAACAACCTTGAAGGCACATGTTATCACTAGAGCTCTGAGATGTTGAGAATCTTGCCCAAGGAAACCCAGCTGGAAAGCAGTAGAGCTGGAATTAAGTCAGTGCCCAAGCATGCTACTGTACAAAAATTCTACTGTATCACATTCCCTCGAACAATTTTTGGTTAGTGATAGAAACTTAGGAGTTGCCAGGTTATATGTGATATTGAAAGTCCTGAGACTGGATAGATCATCAAAGAAGTTAGTGTAGATGGAGAAAAAAGAGGACCAAGAACTGAGTCCTGGAACTGTCCAAAATATGGAAATCAAGAAGAAAAAAAGATGTTAAAGAGAGCCAGGCTAGGTCTTCCCAGGGAAGGATTGTGTCATGGAAGCCAAGAAGAGCAAGAGTTTCCAGGAGGAAGAAGTGAACTTGCATGACAAAAGCTGATAAGTTAAGTAAGACAAGAACTGAAAATCGACAGTCGAATCTAGCAACAGTGAGGTCATTGGTTATCTTGATAAGACCTAATTGGATGAATTGGTTGGAGCAAGAGTCTGACCAGAGGGACTTTAGGGAAAAATGGGAAAAGAGAAGAAGGAGATGGTGAGAATAGATAAATCTTGAAAGAGCTTTGTTGTCAAGAAAGGAGACTGGAAAAACTAGAAGGAAGAAGGAATGAGTGTCATACCAAGGTTATGTTATTGTCAAAGGAAAGTGAGTAGCAGTGACATGGGCCAATCCCATGTCTGAGAGCTCAGACAATGTATACTTTCCCCACATTCTCTTTCCTCTTTCTCTTCCCTGGAACCCAGAATGCAGCAGTTAATGGGGCTACGAGCGTGCAGAAGACAATGCTCAGCGGATGAAAAAGGAATGGCTTAGCAAGAGCGCAGACCCTAAGTGATAACATAGAACAAGCTGCCCCTGAATGTGGACAATGAAAGGAAATCCATACCTATAGCCTCTAAGTTACTACTCTTGGGGCCTATTTGGGATAGAATTTTGCATCTCTCTCATAAATATGCTTTGCATCTCCCTAACAAGTCCCAAAAACTTTCCAAACCACTTCAATGCCTAGAAAATAAAGAGCATGTTGCACACAGAGCCCCTCACTGTCCAACCCCATCTTGCATCGTCCTGCATTCCCAACCCCATTTTGAATGACATCGAATGAGTTAATGTGCATGAAGACCAAACACAGGCCTACCACCTTAAAAATAAAAAAGTGTTCAATTGATGCCAACCTGAAGGAGAAGCTGAGGCCCTAAAATGGCAAAACGGTGATGTTGTCTTTTTTTACCTGTCTCTTTCAGTGAGTAAATGAGAACACAATTTCAAGATTAAATCTTTCCCCTAAACAGAAAGGAAGAAAAACTAATTCTGAACTGAGTCGAGGGGAGGGGGACAAGGTGGCAGGTACTTTGAACACATGGATTCTAAAAAAGTGACTTACACTTTTCTCCCTTTATCCTCAAGAGAATTTCATTACTGAACTATTTGTTCATTCTGGGAGCAGCCAGAATTACAGCAACTTTTTTTCACATCTGATTATGAACTAGGAGATTTACATGGACCCGTGATTAAGAATATATTTCTATCTCCTTAACAACTAGAAAGTCTGCAGCTAGATGATGTTAGAGAAAACTAATAACATCTGACAATCATATTTCACAGTTTTCAAAATTCTTTTAAATACTTAGACTTGTTTTTGTATGTGTCTTCTTACCCCATCCACTAGAGACTATGCTCTATGTGAGTAGAAGTATGGTGTTTATTTCTGTGTCTCTATCTTCATGCCAATTTCTTGTTAAGTCCTAAGTAAATGTTCTATAAATTTCATTGAATTGGATCCTCATGGCAATCCTGGGAGAGGTGAGACAAGGAGTGGCATGACTACCAGACTAGGTAGGAGGCTAATGCTCTAAGAAGTAAAGGGACCTTCTCAGATGAGACCCCTTCTTGTACAATTCTTCTATAAGTTGCAATTTGCTTATTTGACCCTTGTTATTAGCTGTTGAGCTTCCTCCAGGAGAAAACTTTAAGCTAAAAATCAGAATCTCAACACCTCATTTCCATTTATAAATCACAAATCTATGTCCTTGTTGTTGGACTTCTTTAAACTTCAGAGTATTACAGTGACTAATGATAACCCCATAAAATATCACATGCACTTGATTTTTTTTTAATGCATGCAATAGAGCACAGAGCAAAGGGTACGTTCTCCCTTCATTTTCTATCCGAGCTCCGCAAGGTAGCAATTTGTTCTCAGGTTTTCCCTCTGTAGATTAGACCCCAGTCCCTGGGTTTCTCAGCCTCAGCAAAAATGTCCATAGCTTAGCATGGCATGAAAACAGTGAAATGCCTGACATCAAGGGACCATGATGACTTGTGGATAGAAGCAAGAGTGACTCCTCAAAAATTTAGCTTTGTGTAAAACCCCCATGATCTTTGTGTTATTCAAATAGGCAAATGTAATTATATAAAACACTTTTATGATTTCTGAGAACAAAAGATAGAAGTTTATTATTTCTGGGCACCAGGGTGGCTCAGTAGGTTAAGCATCGCTCTTCGGCTCAGGTCATGATCCCAGGGTCCTGGGATCGAGCCGTGTCATCGTTGGGCTCCCGGCTCAGAAGGGGGTCTGCTTTTCCCTCTCCCTTGGCCCCTCTCCTTGTTGTATTCTCTCTCTCTCTCATAAATAAATAAATAAATAAAACCTTTTTTTAAAAATTGAAAAAATTATTATATTATATTATTATTTCTTGCTCAAGTAAAGTTTTTCTGGAAGCTCCAATCAGCATTCCACCTGATCACTCAGAGATCCAGGCTTAAGATGCGTCTATTCTCGTGAACTCAGTGGCCTCTTGATTCAAACATCAGGGATGGAAGAGGAATGAAGGGACCTGGCCTTCATGTTCCAATAGCCAAAACTCAGGGACACAGCCAAGACCATTTGCTAAGGAGCCTGGGAAACACAATCTAGTACATGGTGTGGGTGGGGAGGATAATCTCTAATCCTATGATTGAATTCTTGCCAAATTGGCAGGGTAGAGACTACAGTTTTATTTAACTAGATTTGAAGGAATAAAGTAATATGACATTTCTCATACAACATCTAATGTCATCCATATTTGCTACATGCTACTGCCTTTATTTTGTGACTTATCAACCCTGGATAGTACCTGTTAGCTCCTTGCCATGAAAGATAAAGAATTTGGTTCATTTACACTGCCTTCCACCTTCCCTCCTTGCCTCACTCCCCAAATTTTGTTGATTATATTATTATATTTATTTCTTTTATGACTTGGAATACAACAAATAAATTCTGTTTCCTGGATTTTCAATCCTTGCTATAAAATATGAGAAAATTATTCTTTACTTACTTTCTTTTTCACCTGTCTTTTCTTTTTCTATCCTTTATTTTTTGTTTTTTGGTGTTATTTTTTTTTTTGGTGTTATTTTAAATTGCCAAGCTTTATTACCTTGACATTATGTTCTGTAATTCTAATCTCAAGTGTAGCAGGCTTTGCCTATATATTAATGCATACACTGATAATCATAAAACAGCATTTTCATGATTATGCTTATGCAAGTATTATTCAGTGTAGAGTCAAATAATGTGGTTCCAAGCATGGAGCTGGAAGTGGAATCCTATGCTGCAAAAGCATTGTTTGTAAAGGGAAAATCTTCATAGTGTCTTACCTTAAAGCGGTGCTTCCCAAACCTGGACTTTCACACAAATCACCACGGGATCTTGTTTAAATGAAGTAGGTCTCAGGTGAGACACAAGATTGTGCCTTTCTGATAAGCTCCCAGGTGATGTTGATGGTGCTGGTCCATGGACTGCAATCTGGACATCAAGCCATAATGGACCAAACCTCTTTTTGTACTTTTTAAACTCTCATCATTTGTTCTAGATCATAGTGAACCTCTAGTGTTCTAAGACCCATTATTGTCTTCCTTTCTTGAATTTCCATCTCAACCACTCTTGAGGCTTCTATTTAGAAAATTCCATATGATATCTGTGTTCCACTTTCAATTTCCTACAAAACAATGTTAATTACTTATTCAGGATTACTTTTTAAGACAGTAGCATGCTTTGGAACTTTTAGGTGAACGCTTTTTTTACTTTGCTAGTTCAGAACATTTATGATCACCTCACACCTGTCACTGAATTCATTCTTTGATTTCCCAGGCTAGGGCTCCATAATTCAGATTCCAACCTAGTTCCGATTAAACTTGGTTCAAATGAGTGGCCAGAAAGTTTTTGAAACACTTGCAATGACCAAGTCAATTGCCTCTAAATCACCATCTCCACCAAAATAGATCAAGTCAAGGCTTCATCTCAATTAAACAGTTTCCTCCTTGAAATTTGGGAATCAGACCTGGCCTATTGACAGTATGATCCACACCCTTCCCAGGACTATATCTCAGAAAAATTGTTATAAAATTGTTTTCTTCATCCCTGTGACACTAACAAATGGCACAGGGGAGAAAGCATCATCTACTCATTTTAAAAAGTCCCTCTGAAAAGGTCTCTAATTCATTCTCATGTCACAAACTAACATAAAAAGAAAAGTGATAAATAAATCCATTCTAATGAGAAAACATTGCTATGAGAAAAAAGAAAGGCATGCAGTTCTTCCATTTTTAAATAATCCTAAAACAATGCTAGGGTACACCCTGGATTCCACATCTTGAGATATGACTAGTCATTTTTTTCTTTATTCCACAAACCCTGATTTCACAAAAGCAATTATAAGAAAATGTGTAATAAAACAGCAGGTAATGCCAAATGGAATTCAGAAAACTGTCTAAGGGGAGAAAAAAGAGATTCACTCATTGCTAAGCATCTCTAAACACTGTACTTTAGGAAGAGTAGTGAATATTAATTTTAAATATTTAGAAACCACAGGGTGTGTTGAATACAGATCACCCCCCACCCTCCATTTTACAGTTTGGGAAAACTGAGTCAGCAATCCTCAATTACCCTACACTTCTGCAGGATTTAACCCCAGAGGGGCACTCAGAGCACAATTTGATTTAGAAGTGTAATTAGGAACTCTTCTTTTACGTAGCTGAGTCACCTGGTGTCTTGTTGCACACTTCTGCTAAAATTAAATGCATTAATTTTTTAAATTGACTCAGGGAGAGTCCCATCTGCAGTATAATCAAGGTAAATTATATTATTAAGTGTCAGAAGGTCCAAGACACAGAATAAAACAAAATAAAATAAATATGTATAAAAGACTAACGATGCCCTAGGCAAAGGACTAGGGAACTGCGGGTCAAATTACTCCTGAAGCAATTACCAATACTAGAATATAAAGGTTGAAGGAGAGGCTGCAAATATTTCTTTTTTTTTTTTTTCCTAGTAAATAACTTTCTCCAGTGAGAAAGAAAGCATACTAAAAATAGAACTGCTGGTTGGCGATTTGATGAGATCCTGATATAAGTATTTCACATTTTAAGCTACATTTTAAAAGTCTAGTAAGGATCAGTTTTTTGTTTGTTTATTTGTTTTTTACTTTCTGTCATAAAGACTGTTTTATTTAATATTATTTTTTTATTCTTTATTTTATTTTATTTTATTATGTTAGTCACCATACATTATTAGTTTCTGATGTAGTGTTCCAGGATTCATTGTTTGCATATAACACCCAGTGCTCCATGCAATATGTGCCCTCCTTAATACCCATCACCAGGCTAAACCATCACCAGGCTCACCCATCCCCCTACTGCCCTCCCCTCTAAAACCCTCAGTTTGTTTCTCAGAGTCCATATTCTTTCATGGTTAGTCACCCCCCCCCCCAGAATTCCCCCTCTTCATTTTTCCCTTCCTATTATCTTCTTCTTCTTTTTTTTTTTTAACATATAATGTATTATTTGTATCAGAGGTACAGGTCTGTGATTCCTCAGTCTTACACAATTCACAGCACTCACCATAGCACATACCCTCCCCAGTGTCCATCACCCAGCCATCCCATTCTACCCACCCCCCACCACTCCAGCAGCCCTCAGTTTGTTTCCTGAGACTAAGAGTCTCTTATGGTTTGTCTCCTTTCTGGTTTCATCTTGTTTCATTTTTTTTCTCCCTTCCCCTATGCTCCTCTGTCTTGTTTCTTAAATTCCTCATATGACACTTGTCTTTCTCTGATTGACTTATTTCACTTAGCATAATACCATCTAGTTCTATCCACGTCATTGCAAATGGCAAGATTTTGGTTTTTTGATGGCTGCATAATATTCCATTGTGTATATATACCACATCTTTTTTATCCATTCATCTGTTGATAGACATCTTGGCTCTTTCCATAGTTTGGCTATTGTGGACACTGATGCTATAAACATTGGGGTGCACATCCCCCTTCAGATCCCTACATTTATATCTTTGGGGTAAATACCCAGTAGTGCAATTGCTGGATTGGATGGTAGCTCTATTTTCAACTTTTTGAGGCACCTCCACACTGTTTTCCAGAGTGGCTGCACCAGCTTGCATTCCCACCAACAGTGTAGGAGGGTTCCCCTTTCTCCGCATCCTCGCCAACATCTGTTGTTTCCTGACTTGTTAATTTTAGCCATTCTGACTGGTGTGAGGTGGTATCTCATTGAGGTTTTGATTTGGATTTCCCTGATGCCGAGCGATGTTGAACAGTTTTTCATGGATCTGTTAGCCATTTAAATGTCTTCTTTGCAGAAATGTCTGTTCATGTCTTTGCCTATTTCTTGGTTGGATTATTTGTTCTATGGGTATTGAGTTAGTTAAGTTCTTTATAGATTTTGGATACTAGCCCTTTATCTGATGTTGTTTGCAAATATCTTCTCCCATTCTGTCGGTTGTCTTTTGGTTTTGTTGACTATTTCCTTTGCAGTGCAAAAGCTTTCTATCTTGACGAAGTCCCAATAGTTCATATTTGCCCTTGATTCCCTTGCCTTTGGCATAGTGTCTAGAAAGAAGTTGCTGTGGCTGAGGTCGAAGAGGTTCCTGCCTGTGTTTTCCTCTAGGATTTTGATGGATTCCTGTCTCACATTTAGTTCTTTCACCATTTTGAGTCTATTTTTGTGTGTGGTATAAGGAAATGGTCCAGTTTCATTCTTCTGCATGTGGCTGTCCAATTTTCCCAACACCATTTGTTGAAGAGACTGTCTTTTTTCCATTGGACATTCTTTCCTGCTTTGTCAAAGATGAGTTGACCATAGAGTTGAGGGTCCATTTTGGTCTCTCTATTCTGTTCCATTGATCTACGAGTCTGTTTTTGTGCCAGTACCATACTGTCTTGATGATGACAACTTTGTAACAGGGCTTGAAGTCCGGAATTGTGATGCCACCAGCTTTGCTTTTCTTTTTCAACATTCCTCTGGCTATTCGGGGTCTTTTCTACTTCCTACAAATTTTAAGATTATTTGTCCCATTTCTTAGAGAAAAGTTGATGATATTTTGATAGGGATTGCATTAAATGTGTAGATTGCTCTAGGTAGCATAGACACTTCACAATATTTGTTCTTCCAATCCATGAGCATTTCTTTGTGTCTTCCTCAATTTCTTTCATGAGTATTTTATAGTTTTCTGAGTACAGATTCTTTGCCCCTTTGGTTAGATTTATTCCTAGGTATCTTATGATTTTGGGTGCAATTGTAAATAGGATCGACTCCTTAATTTCTCTTTCTTCTGTCTTGTTGTTGGTGTATAGAAATGCAACTGATTTCTGTGCATTGATTTTATATCCTGCCACTTTACTGAATTCATGTATGAGTTCTAGCAGTTTTGGGGTGGAGTCTTTTGGGTTTTCCACATAAAGCATCACATCATCTGCAAAGAGTGAGAGTTTGACTTCTTCTTGGCCGATTTGGATGACTTTTATTTCTTTTTGTTGTCTGAGTGCTGAGGCTAGGACTTCTAGTACTATGTTGAATAGCAGGGGTGATAGTGGACATCCCTGCCATGTTCCTGAACTTAGGGGGAAAGCTCTCAGTTTTTCCCCATTAAGAATGATATTTGCTGTGAGTTTTTCATAGATGGCTTTTATGATATTGAGGTATGTACCCTCTATCCCTACACTGTGAAGAGTTTTAATCAAGAAAGGATGCTATACTGTGTCAAATGCTTTTTCTGCATCTATTGAGAGGATCATATGGTTCTTGTTCTTTCTTTTATTCAGGTGTTGTATCACATTGATTGATTTGCGGATGTTGAACCAAACTTGCAGTCCAGGAATAAATCCCACATGGTCACGGTGAATAATCTTTTTAATGTACTTTTGGATCCTATGGGCTAGTATTTTGGGGAGAATTTTTGCATCCATGTTCATCAGGGATATTGGTTTGTAGTTCTCCTTTTTGATGGGGCCTTTGTCTGGTTTCGGGATTAAAGTAATGTTGACCTTATAAAACAAGTTTGGAAGTTTTCCTTCCATTTCTATTTTTTGGAACAGTTTCAGAAGAATAGGTATTGTTTCTTCTTTAAATGTTTGGTAGAGGGGTGCCTGGGTGGCTCAGTTGGTTAAGCATCTGCCTTCGGCTCAGGTCATGATCCCAGCGTCCTGGGATGGAGCCCTGCATGGGATTCCATGCTCAGAAGGGAGCCTGCTTCTCCCTCTCTCTCTGCCTGCCTGTCTGCCTACTTCTGATCTCTCTTCCTCTCTGTCAAATAAATAAATAAATGTTTGGTAGAATTCCCCTGGGAAGCCATCTGGCCCTGGGCTCTTTTTCTTGGGAGATTTTTGATTACTGCTTCAATATCCTTACTGGTTATGGGTCTGTTCAGGTTTTCTATTTCTTCCTGGTTCAGTTTTGGTAGTTTATACTTCTCTAGGAATGCATCCATTTCTTCTAGATTGTCTAATTTGCTGGCATATAGTTGCTCATAATATGTTCTTATAATTGTTTGTATTTCTTTGGTGTTGGTTGTGATCTCTCCTCTTTCATTCATCATTTTATTTATTTGGGTCCTTTCTCTTTTCTTTTTGATAAGTCTGGCCAGGGGTTTATCAATCTTGTTAATTCTTTCAAAGACTCAGCTCCTAGTTTCATTGATCTGTTCTACTGTTCTTTTGGTTTCTAATTCATTGATTTCTGCTCTGATCTTTATTATTCTCTTCTCCTGCTGGGTTTCTTAAGAAAGCCTGTATTGCTATATACTTTCCTCTTAGGACCACCTTTGCTTCATTCCAAAGATTTTGAACAGTTGTGTTTTCATTTTCATTTGTTTCCATGAATTTTTTTAATTCTTCTTTAATTTCCTGGTTGACCCATTCATTCTTTAGTAGGATGCTCTTTAGCCTCCATGTATTTGACTTCTCTCCAGCTTTCCTCTTGTGATTGAGTTCTAGTTTCAAAGCATTGTGGTCTGATAATATGCAGGGAATGATCCCAATCTTTTGGTACCGGTTGAGACCTGATTTGTGACCTAGGATGTGATCTATTCTGGAGAATGTTCCACAGGCACTAGAGAAGAATGTGTATTCTGTGGCTTTGGGATGGAATGTTCTGAATAGACCTGTGAAGTCCATTTGGTCCAGTGTCATTTAAAGTCTTTATTTCCTTGTTGATCTTTTGCTTAGATGATCTGTCCATTTCAGTGAGGGGGGTATTAAAGACCCCTACTACTATTGTATTTTTGTCAACGTGTTTCTTTGCTTTTGTTATTAATTGGCTTATATAATTGGCTGCTCCCATGTTAGGGGCATAGATATTTACAATTGTTAGATCTTCTTTTTGGATAGACCCTTTAAGTATGATATAGTGTCCTTCCTCATCTCTTATTATAGTCTTTGGTTTAAAATCTAATTTGTCTGATATAAGGATTGCCACCCCAGCTTTCTTTTGGTGTCCATTAGCATGGTAAATAGTTTTCCACCCCCTCACTTTCAATCTGGGGGTGTCTTTGGGTCTAAAATATGTCTCTTGCACACAACATATCAATGCATCTTGTTTTATTTATCCAATCTGATACCCTGTGTCTTTTGCTTGGGGCATTTAGCCAATTTACATTCAGGGTAACTATTGAAAGATAGGAATTTAGTGCCATTGTATTGTCTGTAGGGTGACTGTTACTGAATATTGTCTGTGTTCCTTTCTGTTCTATGTTAATTTTAGGCTCTCTCTTTGCTTAGAGGACCCCTTTCAATATTCTTGTAGGGCTGGTTTTGTGTTTGCATATTCTTTTAGTTTTTGTTTGTCCTGGAAGCTTTTTATCTCTCCTTCTATTTTCAATGACAGCCTAGCTGGATATAGTATTTTTGGCTGCATATTTTTCTCACTTAGTGCTCTGAATAGATCATGCCAGTCCTTTCTGGCCTGCCAGGTCTCTGTGGATAGGTCTGCTGCCAAGCTAATGTTTCTACCATTGTAGGTTACTGACCTCTTGTCCCGAGCTGCTTTCAGGATTTTCTCTTTGTCTTTGAGACTTGCAAGTTTTACTATTAGATGTCAGGGTGTTGACCTATTTTTACTGATTTTGAGGGGGGTTCTCTGTGCCTCCTGGATTTTGATGCCTGCTTCCTTCCCCAAATTAGGGAAGTTATATGCTATAATTTACTCCAATATACCTTCTGCCCTCTCTCTCTCTTTCTTCTTCTTCTGGGATTCCCAATTATTCTAATATTGTTTCATCTTATGATATCACTTATCTCTTGAATTCTGCCCTTGTGATCCAGTAGTTGTTTATCTCTCTTTTTCTCAGCTTCTTTGTTCCCCATCATTTGGTCTTCCAAATCACTAATTGTCTCTTCTGCCTCATTAATCTTAGCAGTTAGAGCCTCCATTTTTTATTGCGAAATTGCCCCACCCTTGCCGGGAGGCGGGCAAGGTAATCTGCTCGGGTTTGCTCTCAGGAGCTTTTGTTCCCTGAAAGCTTATAGCCTTTTTGATTTCAACTTGGTTAGATTTTAGTTCTTTTATTACTCCAGAAAGGGATTCTCTAGTATCTTCCAGCTAGTATCTTTATAATAGTCATTCTGAACTCTAATTCTGACATCTTACTAATGTCCATATTGAGCAGGTCCCTGGCAGTCAGTACTGCCTCTTGTTCTTCTTATTGAGGTGAGTTTTTCCATCTTGTCATTTTGTACAGAGGAGAATAGATGAATGAAAGAACAAAATGCTAAAAGGGTAACAACGACCCCAGAAAAATATACACTAAACAAATCAGAGGAGACCCAAAAACGGGGGGAAAAGAAAGGGAAAGAAAAAAAAAAAGAATATGATCAGAGCCACACACTAGATTTGGGGCATATTTTGGTCAGTTAGAAGAAAGTGCCTCCCAAAATTTTAAAGAAAGAAAAACATATATGTACAAAAATAAGGGTAAATATGATGAAGGGATGGAATATGACTGTAAAAATGAAAATTATAAAAGATTTTATAAAAGGAATTGATAAGAAGTTGGTTGAGAAAAAGAAAGAAGAATAACTAAAAAAAGGCAGGGGGGGAGAGAATGTGATCAAGCAGGAGACTAGAACAAAGCCATACACTAGAGATTTAGGATATATTTTGGTCTGTTAGAAGAAACTGTATCCCAAAATTTTAAAGAGAGAACAAATTATATATATACAAAAAATAAGGTTAACTACAATGAAGGGATAGAATATGACTCTAAAAATGAAAATTTAAAAAGATTTTTTAAAAAGGGATTGATAAGATGTTGGTTGAAAAAGGTAAAAAGAAAAATTTTTTTAAATTAGAAAAAGAAAAAAGTAAAGAAAATTTTAAAAATTAACTTTAAAAGACTAAAGAATCATGGGGGAAAAAGCCATGAATTCTATGTGTTGTATTCCCCTAGTGCTGGACTTCTGCCATTCTCATTGATCGGTAAACTTGGTCTTGGCTGGCTGTTCTTGGTGATCTTCTCAGGGAGGGGCTTGTTGCAGTGATTCTCAAATGTCTTTGCCTGAGGCGAAATTGCCCCACCCTTGCCGGGAGGCGGGCGAGGTAATCTGCTCGGGTTTGCTCTCAGGAGCTTTTGTTCCCTGAAAGCTTTGGAGGATGAGAAAGAAAATGGCAGCCTCCCAATCTCCACCCCAGAGGAGCCGAGAACTCAGGCCCAACTCCTCAGTGGGCCCCCAGAGAAAAGCAGTCAGTCACTCCCGTCTCCCCGGTCTCTGGCCGCACTCCGTGCTCACCCAGGCTGTGACTGAGCATTTCTATCTCTGGCACACAACCCCATTTGGAGTCTCAAAACCCAACAGATTCCTATGGTGCACTCCTGTGCCACTCCTCCCGGGGGAGGAAGGGGAGTCTCCCTGGATCTATGGCTTGTTGGGTCCCTGCTGGAAGAGCAGTGGCCCGACTGTGCCACGGATCACGGTTTATGGCAACCCCGAGCTGAGAGCCCACTCCTCGGCTCCATCTTTGCAGCTGGCTTCCCCGCTCCAATACCTGGGAGCTCTGCCACACTCAGGCACCCCCAGTCTTTCTGTGACCCCAAGGGTCCTGAGACCACACTGTCCCAGCGAGGGTTCCACCCCCCGCTTAGCCACTGGAGCGACGTCCCTCAGCGGAGCAGACTTCTAAAAGTTCTGATTTTGTGCTCTGCTGCTCTATTACTTGCTAGTAGCTGGCTGATGAAGGCTCCCTCCGCCCATGGTCTATCTTCCCAAATATCACCTCTGATTCACTGCTCCTCACGTCCTACCTTCCAGAGAGTGGTAGCTTTTATGTTCATAGAGTTGCTGCTATTCTTTTCTTTGATCTCCTGTTGAGTTCATAGGTGTTCAGAATGGTTTGATCCCTCTCTAGCTGCACTCCTGGGACCAGAGAAAATTTTGGTCTCCTACTCCTCTGCCATCTTGCTCCTCCTTTAGTGAGGATCAGTTTTAAGGCTATACATTTTTACCAGGTGGCTGTTGACTTCAGGAAACTTCACATTCCTGGATCTGTTCCCCTTGCTTCCTGTATCCTATCTGTAGCAATAATAGACTTAATAGAGTCTAGGGCTAACTCTTAAAGTTAGGAAAGTTCTGTGATGAGTCCCCACCCAGGGTTTCTCCTGGAGTTCACAAGTATTTATGTTCAAGAATGAGGGAACTTAACAATTGTATGGAAATTCCCAGGGGCCATGGAACCCCTTCACCTGAGAGAGCATAATGGGAACTACAAGGGAAGACTTGGAATTATGAAAAGTTGTCAACAACCTGAAAATTACTGGGTTTAAGATCAGGAAGTTGATAAGAAGGGAAAAGGACTCAAGCAGAAAGAAGAAATAATTAACCAGAATACAACAGAATGAAAGCCCGAAGGCAAATTCAAGGAAGCGTTCCCTTCACCAGGTTCAAACAAGTCATTATAGGCACAAGGGATGGTGATGGCTGTGTGACTTTGGGCAACTTGTTTACCATTTCCATGCCTCTGTTTGCTCATTCATGGCAGGCAACCACTACCCCCACTTTCTGGTAATCATGCTCTTGTGTAATCCCTTCTCCTTGAGGGTAGGCTGGACCTACTAATTTGCTTCTAAAGAATAGAATGTGGCAAAGTGATGGGATGTCACTTGTGAGATTGGGTTACACAAAGACTGAGATTTCCATCTCTCCCTCTTCCCTGTTCTCACTTGCTCTAATGGAAGCCAGCTGCCATGTTGAGAGATACCATATGGAGAGGTACACATAGCAAAGAACTGAAGAGGGCCTCTGGCCAACACTTAACAAGGACCTGAGACTCTCACTACAGTAATCTTCAAAGAATTAAATCCTTTCCACAACCACTTAAATAAGCTTGGACTCAGTCAAGACTTTGAGGACTCTAGTCCCAGTTGACACATTGAATGAGGCTTTGTGACAGACCCTGAGTAAGAGGCACCCAGCCAAGATGTGACTGGGTTCCTGAACCAAAGAAAACTGTAAGGTAATAAATGTTTATTGTTTTAAGCAACTATGTTTTGTGATACTTTGTTACATAGTAGTAGTTAATGACTAGTGTTATGACAAATGCATCCTTATAATGTGTATATACAATTATGCTGCCAAATGTCCAACAAATGTTAGCTACTATTAGGTGAAATACTTGCTTTCTTACCTCACTTCTACTTTCATTGCTTCAACTAAGGTATAGTAGTTAGGGCCATGAGCTACCCACATCAATTTGGCAAGTCACTTTATTTTACTCAGTGTCCTCATCTGTAAATGTGAATAAGAAAATAGTACCAAACTCATAGGATTTTCATATTATTACATGATGTATTAGTTTGCTATGGCTGCCATAACAATTGGCTTAAACAACATAAATTTATTTCCTTTCAGTTTTGGAGGATAGAGGTCCAAGATCAAGGTGCCAGCAGATTTGGTTTTTATTGAAGTCTCTCTCCTTGATTTGCAGATGGTCACCTTCTCACTGTGTGCTCACATGGTCATTTCTCTATGTGTCCATGTATATGCTTGCTTGCGCTCTCTCCCTCTCCCTCTCTCTCCCCCCCATCTCTTATTATTAAAGACACCAGTCATATTGGATTAGGGTTCACCCTAACATACCCATTTTAAAGAACTCCTCTCTAAATACAGTCATATCCTGTATATACTGGGGGGTTAGGGCTTCAACATAGGAATTTTGGGGGGTAACACAATTCAGCACCTAACAAATGGTTAATCCCAAGAAATAACTTGGAAAAGTACGAATCCCACAAAAAGGTACAAAATCCAGTTAGTTCTTATTAGTATTGCTTCCATTATGCATGGGGTACAGAATTTTTAAACTATGAAGGGCTGTAGTAGCCCAGAAATCAAAACCCCTCACTTTAGAGATGAAAAAACTAGAGACCTAGATGAAAAGCTACATATCAGAACCGACATCAAAACATTTCATTTTCTAATTTACCAGTGGATGCATTTAACTAATTCTGAATCACAGGATGGATACAAAAATCTGGGGTATTTTCTTACTGGATTTAGAATAAAGACACTTGGAAAACAGAATTTCAGAGCTGAAAGGAATATTAGAAAATATCTTGTTTAATCTTCTTACAGAAGAAAATGCAAGGTGTACCAGTCACCCAGTTAACTACAGAGGCAAGATTTGAATTCAGGTTTATTCTTTCATTGAAGAGAGTTAATTGAATGGCTCCCCAGATTAAAGGTTATCTAATCTTGCTGGTGGACAGGGGGAAAGGAGCATCTTTCAAAATACAAAACAAACAAACAAAAAACACTGCTGTACAATTTTTAATTGTAATCACAGAATCATTTCATATTATCAAAGAGCAACTTTTAAAATTCCATGTTAATCATAGCGAGAAAAGAGAAATGCAGGACTTTTTTAAGCTCCTCTCAAAATGTGCTCAGTATTTTCCCTGTCTCATCCCTGTTTTTTGGCTCATATCAATCCTTTCAGCCTGGAGCATGGTAACTGCCAGCTCATGACCCTCCTAGACTTCAGATTTTAGTTCTGAACCCACCTGCCCAGATCAGGAAAGAAGATGGTGGAAGTCATTAATACTGTTAGCCAAATATTCCTGATTCTCCATCTTCCTGCCCACCTGTGATTGGGGGAGCCACACAACTAGTTCTGGCCAATGAGTTGTAAGCAAAACTATATATCACTTCTGAGACATGTGAGATTCTCCTACATTCTGATTCTGTCACAGCATCTGAAACAGTCAAGGTAGAGATCTATAAAAGACCAAGATGGGCAGATCTCCTACTCTTCCTCCCATCCAAAGACCCAAAGTATGCATGTATCCTGAATGAGAAATAAGTCTTCATATTCTAGACACAGAAGTTTAGGGTCTTTTGTTATCACAGCATATCTTGGCCTATCACCACTAAAAGTCATTTTTTCTGTACTACTCAAGTATTGTTCAATATGTTTCTTCATGTAATTTTGTTAACAGAGAAAAAGAATAGTTGACAACAGGACTTGGTAAGCATGATTTTAACTAGTGCAATTGCTAAGATTGGCATCTGTTAATTCTTAATAATTACAATGCTTTCATCTGTAAGAGGTTTTTTCTCTTATTTACACTTCTTTTTGACTCAAAAGTAAAATATGTTTATTGAAGAAAATATAAATATACAAAAAGCATCAATGGAAATTTAAAATTACTCCTATGCCCTAAACTGAGAGATAACCACTGTTAATTTAGGGTATATATCTTACCCATTTATATGTATTGTAATTAAATTTGCAAAATATGGTGATAAAGAAAAAAATTCTTGAAAGCAGCAAGACAGAGGTAATCCTTAATGTACAAGGGAAAATCCATAAGGCTAGCTGGAGATTTCTCAACAGAAATTTGGCAAGTCAGAATGGACTGGCACAATATATGCAACATGCTGGATGGGGAAAATCTGTAGCCAAGAATACTCTATCCAGCAACACTATCATTCAGAATAGAAGGAAAGATAAAGAGTTTCCCAGCTTGGGGCTCCTGGGTGGCTCAGTCATTAAGCTTCTGCCTTCGGCTCAGGTCATAATCCCAGGGTCCTGGGATTGAGCCCTGTGTCAGGCTCCCTGCTCAGCGGGAAGCCTGCTTCTCCCTCTCCCACTTCCCCTGCTTATGTTCCCTCTCTCACTGTCTCTCTCTCTGTCAAATAAATAAATAAAATCTTAAAAAAAAAAAAAAAGTTTCCCAGCCAACAAAAACTAACTTCCCCTGCTTATGTTCCCTCTCTCGCTGTCTCTCTCTCTGTCAAATAAATAAATAAAATCTTAAAAAAAAAAAAAAAGAGTTTCCCAGCCAACAAAAACTAAAGGAGTATGTGACCACTAAACCAGCCCTGCAAGAAATATTAAAGGGGACTCTTTAAGTGCAAAGAAGAGACCAAAAGTTACAAAGACATAAAAGGATCAGACAAAATCTCCAGAAATAACAACAAAACAAATAATAAAATGGCAATAAGTACATATCTATCAGTAATTCCTTTGAACATAAATAGACCAAATGCACCAATCAAGACATTGAGTGTCAGAACGGATAAAAAAAACCAAGACCCATCTATATGCTGCTTATGAGAATCTCATTTTAGACCTAAAGACACCTGCAGATTGAAAGTGAGAGGGTGAAGAAACATTTATCATGCAAATGGATGTCAAAAGAAAGCTGGAGTCACCTTACTTGTATCAGACAAAGTAGACTTTAAAACAAAGACTGTAAAAAGAGGCGAAGAAGGGCATTATACAATCATAAAGGGGACAATCCAACAAGAAGATATAACAATTGTAAATATTTATGCAGCCAACATGGGAGCACCCAAATACATAAAAAATTAATAACAATCATAAAGGAACTAATTGGTAATAACATAATAATAGGGGATTTTAACACCCCACTTACATCAATGGACAGATCATGTGAACAGAAAATGAACAAGGGAACCACACTTTCTGAACAGCTTTCTGATCTACTTTTCTTAACAATGTATTGTCAACATTTCTCCTTATTATTAAATATTCTTCTCTATCATTTTAATGGCTGAATAGTATTTCATCACATGGCTGCATGATGCTTTCTTAGTGAACCCCTTATTGTTGAATTCTTACTTGCTTTTAATTATTTTCTTAAAAAAAATATTTGCCTACATCTGTAATAATTTTCTCAAGATCAGTTTCTAGAAATTAAACTGCTGTGCCAAATGGTATGTAAACCTTAAAGCCTTTTGATCTATTTTGTCAAATTGCACTCCAGCAATGTACGTACATTTCACAATCCATCCAACAACATATGAGAGTATCTATTTCTCACATGCTTATCAACAACAGAAATTCACCAGCATTGTCTCAAACATGAAAATATGTTTCAAATTTCTTTAATTCAGTATTCAATTTTTATGTATTCAAATCTACCCCTCTTCCCTTTTTGATTTCTTTCTTTTTTAGAAAATGCCTTTCCTACCCCAACATCAAAAATACATTTACTCATATTGTCTTTTAGATATTTTCTTGTTTCATCTGTTAATATTTCTTTAGGTAAGCCATCTAGTTTGTTTGTTTCCTTTAGTGTTTAATGTGAAAGGCAGATTTAACTTAGTTGTATAAAATAGCCATTTTTTTCCAAGCCATCCAGTATGTATCTATTCTAATATTTAGGTCTGTTTCTTGGGCTTATAACAGTTACATAGTGTGTTAATTACAGAGACTTTCACAGTATTTTCTTAACATCTAAAAATGCATACACATGCACACACACAAACACACACATATCCCAAGGATTGTCACTGTTTTTTTTTTTTTCCCCAGATTTGTCTTTCAGATCTTCAGAGTATTTTAATATATAGTCTCCTCGCTTAATGCCCACATGAGGTGTTAGAGGCCATCCCAGAGCAGGTGCAGGAAGAATGGTAAGTGGAAGAAGCTTTAGACGGGATCTATAGTGCAGCCAATGGCAGGATCGAGGCTCTCAGATGGAGCTTCTTCCCAAATGAGGTTTCATTCTTTCATCTAAAAGATATGTGTATCATTCCCTGATATTTGCCTGTGCTGTGGGCAGGATACTGACCCTGTCATTCCCAAGACAGAGTGGGAGAAACAGACAAATAAAAAAGCAATTGCCATAATAGTGGTTCACCACTAGAATAGAGGTGAGCACAGGATTCCCCGAGAGCATGCACTTTTAACAAGCAAAGAGACTGATTGGAGTAATAGCCCAACCACGCTTTGGAAAGCCACAGAGAAAATATATTGAAAGTCTCTGTCCCTTCCATAGGAGAGTCAGGATTTTTCATGCACCAAGACTCACAAAACAGAGCTAGATTCTGGGTGACACCAGTAATATACTATAACCATCCACTTTCACCACTAATTTTTATTAAGCATGCACCATTACAAAATGTAAATACTGAATAATTTACTTAAAGCACGTTTTTTTATTGGAAATACCATGCATGATTAATTTTGTCCTTGATAGTGAGATGCAAGCTGAATTGTTTCTATCTAATTGGCAGTTCCTTTCAACAGCTTATTTTCATTAGTAAGCACTTGTCATTGCTTTTCTGGATGCACAGTCAACATTATAACGATTCAGAATGTTTTCAGGCTTGGGATGAGATTTGCTGCCTCTGACTTCAAAAAGAGGCAATTTCATAGACGGCCCCTTAAAGAATATGAACTAGGACCTTGCTATTCACAAAATGGTCAGCTGCCCTCAACAGCTTGTTAGAAATACCAAAATTCAGACCCCATATCACATACTACATTAGAATCTTCATTTTGACAACAACAAAACAAAATAAAACCCACTGATTGTTTGCACATAGGAGATATGGGAAAAATTGGGGGCCCCAAATATCTTCTTCTCATTATTCCATCACAGTAGATTTGTAGCTTAGCCATTGGATGTACAATATTCAACACAGAAAAGGGTTTGACCAAAAAAAAAAAAAAAGACTTTTGAAGACTCAATCTCAGTTTTGCTTGAGTCTGTCCCTGTTCTGAGGAGCTATCCTTGAGAGTGCTCCAGACCACTGTTGTCAGGATGTCCAGCCAGGGCAGGGGCCAATGCAGGACTAATGTTTTTTAATGGGGAAAATTGAAATGTTCAACATCAGATATTTGCTCTTTTTTTTCCCATGTAATGAAATACTCTCCAGCTATGAAAAATTGTTATAGTAGATAATATACAATAAATAGCCATCCCACTATAGTAAGCCACTTTGTTAGAGACACTCTTGCTTCCCCCTCATGTATGTAAAATTCCAGAATTTCAACGTTTAAAGAAACCTCAAAGGTTCTGGATCTTACCTCCACCTCCCACTAACTACTCATCCAGCCTCCACTTGATCTCTGATCATGGGGAACTTACTACCTGTAGCAAAGTGGTCCATCCCATTAAAGTACAAATGGTTAAAGAGTCCTCTCTTCCTACATGTCTCCCTGTAACTCCTTTCCTGTGAGTTGAGGTTCTGGTCTTTGGAATCCACGGAATAACTTCACCTTTTCTTCCACCAACTAGTCCTTCAAGTACTTGAAGCCACTCACCATGCCTCCTCTTCTCCAGACTCCACATAGTTTGCAAGTAGTAAGAGGGGAACATTAACAACAACTAAAATCAACAAAAATTTCTTACTGTTTAGAATCCTGTGACCCAGCTCTTTTCCCCTGAGTTCCCTCAGTTTATATCCAACTGCACCCACAGGCTATTATTTTCATTCATTTACTCAGTAAATATTTATTAAGTGATTAAATGCTTATTGGAAGCCAGCCACTGTTCTAGACAGTAGGCCTACAGCAATAAATGTAATCAACAAAATACTAGACCTCATAAAGCTTGCATTCTCTGTGAGAACGAACTACAAAAGAAAAATAACACTAACAACAATAACAATGTTAGACTAGAGAATCATAATAGCTATGGAGGAAATGAAGTTGTGAAGAAGATATAGAGAATTTTTATTTTATACAGGGTGGCCAGAAAAGCCAGTATTGGAGCTGAGACCTGGAAGAAGTGAGAAAGCCAACCATGTGGATATGGGAAGGATCATTTCCAGGGAGAAGAAACAGCAAATATAGGGGCTCTAAGGAGGAAGCACATTAAGCATGATCACGTAATAGCAAAACAGCCAGTGTCACTGAAATTGAGTGACCTCAAGGGTGAGGAGTTAGGAGCTGATTATACAGAGACCTGTGAGCCACTGAAAAGACTTTGGCTTTTTTTTTTCCTATGGGATAGAAACCACTGATAGGTTATAAGTGAATGAATGATATAATCTGACTTAGTGTTAGGTGGACCCCTCTGGCTACTGTGTAGAGAATAACTGGCAAGGTGGAGAGCCCAGTGGGGGAGAGGGGAACAGAGAGGATAGCAAGAAAGCCAGCAAAGAGGCTATGGCAAGAGCCCAGCAAAAAGACAGGTGTTCCAATGAGAGTGGCAATGCTGATGCTTTGGGCAGAAGTCATTCAGCAGGTAAACTTTTTAAAGCTGTGGGAGGGGGAGTGAATGAGCCGTGTTTTTGTAAGAAGTTGAAGTTGTTATCAGCTTAAAATAGATTGTTATAACCATAAGAAGTTTTATGGAAGCCTCATGGTAACCACGGAAAAAAGACCTATAGAAGCACAAAAAAAGAGAGAGAAAGGAATCAAATTATGTCACTATTTAAAAAATCAAAACACAAAGGAAGACAGTAAGAGAAAAAAGGGATGACAAAAAAGCTACCATAGGGCGCCTGGGTGGCTCAGTCGGTTAAGCGACTGCCTTCGGCTCAGGTCATGATCCTGGAGTCCTGGGATCGAGTCCCACATTGGGCTCCCTGTTCGGCAGGGAGTCTGCTTCTCCCTCTGACCCTCCTCCCTCTCATGCTCTCTCTATCTCATTCTCTCTCTCAAATAAATAAATAAAATCTTTAAAAAAAAAAAAAAGCTACGATAGTGGGGCGCCTGAGTGGCTCCATTGGTTAAGTGTCTGACTCTTGATTTTGGTTCAGGTCATGATCTCAGTGTTGTGAGATCAAGCCCCCTGCATTGGGCTCTGCACTGGGCAGGGAGCCTGCTTGATATTCTCTCCCTCTGCCCTTCTCCCTACCCTGCACTTCTGCGTGTGTTCTCTTTCTCTCAAAAAAAAAAAAAAACTACAATACAACCAGAAAACAATTAACAAAATGGCAATAGTGTTTCTATATCAGCAATTGTTTTAAATGTAGATAGACTAAACTCTCCAATCAAAAGAAATAGAATAGTTGGATGGATTTTTAAAAAACCACTATATGAACTTAGATTTAAAAATTCCCAGCAAAATGTTAGCAAACTAAATTCAACAACACATTAAAAGGGTTATACACCATGACCAAGTGGAATTTATCCCTAAGATGCAAAGATGGTTCAACACATGAAAAATCAATCAATGTGATACACCACATTAACAGAATGAAGAATAAAAATCACATGATCATCTCGACAGATGCAGAAGCATTTGACAAAACTCAATGCACTTTCAGGATAAAAACTCTCAACAAATTGGGTATGGAAGGAATGCACCTCAACATAACAAAGCCCAAAAATGGGAATCCAACAGCTGATATCCATACTCAATGGTAAGAAGTTGAAAGGTTTTCCTCTAAAATCAGAAACAAAGCAAGAACGTCCACTCTTATCACTTCTATTCAACATAGTACTGAATTCATAAACAGAGACATAGAGCAATAAAAAGAAATAAAGGGCATTCTAATCAGAAAGGAAGAAGTAAAATTATCCTTATTCACAGGTGACATAATCTCATATCTTACATCTAAAGATTACACACACACACATAATTTAGATCAGCAAAGTAGGTGGATACAAAGACAACACAAAGAAATCAATTGCATTTCCACACACTAACAACAATTTAAAAAGGAAATTAAGAAAGTAACCCCATTTATAATAGCATCAAAAAGAATAAAATACTTAGGAATAAATGTAAACATGGAGGTGAAAAGCTTCTATGCTGAAAACCATAAAACATTGCTGGAAGAAATTAAATACACAAATAAATGGAAAGACAACCCAGATTGATGGAATGCAATGCTTAATTTGTTTAAACTACCCAAAATGATCTACAGTTTCAATGCAAACCCTATCAAAATCCAATGGCATTTTTGCAGAAATAGAAAAAACAATCCTAAAATTTATATGGAACCACAAAGGACTCTGAATAGCTGAAACAATCTTGAGAAAGAACAAAGCTGAGGCATAATACTTCCTGACTTCAAAAGCTACAGTAGTCAAAATGGTATGGCACTGGCATAAAAAGACAAATGTACAGGCCAACGAAACAGAGTAGAGTCCACAAATAAATATCTGCATATACTTCATAACTGATCTTCAACAACGGTGCCAAGAGTACACAATGAGGAAAGGGAAAAGATAGTCTCCTTAACAACTGATGTTGCCAAAACTGGATATCCACATGCAAAAACTGAAATTGGACTCTTATCTTACACCACACACAAAAGTTAATTCAAAATGGATTAAAAATAGAAATGTAAGATCTGAAACTATGAAACTCCTAGAAGAAAACGTAGGGATAAAGCTTTATAACATTGGTCTTGGCAATGATAGCTTGACTATAACACCAAAGCACAGGCAACAAAAGCAAATCTAGATACATCAAACCAAAAAGCTACATCAAACCCAAAAGCTTCTGGTCATCAAAAGAAATAATCAACACAATAAAAAGGCAACCTCTGGAATAGGAGAAAATATTTGCAAACCATATCTGATCAGAGATTGATCTCCAAAATTTACAAGGAACTTCTCCAGCTCAGTAGCAAAAAATCAAATAGCTTAATTAAAAAATAGGCGAGGTAGTTAAATAGACATGTCTCTAAAGAAGACATACAAAAGGTCAGCAGGCACCTGAAAAGATGCTCAACATCACTCATCATCAGGGAAATGCAAATCAAAACCACAATGAGATATGTCCTTACATCTGTTAGAATGGCCATTATAAACATACATACATAAAGTGTTGGCGAGGATGTGAAGAAATTGGAACCCTTATGCGCTGTTAGTGGAAAAGTAAAATGGTGCAGTTCCTACAAAAAACAGTACAGACACTCCTCAAAAAATTAAAAAATGGAACAACCATATAATCCAGAAATCCCACTTCTGGGTATTTATCTGAAAGAATTGAAAAGAGAGTCTTGAAGAGGTATTTGCATTTCCATGCAAAAACAAATTAAATGTCCAATGACAGATATATAGATATATAGATAAAGAAAATATACATACCTACAATGGAAGATTACTCATCCCTAAAAATGAAGGAAATTCTGATGAATGTTACAACATGAATGAAACTTGAAGTCGTTACACTAAGTAAAATAAGCCAGTCACCAAAAGACAAAAACTACATAATTCCACTTCTATAAGGTATCCAAAGCCATCCAACCCATAGAAGCAAAAAGAAGAATAGTGGTGGGCAGGAGTTGGAGGGAGGGGGGGAATGGAGAATTGGTTTTCAGTTGTTATAGAATTTGTCATGCAGACTGAAACCGTTCTAGAGCTCTGCTAGACAGCACTGTGCATATAGTTAAAAATACTGTATTGCACTGTGTACTTAAAATTTTGTTAAGAGGATAGATCTCATGCTCTATGTTTTTTTTACCACCGTTAACAGTAATAATAACAAACCATGCCCCAGCAGTTGCACATGTGTGCATTAAGTACATTTTATAAAACTTGATAAACCATTTTGGACAAAGCTTGCACCTCCAATCGAGAATGCCCACCCCTTCATTCTAGTTTTACGACCGACCAGTTATGTGACCATGGGCAAGTTTCTTTCCTTCTCTGAGCCTCGGTTTCCTTAATAAAATGATTAAAACAAATTAACTTTGAAATTCATCCTAACTTAAGGTCTTATGACTCTGAGTTTCTCATTTACTCAATGCGGTCTTTAATGATAAGAGCCAGGGTGATCAACTAATCATCCTTAAACAAACCTAATTTTATATTTTGAGCAGCTCATGAAAGAAAATTCTTTCCCAATCTATTCTCCAGCACTGAATTTTGTAAGTGTGGCACTCTATCTATCTGTGTGCCTCAAGCAAAACAGTTGACAGAAACCCATGAACCCATCATGCCTTGAGTCATATGATATAACTGCCAATAATCCTAATTCTGGTTCATAGTTTCCTTGCCCATAATTACAGCTGCTGTGAAATGCTTTTAGCATTAACATCTGCCTGGAGTTGTGGCTCCCTCCTTATCTTAGGGAAATGGAACTGTGAGTAAGTTTCAAAGCAAGGTTTGCTACTTTTTTGCCTGGAACGCTTTTTAATTGGGTATCATTTGGAAATTTCTAAATCCCATTTTGGAGCTTCTGGTCACTGCATTATTTATTGAAGCCCGAAAAGCTACTTATGAGGCATGCCTAAACTGTGCAAATGTCAAAACAAAAATTGCTATCATCTCTGATTTCTTCACAAAATGAAAAGAGGCATCATCTTGACCCTTTCTTGATATGTATTGATAGAAACCAAAGACAGCAAAGCTACAAGAGAAAATACTCGTGAATTTGGGATTCAAATTGCACTTCTAATTTAAGAGTTTCCCAACTAGCTGGCAGGGTTTAAAATCATTGGGTTTTTCAGAAACCTACAGACTATGTAAATGTGCAATTTTGGTGTATCTACCCAAGTGCCTTAGTCATCCCTACCTTCGCGCTCTCCTCCCCACCCACATCTAGTGAGTCGACAAACCCTACCCATTCTACCTCTCTAATGACTTTGCAGTCTACTCCCCTGCCTCTCTCCCCCATTACTGCTGAAAAAGCAATTAAGGATCTCATTACCTCTTAAGTGGGTAAGTGGTTGGCCTGACCTCAGGCGCTTCCCACCTCCAATCTCTCCTACACACAGAAGCAAGAGGTGGTTTTACTGAAGCACAAATTGGAGCCTGCTCTACCATTGAAAAATATATGATGGCTCCTTATAGCACAAACCAATCTAAAGCCCTAGCTTGGTACTTCCTCCCTGTCCCGTACCACCTCTCAAACGTCCCCCTCATCTCTTCTGGCCTTCTAGAGCCCACCCACAAGGCCTATTATTTGTCACCTCTGCATTCCCCAATGCTCCACGCACTTGGAAACATTTCTCCTGTTAGTTCTTTTCTCTTCCAGGAACTCCTAACTTTGTATATTGACATCCTACTCATCTTTTAATATGAAGCTCAACCATCACCTATGAAACTTTTCCCAAGCTGTTTAGAACAGTTCAATTCTCTTTCCAACATGCTTCCCTAGAACATCAATTTGTTCATTCATTCACCTTCTTTTTCCCTCAGCAACCTTAAGAAGCAACTAAGTTCTGGGGATGTGGCCATAAATAACACAATCATGGTCCTGTCCTGTGATGTCTACCTTCCTGTGGACTATTTCTAACCCATGCATAGCCCTCCATTGTCTTTTTTTTTAAGACTTTATTTATTTATTTGAGACAGAGAGTGAGCAAGAGAGAGAGAACATGAGCTGGGGGGTAGGGGGTGCAGGGGAAGAAGCAGGCTCCCCACTGAGCAGGGAGCCTGATGTGGGGCTCGATCCCAAGACCCTGAGATCATGACCTGAGCCGAAGGCAGACACTTAACTGATTGAGCCACCCAGGCGTCCCCCCTCCATTGTCTTTTAAGCCATATTTTAATTAGTGTTCTCTTTCATTGGACCACAAAATCTTTGAGGAAGGGGATTATATTTCATTCAGTGGCCAGCAGGATGAGGAGCTCCTGGGTAACGTCTACTGAATTTTATTTAAACTGAATTGGCTTATCAGTTAAGAATATATGTATTTGTACAAATATGTATTTGTACTCAAACCAAGTCATTTCCAACACCTTGCCCGTTATAGTAGCCCCTGTTTATCTTAAAATAGGCATGGCCACAAACACCTCACAAGTATTACTGGGGATAATGTATAGGAAGCACTGATCACAGTGACTAGCATCCAGAAGTGTTTAGTGCAAACAAGCTCTTCAGCTTAATTTGAGTAGTCCTTTACTTTTCAGATTTAAAATAAGCTAGTCTTTGTTTCAGTTTGATGGACTGTTCCAGTAAAAACGTCCAACAAAGAGCTTCCTTCTTATCCATCTCATCAAATGGTTGCCATTCAATCGGTAATATTAGGAGAGCTTGAAAACACGAGTGGAAGAGGGCAAACTTTTAAATTCCTGATCCTCACATGAAACTTGGCAAACAGGGCTGGGTGGTTGGGGACCTGGGTTCCTGGACTAGCTCTGACAAGAAGAGCTTCTGAAAAATCAGTTCATTTCTCTGTTGCTCAGTTATCTTATCTGTAGAAGATGGGGATGTCAATGCCACTTTCACCTCCCTTCAAGAGTTTGTGGATAAAAATGAAATACCTGTGAAACTACCCTGAAAAAAAGGCAAAAGCTTATCACATGTGACGTGGCATTTGCAATAATGAGCACTTATGAAACACTTATGACAGGCCCATCTCTCAGGGATGTCCCCAAGCGTATGTGAGGCTGCTTGGCAAATTGATACACATATGGTCAGGGATTTAGTGGGAAGAGATAATAAATCCTCCCTGATTCCTCTGGGGGGCAGATAAGGAACAAGTATAGTCAACCCTCAGTGACCTGTGATAACAAGGCCAGGGATAATATGGATAAACGAATTTCACAGATTATCCAAAAATATAACTTTCACCATTTACGATCTCTAAACTTTTGCAGAAATTCCTTAAATGAAGCCAGATTACTTTAACCTAGACTCATAACCTATGCGAGTTTCACTGTCAGTTCCTACCTCAATCCATGCCCAGATACAGCCACAAAGAAACAAAGAACAACCAGAGAAAGTGCTAGAACAGCTGCCATAGAGATTGCCGATCAATCCGAGAGAAAGCTCAGCACATTTTGTACCCAAAGACTATGGAATGCCGGCCCTGTCTACATTTTCCTGCAGCAAGGGAGAAGCAACCAGGGCCTGCCAACCCAGAAAATTCTGTGAGTGATCTCAAACCACAGTGATTTCCCCAAGCCACCTGAAGGGACTTGTCCCTTCAAACTGCTGCCCAGGTCACCTTGAAATCCAGTCTTGGATCGTTCTAGTCCAGAACTATTCCACAGATGTTTCCAAAGCTGGGATGTGAAATGGCTTCGAATATGTAAATCTGTTATTTGAATTATTCAACAATTCTTTCCCTGACAACACCTCTGAGGGAGCTGCCTTCCTGTCACTTCTCATTATAATAGCTTTGCTTTCTCTCCTTTGTGCCACTTTTCCTGAAGTATTGGCAGGGAAGTTCAAAAACATTGTGCGAAACACATTGGGAAGGGTTGCCTGCAAAACAGCGGCTTTATAGGCTACACATGGCTTAATCTTACGCAGTAACTCCAGAACAAAATCGGGCAGGCTAAAAGGCAGAAAATCCCTGATACCCTCTTGATGGATTAGAAGGACAATGATTAAATAAATAGACTCCCAATATTCCTACTTTAAGGGGTTTGCATCCATCCATTCACTGATGCGACAAATGTTTGTTGAGTGTTTGCTCCATGCCAGATGGTCCAAACAGAGCACTTGGAATGGGTCTGTCTGGTTCTAGAATACTATCAACAACCGCAACACGTGATTCCCCTCCAACTCTGTCCATTTTGTGTATATGAAATAAGGAACTGACACCTTGGAGCAGGCACAGAATAAGGTAACCAGCCATTCCAATTTGCCCAGAACTTAGGGAATTCTGAGGCACAAGACCTTCAACTTCAAACTGGGCAAGTCCTGGGCAAATAGGAATGGAGCTGGTCACACCAGCAGGAAACCCAAGAACCACAACTAAGTGGGAGTTTCAAATCTTCCATTAAATGGCTAGATTTTACCTTTAACAATCTTCTAAGTGAGCTTTGATAACTTTTCAAAAATCTTTGGTCTCAGTTTACACATTTGTAGAATAAAGGTGCAAAATTAGATCATCTCAATGGATAAAGAAGATGTGGTATATGTATACAATGGAATATTACTCAGCCATCAAAAAAATGAAATCTTGCCATTGCAGTGATGGGGATGGAACTAAAGGGTATTATACTAAGTGAAATAAATCAATCAGAGAAAGACAATTAAAATATGATTTCATTCATATGTGGAATTTAAGAAACAAAACAGAGGAGCATAGAGGCAGGGAGGGAAAAATAAAACAAGACGAACTCAGAGAGGGAGACAAACCATAAAAGACTCTTAACTGTAGGAAACAAACTGAGGGTTGCTGGAGGGGAGGTGGGTGGGGAGATGGGGTAACTAGGTGATGAACATTAAGGAGGGCACGTGATGTATTGAGCACTGGGTGTTATATACAACTGATGATTCACCGAACTCTACCTCTGAAACTAATAAACACTATATGTTAATTAATTGAATTAAAATAAAATTTTTAAAAACTTAGATCATCTCTAAGGATTATCTTCCAGTTTGAATATACTAAGAGTGACTTTAACATCTTTTTAGAATTAAAATGGTCTGAAGGTATAGGAAACTTCTTGCAAATTTCTGTCCACGAATAAAAATAACAGCAAGTTGAAATCCTGACACAGTCCCAACAATTACAATCATTTAATCTAAACTTAA
Source organism: Neomonachus schauinslandi (assembly GCF_002201575.2). NCBI lineage: Eukaryota > Metazoa > Chordata > Mammalia > Carnivora > Phocidae > Neomonachus > Neomonachus schauinslandi. The sequence continues at coordinate 181,902,000 of NC_058404.1, forward strand.
GCCACTCCTTTCAATTAAGTACCAGCATTCTCCACCTAGGTGCCTAGGTAAACGTAGCCCAGTACAGAAAATGTTCTACTCAGAAGCCGTGATAGAAAACCAACCCTAGAGTCTATTTTGGAGTGATAGTTGAAAATTACATTTAGCTGGGTTACTTTAGCAATTAGATAGTGATGACCTCCATGAATTTCAGGTGAAATAGAGCTTTGTTGCCATTAGGCACCTTTATATCATAAAATTGTGCAAGGAATTAAGGATCACACAACAGTCACTTCTTTAGAAGAACCATAAATTTAAAAATGGTAATAATAATAATAACAAGGGGTTGAGGTGGGGAGCCTGATTCCAATTCTAAGACTAGTTTCGAGAAGTAGCTTCCTCTTCTTGGACTTCAAGAGCCTCATCTGTAAAATGGGCAGGCAACATACTTCCCAAAGGCATGTGAGGTTAAACTTGTCCCCTTTTATTAACATTATGGATATATATACACACAATTCTTATATTTATTAATTTTTATATTTTATATATGGGTGGACTTTATTTTATAAATCCATCCTTACATTTTATATACATAGTATATATACCTATATATGCTATATATAAATATATCTGCATTATGTATAGTACATAAAAAATACCTCTGAAAAATATAATATGTGTATGTATATATACATACATTTGTAGAATACCTAATCTGTGCCTGTCACATTCTTGGATCTAAACAGCATTTCAAAGTGTCAAAAATGCTATGCAAATCTAGAAGGAGATGTTGTAAAGAAGTAAGTTCCAGAACCACTAGATTTACCTCCTTCAAATCTTACGAGGTGAGTTTTTTTTCACTAACCCAAGACAGTCATCCAGGTTAAAATAGCAAGTGAGTTGTCATTGAGATCCCTCCATGTGTCTGACCAGTGTTTACCCTTAAATTGTTGTGGACAAAAAGCAACAAAGACTATCTCACAATCCATAGAATCCCATGCTTAGAAAGGCCTCAAGAGTCCCCTTCTCTGATGATACCTTCTCTAACCCAGACAAATGCTCACTCAGTGACTGCTTGAGCATGGTCAGTTGCTGAGAATTCATATGCTTAGAAGACAGTCCTTTGTGCCTTTATTTAATGCATCTTCACAGATTCAACTCAGTATTGTTCCATCTGATTGCATTATTTGGGATTCCTGAAGTTAATATGAACTAAGCCCTGAGCACACCACACACACGCTAGGCACTCAATACATGACAGTGTCCTTTTCCGTTTACTCGTTCTCCTTCCTATATAATTGCTAGCTCCCGTGAGGCCATGGTTAGCATTCTTTACAAAACAGTTTTCCTGATGTCCCTGAAGACCTGGTATGGCTGACAGCCAGGATATTCCTTGGGGATTACCAGTAAAAATTCAAAAAGACAAGAGAGTAAAGCTGCAGTTTGGCATTGCGATCTGAATTGCATTTGCAACCAAAAGAGGCTCTCTTGCCTTTAGCTTGGCAAACAGCCCAAGAACTGTTGAGACTCGAGGACCAAAGTCTATGGCCCTCCCCTTCCTTATACCAGTGGTATTGCAAGGCTGTCCCGAGTTTAATTTAACTTTCTTGCCAATACACAGGAACAGGTTGTTAGAAAACAATTATCTCAAGACATCCCTCAAAACTGCACTGTTTTTCAACCCCATTAGTGTTGAGATAACGGCATACAATTGCAGGATGATTTATCTCTCAATACTGATCTGTTGCTACATTACTGGACATTTCCTCCACAGCTGATTCCATCAGTCATGCAATCATCTGAGCAGCTCTGCAGCCCATGCTCATCTGACAGAGCCACACTTGCTATTTATCTTATGTGCTGTCTCTCGCTCTTGTCAGTTTTAATTCTGTTCCATTTTCATCCTCTTCTCCTGTCCCCTGAGGGCTCTGTCTGGGATATTATTATTCAGTATTTACAGGGATGTCACTTGAAAAATGTCACCACCGCAAATGACAAAAATTCAGCAGTTTGCACAGAATTGTCTGTGCCCGGCCACCATCTTGAAGTTTTATACCATGATGTAAATTTCACAACTATCCATGAGTCCTTAAAACTATGGACCTGGTGGGTGCCTGGGTGGCTCAGTTGGTTAAGCGACTGCCTTCGGCTCAGGTCATGATCCTGGAGTCCCGGGATCGAGTCCCACATGGGGCTCTCTGCTCAGCAAGGAGTCCACTTCTCCCTCTGACCCTCCCCCCTCTCATGTGCTCTCTCTCTCTCATTCTCTCTCTCAAATAAATAAATAAAATCTTAAAAAAAAAAAAAAAAAACTATGGACCTGGTTCAAAGGAAGCCTTAGGACAAGATTTTACTAAAATCCTTCAAGTATGATTGTAAAGTTTCCATTTGGGGAGAGGATTTATTCAATTCTCTATTTTTTTAGGAAAAAAAAATATAATTTAGAAATGCTCCCACCATTACTGACATTGTCACACAAGTCAAGCCACAAGACCTATCCTTAAACCTCTAAGATGTATAATTATGAATCATCTACATCTTCTTGTTGAATGGATTTCTCTTTTAATGATGAAAGTTAAATGCTTATTTTAGCTAACACATATGTAGCACTTCTGATGTTCCAAGATCTTCTTAGAAGCATATGTACACACATATGTTAATCCTCAAATCAAGCCTATGTTCCCCATGACTGTCAAAGAGGATATTTGGACAAACTATTTAAATAGTACAGGAAAAAAAAACAACAATAAAATAAATAAATAAATAAATAGTACAGGAGAACAAATGTACTCAACACATACTATATGCTCAGCTTTTTCACAGACATTGTCTTTCAAGTGCTGAACTACAATTCTGGGAGATAAATACAGTGATCGACATGTTCATAGATGGGAAAGGTGAAGTGTCAAAAGGTTAGCACACTCAGTGAGGTCACTAAGCCAGCATTTTAACTTGTATCTGTCTGATTCTAAACGTTCCACTTCTCAATGTCCCACAATATCAATCTCTAGCTTTGCTTTTAGAAAGAGATCTGCTGATATTCTAGATTACTGTCAAAAATTCTTGTTTGAAATTGTACTAGATCTTTGACCTGGTGTTATCTCTTATCAGTCAAAGATCATCCATCTTTTTATATCAGCCTTGGTGGTGACTCCCTTTGTCCAGATTCATCATGAAGGAGGTGGATGAGATGGAGAGTGTATTTGCCTTTTCCCCAGATTGGAGTATAATGATCCAAAATTCTGGTGTGGTCATTGGGTCTGCATTGGTGCCAGGCCACATAAGCTAATCCAGCTCAAGAAAAAAGGCATCCTCCTCATGATCCAACTAGGCTCACTGGTCCACACCTGGCTCTGAGGCCCAAGGCCCAGCTAGGAAAAAAATTCACTTAACTTGCTTGGTTCAGTTTAAGTATTTCCCCTAAAGGATGTATAATGCACTAGTGACTGGTCTATGGTAGATAAAAAGCATTTCTTTGTCCTCTGACCAATCTCAGCACACCACAGACAACCTAGAGGAAGTTCAAATGGGCCAGCAGGGCCATGAATTTGGAGCATGGCATGAGGGCAATCCAGACAGGCCACTCAACACGAGGGAGGTCAGAAAAGAGGATCAGGTGGCGAGGGCAGACTGTAGGCCAGTCTAACTGGAAGGTGAACATCAGCAGGAAGTAACTGTTGGAGCACTTACAGGCAACCCAGCCATACTCTGCAGAAGCAAGAGCCCAGTCTCCCGCGTGACTCAAGGGAGATGCACGGAGCCCTAAATTCTGGGAACCCAGTCTTCTGGACAAATTGTCAAAACATAGTGCTACTAATAATAAGGGCTTACCCTGTGGCAGACAGTTTTGTTTCATGGGCCATTCACAGTCTTAACCTCAACAATCACATGAAGCAAGTGCTATTCCTATCACCAACATAGGTATAAACTCTTCCAGTGTGTTGCAGCCCATATCCCAATGAACTGAACTTTCCAAACGTGGTCACACTGGCTCTGGAAGCCAGACTCTTAACCACTCACCACCTCCCGCCCCCCGGCACCACCTCTTGGTGTTGAGGTGAGGACCAAACAGCAAGCACTTATGGACTGTGATCTGAAGTAGAAAGTACTAGTCCAAGCTTTTGTTTTAGCCTATGGAACTTTTACAACCACACTAGGAGACAGTATGTTGGTCAGCATTCGGTCCGGAAAACAGAAGTTATTGTGTGGATGTTCCAAGGGTCAATAGCTCCAATGCAGGGAATTAGAGGCTTACACAGTATTTGGAAAGGCCAGGCAGTGGAGTTCAGGGAAGCCACCAAGATCTACTGCATCTAGGCAAGATGGCTCAACACCCGGCTTAGGCTACCGCACATCTACGGCTAGCTCTTATCTTCTGTATCGGCCAGCACTCTGAGACAGGTGATTCTCAACAGGCTCACCTGGAAGCCCCTTTGAAACTTACATCCCGCTGCCCACATATCTGCCTGTAACTGCCTCCTTTGGAACATAATGGCCATTCGTCTTCTGGCGGGAGAATTTCACACCAGTGCCTCTCCTTGGCAGACTCTACCCAAAGCCATGTATGAAAGGATATTTTAGGAATGGTAATTCCCAGCTTCTAGGCCATGCACGGGAGTCTTAGAAGGTAGTACAGACCGATCAAGCTGACAACAGATCATCTGGTGGAGTTAGATATAATTACCATCTCCCTTTTACAATTGAGAAAAATAAAGCACAAAGAGGTTAATCGATTTGCTCTAGATCACATAACCAGTAAGTCATAAAGGCAGGATTCAAATTCAGAGCCTGACTCCAGAATCAATGTTCTCAGCATTGTGTAATAAAACTTGACATGGATTACACTCGTGAAGTGTTAGCTGTTGTCACTCTTGTTTTGTTATTGTTGCTATTATTACTATTATTATATTACTTGTATTACTATACCTGTTTTTCTCATAAATACCATAACTGACATTGCCTCACTATCACCTACAGAACTTCAAATACCCCCACCAACAGCCTATTTCACAGTAGCCACTTTCTGAGGCACCTAGGTAGATTTCCTTCCCTAGTGAGTACGCCTGTATGATTTAGTACCAGGGTTCCAAATTTCCAACTTAAAACCAGAAAAGAACAAAAACAACACAAAACAAAAAACAATGTTCTAGGGCACCTGGGTGGCTCAGTCATTAGGCGTCTGCCTTCGGCTCAGGTCATTATCCCAGGGTCCTGGGATCGAGTCCCACGTTGGGCTCACTGCTCGGCAGGAAGCCTGCTTCTCCCTCTCTCACTCCCCCTGCTTCTGTTCCCTCTCTCGCTGTGTCTCACTCTGTCAAATAAATAAATAAAATCTTTAAAAAAAAAAACAATGTTCTAAGTAGCCACACGTGTGTGTGTGTGAATACGAGCACACAGCATGCATGCATATGCACACACACACACTTTGTGAACAACAGCAATATAACTATTTCATTTCATGCAATTGATGATGGTGAGTGCCAGGAGCTTCACCCAAGCAATCCCAGCTGGCCAATTATTGCAGGCAACCTGCTCCCACACATTTGCCACACAGAAAACATGTCAAATGCACTTGGAAACAACCCTAGGCTGCAGCACGCTGAGAACGGGAGGCTGAGCGTTGGTCTTGCCGGCTTTGGGCTGCCTGGCGTAGCCTGGAATGCATGTGGTCTCTGATTCCATTTCCAGATACTGCAGGGAAGGTCTGTAATTGGAAAGTGCTGCCCAAGCAGAAAGCCTGCCTTGTTTAATAAACAGTGTCCTCTGAAGAAGTTTAAAATTTACCGAAGGAGAAACACAGACTCCTGTTACCATCAGTGTTCTAGAACTAGCTGAAATTGATTCGAGATTTCAGAGGACATTCTTCCTTTTACAGCTCATTTAACTATGCAATTAGGCTGTTAAATAGATGCAAAATATTTAAAATTAAACATGCTTCTCATCAATTCAGTGGTCAGAACTTTTTAGAGTAAATGATCAATTTCCTCTGACTTTATCCCTCTTTCTTCATTCCTCCCCATCTCCAGTCATGCTTAGGGGGAAAAAAGGAGGGGGAAGGAGAAAGAAACAGGGTGTTTATCTTAACTCAGCAATTTCATGATTTCTATCAGATGGTAGGAGCAAAAATAATAAGTTGGAAGATTTCAAATGAAAAGGCTATAGAGCAGAGCAAGGGCACGATCACGTGGCTAATAATGTATTTTGTAAATGTAGGGGAGAAAATTATTCATGAATACCAAATTTCCATGATAGGAAGGTGAACAGCCTGTTTAATGACCGCAAATTCAATGCTGGAAATCACATCACTCTGAACAGGTACACAGTATTATATTCCGATTGAGAAAGGAATGCTATGTGAATGCGCTCGGCAAAAAGGTAGCAGAGGAATATTGCATCTTTAATAGGATTTTTGATTCAAATGTGCTGAGCCAAACCATTTAAAATTGCATTTGAATAGTAAACAGATAACATCATCATTTTAAAAAATCTGCACACTTGTGCCAGATCAACAGAGAGCCTGCAAAATAAAAACCGGGGAGAAGGAGGTATCAGCTCTGAATAGAAAATAGAATTAGATATGAATGCTCAGCCATGAGGCCTTCTTCAGGCCTCAAAAAGGTAAAGCAAGGTTAACTCAATCCTTTGTCAGCACAACTCCAAGAAGATTTCAGAGCCAGCAGGTCCCTCCTCAGCAAAGTATCTTTTTCAAACACAGATTTAATTTGGGTAGGAGATTTATCTTGCTTCTTCTACAAATTGCTTTAGTTTTATTTATCAGTTTGCCTTGTTGGTGCTTAGGACCTGATATCAGGGGAAAGTGAAGGAAAACATACAGTCAGGAAGTGACCTCACAGAATGAAAATGCCAAAAATTCAAAGGCAGAAGACATCTGAGGAAGCTCAAGAAACCTTATGAGCCACCCCTCCACCCCCCCTCCCCCACCCACCCACATCCCTGCTCCCAAAGCCTCACATTCTGGACTCCTCCCAAATGAATCCTTCTGTTCATTCAAGTTTCTGCATAACTGGAAGGTAACACTTTATGTGTGCTGACTTTCCTATAGCATAAATTTCCCCAAAATTTTGTTTTAAAACAGCATTTCCCAATGCTCTGGGTTTTTGTCTACTTTAGTTAACATTCTTCAGGAGAAATTCATATGGAAGAGGAAGAATTTCACGATAAGAAAAAGCAGGGATGGCTGCAAGCTGAAACATTCCTCAAATATTTTAACAGAACTTATGATCTGCTTATTAGGCGATGTCATTTTTCTCTTGTCTGTGTGGAGTATCTCACCAGCCTACCATCTAGGCTTCTATGCTGGCTCTTGTCTTTGAGAAAAGCTTCATCACTGAGGGGCTGGAAATTTACACCTGGAAAGGCTGACTCAGAAGTTTCTGGCATATTCCAGGCTGAAGAGGGACGGTCTGAAGCTCTGGGAAAACTATGGCTTGCTCCGAATCAGACGAAGGCATGATCAGAATCAACACAGCAGAGACACTAGGTCATGTTCTACTCACCTGATGACTGGAAAGATTTTTTGTTTTGTCCAGGACCAATAGCTTGTAAATTTTTATTATAAATTATTAAATAGTAATGATTAAAATGCCAAAAATATAAAAAGGTATTCAGAAGAACTTTCTCTCTTAGCATTGTCTTTCAACTGCCCTGTTCTCATCCCTTTGAACAAATGATTGTTATTATTATTATTCATCTTTGCAGAGTTTTCAGTATGTGTCCAAGTCTCACTCCTTGGTTCCTCGATATCTTCTAAGTTTTGACATTCTTGACTTCTCGGGTCCCGATTTGCTTTAAGGGTCAAACTTTTCAGGATTCATACTGATCATCTTGCAAAAAAGAGAAAGATTCTATTTTCCTTCTAGCTCAGGAATCACCAACAGGAAGATGGTAAAAATATTTTCAGGTACAAAGTCAGTTGCCTAGAGTAAGTTTGGTCACTGTTTTGAAATAAGAAACTTTTGTTTTGCCTCAAGAAAATCCAGGATTCGGAAATGATCTTTCACTAATGACAATAAAAAGAGAATAAAATTAGTCTTACCTACCCATACATTAGTAAGTTCTCTTAGGATTAAACGTGGATTTTAGTATCTCAGAAAACTCACAGATGATGTTTGGTCCTATTTTATGGTATCTAGGGTGAACATCTGTGGGATTTATTTGCCCAGCAATCATGCTCCCTATTTTTGACAACTGTATTATATTAACATCTAAGGAACAACCCCTATTCAAAGCCCATGCATTTCAGACTGTGCTGACACAAGTCCCAAGCCACAAAAATGGATATGTGACCCTTGCCAGGCTGGTCAAAGTCAGATTTCCCCTGGTTACAGCGATTTTTCTCTGAGTTCATCACATGACCCAATCTAGCCAATGAGAACCTGCCCTGGCCCTCTCCCTGGCTTTCTTGGGAAAGAGAAACTCTCTGTGCCCCGGAGTTGCTGAACCAGTAGGTTTGTCAACCTAGAGCTGCTGGAGGCCATTTTTCCCCACCATTAGAGGACGTGGCCCAAGAATGAAGCCATCACAAAGGAAAGCAGAACTAAACAATAGAGGAAGACAGAACCTAATGTTCAAACCTGGATCCAAATCTCTCCTTTTCAAAAATGTGAACTCTTCCCCTTTCTACTAGAGTCATTTGAATTGATTTTCTACCACCAGTAACCAAATGAGTCTTTATATAGTATTTAATTGCAGTAAGAGTTGACCGCTACTTAGTCTGTTTATTTTATTTTATTTTATTTTATTTTGTATTTGACAGAGATGCACAAGCAGGGGGAGAGGCAGAGGGAGAGAGAAAATCAGGCTTCCCACCGAGCAGGGAGCCCAACACAGGGCCTAATCCCAGGACTCTGAGATCATGGCTCCCCAACTTACTCTGCTTAAAGCTGAGCTCATACCACCTATATTTCTTAAGATGTGTACACATGGAAGAAAAAAACCCTTCCTAAATAGTATTGTCTACCTCTTTTTTACAGAGACTAAGAATCAAAATATGCTAGTACCAGGAAGCTTAGAAAGCTGATGAATTTCCAGCTGGATTAATCTTTCAAGTCCTAAATTAATCTAAATTCCTACTGTTAGCATTTTACTGTTATGTATCTTTTTGTGCTAATAAACATACAAGCTTCATTTGCAAGGAAAAGTATATCACAGACAAATCACATCAAATTACTAACTGCATCAATGATCAGCAAATTAGTAGATCTCTCCTACTTTTGCTGATTTCTCTTTTCAGCATTTGAAGGTTGGTTATTGTAAATCATTCCACTACTAACTTTTACCCAATGCCAAACAGTTAGTCTGGGGAAGCAGAGGAAGAACCTATGATTAAATTCATCCCCTGTGCTCGCAGCAACCTCTTCGACCTCAGCCCAGCAACTTCTTCCTAGAAACATCATCAAAGACAAGGGAAGCAAGGGCAAAAATGAATTATTGGGACTTCATCAAGATAAAAAGCTTTTGGGGCGCCTGGGTGGCTCAGTCGTTAAGCGTCTGCCTTCGGCTCGGGTCACGATCCCAGGGTCCTGGGATCGAGCCCCGCATCGGGCTCCCTGCTCCACGGGAAGCCTGCTTCTCCCTCTCCCACTCCCGCTGCTTGTGTTCCCTCTCTCGCTGTATCTCTCTTTGTCAAATAAATAAAATCTTTAAAAAAAAAAAAAAGATAAAAAGCTTTTGCAAAGCAAAGGAAAAAGTCAACAAAAGTCAACAAAACCAAAAGACAACTGACAGAATGGGAGAAGATATTTGCAAATGACATATCAGATAAAGGGCTAGTATCCAAAAGCTATAAAGACCTTATCAAACTCAACACCCAAAGAACAAATAATCCAATCAAGAAATGGGCAGAAGACATGAACAGACATTTTTCCAAAGAAGATATCCAAATGGCCAACAGACACATGAAAAAGTATTCAACATCGCTCGACATCAGGGAAATCCAAATCAAAACCTCAATGAGATACCACCTCACACCAGTCAGAATGGCTAAAATTAACAAGTCAGGAAATGACAGATGTTGGTGAGGATGCAGAGAAAGGGGAACCCTCCTACACTGTTGGTGGGAATGCAAGCTGGTGCAGCCACTCTTGAAAAAAGTATGGAGATTCCTCAAAAAGTTGAAAATAGAATTACCCAATGACCCAGCAATTGCACTACAGGGTATTTACCCCAAAGATACAAATGTAGTGATCTGAAGGGGTACGTGCACCCCGATGTTTATAGCAGCAATGTCCAGAATAGCCAAACTATGGAAAGAGCCAAGATGTCCATCAACAGATGAATGGATAAAGAAGAAGTGGTATATATATACAATGGAATATTATGAAGCCATCAAAAAAAAAACCAAAATCTTGCCATTTGCAACGACATGGATGGAACTAGAGGGTATTATGCTAAGCAAAATAAGTCAATCAGAGAAAGACATGTATCATATGATCTCACTGATATGAGGAATTCTTAATCTCAGGAAACAAACTGAGAGTTGCTGGAGTCGTGGGGGTGGGAGGGATGGGGTGGCTGGGTGGTGGACATTGGGGAGGGTATGTGCTATGGTGAGCACTGTGAATTGTGTAAGACTGATGAATCATAGACCTGTACCTCTGAAACAAATAATACATTATATGTTAAAAAAAAAAAAAAGGAAGATAGTAGGAAGGGAAAAATGAAGGAGGGAAAATCGGAGAGGGAGATGAACCATGAGAGACTATGGACTCTTGAGAAACAAACTGAGGGTTCTAGACGGGAGCGGGGTGGAGGGATGGGTCAGCCTGGTGATGGGTATTAAAGAGGGCACGTATTGAATGGAGCACTGGGTGTTATCCGCAAACAATGAATCATGGAACACTATATCAAAAATAAATAAATAAATAAATAGGGGGAGAAAATTCATCCTCTGTGCTCAGCTCACAATGCCTAGTATTTCAGTGGTGCCCATAACCTAGCACAGTGCCTGGCATAAAAGTAAGTTTCAATAACTATTTGTTGAGCACAAACAGCTACCAGTTAAATGAAGAAATTTGTTAAATCAAGAGCAGAACACATTCTCAATGATCTTCTTTCAGAAATAAAAAGCATCCATCTTGCTTTCCCCTACGGAAATCATTGAAGAAAATGGCCACTCTATATCTCAGGCTAGAAGCCCATAGCCATCTAGCACAGGGCATTCTCCAGCACATGGCCTAATTTCAAATCCCTTAAAGGTCTCAGAGATTATTTATTTTTATCCCAAGTATATCAGGGACTGCAAACTTAAATGCCCACATGAGCCAGGCACATAAAAGAGTAAAATGGGGGGGGGGGGGTGTGAAGCATTTATGGTGTTCCAATTTTGTCATCTATATTTTATTTTTAGTCCCACAAAACACACTTAGTGTCAGCGCTGGAGACCTACAGGGTTTAAAGCAGCATGTATTCTCCTGGAGGTGATGCCATTCTCGAGGGGGCAAGAATTGGTTCTTGAGGGTGCAAAATCCTTAGATACTTATACTGGTTTGTGGTCCTCCAAAGGGCCACAGCACGTAAACAGCTATACAGTATATCCATGCTATTAAAATTTTATGGAGATGGAAAGACCATTAGGAGGGGTGAAAAGGACTCTAAATTTTCCTTAGGAGAGCAAAACTGATAAAAATGTTGAGAAACGTCAAGAAACTGAAGAACTTAGATATCTCAAAGGGCAATCATTTATTAGCTCCCACGGATTTGTGGCTGTGTGAAAATATGGTATGGCCATATTTTTCAAAAGACATCATCTAGGTATTTAGACAAAGTTTCCCAATTTTTAAATGTTGGTTTGCTTTAAAAGAAAATCAGCAAGAGTCCTTTGCAAGCTAAATGAACTCCAAGGTCATGTGGCCTGCCAGATGTCAATGTACAGTCAAGACCCTCAGGGGAAATTTGAAGAAAGTGTTACATCCTTAGAGAATTTGGTGGTCACCAATCAGTTAGGTTAGACAAAGAGAGGGAGCATTCTTCACGTTGTACCCTTTTAGGGAAAGCATTCATAGTTCCATCCAAAAGCAAAACCATTTGCCCATTGGCAAATTTGAGAAACATTTTTCTGGCTCCTCAGTATTAACCAAGGTGTTAATAATCTTTGAAAAGGGGCCTTAGTCATTCCAAAGCTATTTTAAAATGAACAGAACAGTTATCCCATGGGAAGTGTGCTTAGCGTACATTCAGGCTTTGAAAGTTCTGTTTTTTAAACTAGCAAATCTAGCTCCTGCATAAGTAGAGATTTGTTTATTCTGCTTATCTCAAACCATAGTGAATATTGTCCCTGACTCTAAGTGGTCCGATTTCTGCATACCGTATCTTAATTCTGCCTTAGAAAGATAACTCCAAAAAGTTAGAGACCGTGTTTACTGAACTTGTTATACTCACACAAAAGAATGCTAAATATTTGATGATAATCATCCCGTTCTTTGAATTAATATGAGTGCCAATCTAAACAGCACATGTTGAACAAAAATTTTATTTTAATTGCATTTCCCATGTTCCCTTCCCTTCACATAAATTCTAAGAATAAAATTAAAGTCAGCTCTAAAAAGTATGTCTTCCCTCCTCTAAATGACATGAAGACATTAGTTTTTGCCTTAATCACTTTTCATTTGAGCAGCTTAGGAAGGCTCAGCATGAATTTTTTATGTGTCAAATATCTTCCTCCACCTACTCAATCCCTTCCTGCTGTTTTCTGCATTTCTCTCCCATCATCCTTAGACTTTGGATAATCTACTTCCTCCACGATATTTGGTGTTTTTATAAAGGACTGTTACCCTCAGTTAGCTGGGACAATGCTGAGCATATAGGAATACTGGTAAATTTAGCAATTCAACAGGTAAAATGGAAAGAAAGTGTCAAAGTCAGAGGGGATTTGGGGGACATCGTTTGGCATTCCGCGCCCCCCCCCCCCCCGCCCGAGGCGAAGCCTGGAACAGCCTGGGAAGCCTTCTCATTTCCAAGATGGGTGAAGACTTTGTTATTTCCTATCTGAGCTCACCTAGAGGAGTGAAGTTTGGGAATTAAAATTTAATGAAGAGTCAAGTTTGAAATCTGCACCAGTGCACAATGCATATAAATACACCACACTGATACTACCCGGGTATTATAAATAATACATGTAATGTTGATTAAAATTTTGATGTAAATTTCTAAAAACTTTATTAAAGTTGTAAAATAACTGACATGGGTTGTTTACACTTAGGTGACAACTTAATTAATCAACTGCTGTCTCCACTGCAATAAAGACTAGAAGTGCATATTCTCCACTTTATTTTTATCCCTGAAGAATGAGCCAGAAAACACAAAATTATCTCTCTTTCAAAATACCAAATTATCTTTTCTCAAAACAGTCTGAGTATTAATTGTGAAGCATGACAGCACATAGTCTTTGCCTAGACTAATAATTAATCTGGAAAATACAAATCTCTAACATTCAACTGATGAAGAACGGAAAGTGATAACCAGGAAACATTTACTCACACTCAGTCCAGAAATGATACTTTTTGTTTGGTAGAGAGAAAATTTTCAATTTTCAGGTCACTAAACAATTTAATTCTGTGTTAAAGATAAAAGCTAAACACACAAAGCCATCATCACATCAAAGAAAGAAAGAAAAAAAAATATATATATATATATAACCTCACCCTGCTTGTTTCAGGATTCTTAGTTAATGAGACTTTCCCCTTTTTGAATGAGAAATCCCAGAACGCTATTGAAAATAAATAAGATGATGGCAAAACTAATATTTCAGATAGTCTTGTATTACCTTATTGTTGCCCTTTTCCAAGAGTCTCATTATACATGAAATGGATACTGTAGGGATTACAGAATATCAGTTCTGAAGGGAAAGTGTTTATAATTGTTTCTGCAGGTTCCATTCATTCATTCATTCACTCAACAAACTTAAGACCTGCCAGAAACTATGGTAGCCATGGGAGTGGGGAGTGGGTTTCAAGGGTCAATGAGATGTAAGTCCACTGAAAAGAGTTTACAATGTAACAGGCAAGATGCATCATGGACATAAATAACTTTGGGCACAGAGACTGAGCCAAACACACCTGAATTCAAATCCCAGTTCCATTTGACCTCTCTGATTCTTAACGTCCTCATCTGTAAAGTATGGAAACAGTCTTACTTATACCGTAAATATGTTATGAGGATTCAGTGAGATAATTCATGATAGGTACAGCACAATGTCAAATATATAGTAAGTTTTCTATAAAAAGTTAATTCCTTCTCTTCCTATAATTGTGGTGCTTTTGTTATTGGGGTTTTTGTCCAAAGCAGTAATTGCCAGGCCATGAGCTCTTAGCATACAAGAGGAAAATGGCCACTCATTACCCAGATCTGTATCCTTTCAAATCATCCCAGCCCATGATTATCCTGGTTTTCCTCTGGGCTCAACCATGTATGATGCTTATCTCCTTAAACCATGCTTCAAATCCAACTCATGTTACTGTCTGCCAGCATGAAACACTAGCCCTGAATTAACCATTGAACAAAATAAGCATGTGCTTGGGGCACAAAAAGGGAAGGGAAGCATCTTCCTGCTCACATGTCCTTGACCCCTTCCTGGTCACTCAATTTTAATGGAATTAAATTAAATTGAATGGAATTTTTATCATTTATGTATTGTGATCAACTTTAATCTGCATTGCTTTAAAAAAAAAAGTTTTCTTGGACCTGGTAAGTGATTCAAGTTTAAAATTTTGGTTTTGAAACATCTTCAGACATTATATTTGTTTCCATTTTATGGACTGAGAATTTCTGCTTTCCTTTGGGTGTAAACACAGCTGGCTGGCTCTGGCTAGCATTTAACTCATCGGCTGACTTGTGTAACAGAGCCCTAAGTTCTTTATTGTAAGCAATGGAAGGGCAGGGGAAACCAGCGTTGAGCTATTCATAGAGCATCAGCTGACCTTACTCAAACCCATTAACTCCCACAGGGGTGCACAACCTCTTTCCCCTCCAGTATCCTGGTAAATATTTCTCCATAGATGTGTGAGCCTGGCTCCTCATGCTTGGAGAGGGGACGGTATTCACTGTGTGCCTGCAGTTCAAATTTTCAAGGACCCCTCAACCCCCTATTTGAGGTCCAAACCCCCTTTCTCCTTTTAGTTGCCCTATTAATCAGCTACTTTTTCTGCTCTGTTCTGCTATTTATTGTTACTACAGCACTTTGTACCTCCATTATAGTCCAAGTCCATTTGTACTTGTCATTATTGTCTTAACATGTTTATCTCTTCAGGATTACACCACACTCATCTTTCTGTCCTTAGCAATTGACTCACACATACATAGTGGATGCTCAATAAATGTTTTGAACAAATGAATTAGTAATTTAATGAAAAAATCAATCAAAATAGCTGGAACATATTTAATGCTTTTTATCAGGGTCTTAATTAGATTGGGCTCCGATGGTCTAATTAACCACAGAAATATTCTCTTCACAGGGTTTCTTCATCACAAAAGGTTCTAGACCTGAGAGTCCAAGTTTGATGATCAGTAAATCTCAGAAGATTAACAAAGATGGTGTATAGGATATTCATCTTCACCAAAAACATGAAAGGCAGTTGAAACTTTCCAGGTCACTCAGATTTCTATCTTCTCCTGTAGTTCACTTCGATGTCATTAAATATTTACTTTGAATTCTCCCTCCTCCAGCAACCACCCCATCTTTCTGCACTTCTTTCCAGCAAAAGGCCTCCATGCAGTGATGAATTCTTGCCATCCCTACCAGTCCCTCACAAAGCTAGGCCCACTAGGATGCTCTCAGTCCTCATCTCAATAGACCTGCTGGCAGTAGGTGGCATAGTTTGTGACTTTCTCCTCTTTGAAACACTCTTTACTCAGCCACTTCTCAGTCTTCTTGGCTGGCTCCTCTTTATCTCCTTAGTCTCCAAACACAGATACACCCACAGCCCAGTCCTTGAACCCCTTATCCTCCCAATCAGTCACTGCTTTAGAAATCTCAACCAGCGTCATATCTTTAAATACCAACTACGCAAGGAAGGCTCCTAAATTTATATCTCCAATCCAAACCCAGTCATCAATTTTAGAGTCATAAATGCCATATATAGTTAACATTTTCACTCACATGGCTAATAGGCATCTCTAACCCAACATGTCCAAACTGAGATTTATATTCTTTCTGCCTCCTATAATAGCAACTCTTTCCATTTTTATGGTTACTGAGACCAAATTCCTTGGAATCACCCCTGAGTTCTGTCTTCCCCTCATATCTGCAAATTGTCCCTGATTCTACCTTTAAAATGCATCCAGAATCTGACCGCTGCTCACTACCTCCACCCCGTCCAATGACCATCACTACTTGCATGGATTGTCACAAAATTCTCCTAACTAGTCTTTCAGCTTCTGTCTTTGCTTCCTTTACAGCCTAATCTCAACACACCAGCAGAGAAATCCTGCAGGCTAGATGACTGGACTCCTCTACTCAAACCCTCCAATGGCCCCCATCTCATCAGAACAAAAGTTGATGTTTTTATAACAGCTCATAAGGCCCTGCAGGATCTTATTCCCTGCCACCTCACCATCTCTCTAGCCTCATCTCCTACCATTACCTCCTTGCTCACCTAGTTCCAACCTGATTGACTTCCTGGTTCTTTCTGAAACACAGGGTAGATATTTGATAACTATTTGTGGAAGGAGGGAAGGAAGGAAGGAAGGGAGGGAGGGAGGGAGGGAGGGAGGGAGGAGAGAGGGAGGAGGGGAGGGAGGAAGGAAGGAAGGAAAGGAGGATTTAGAAAATGGTTCAAACACAGCATTCAAAAGCAAAGTGGCTGTTTTTAAAATAATATGTTCTGCTGTTTTAACAGTCTATAGAAATGCTCTTTAGACTATGTCTCAGCAGAATTTGTATTTTCATTCTGGCTTTAAGACTAAATTGTAGGTTTGGAACCATCCTTACTATTCAGTGTTTTCAGAAAGTTCTCTAAGTGTCAATGGGAAAACGGAATGGACACATTACAGATCCTCAAAATGATTTCAGAAACAATCAAGCATTTTATACAAGAAGAAAAAATTATTCTGGAGGATTAGATAGAGGAGCCATGCCTTTATTTCATGGGCAAATAAAAATGCAATGCTGGGGCGCCTGGGTGGCTCAGTTGGTTAAGCGACTGCCTTCGGCTCAGGTCATGATCCTGGAGTCCCGGGATCGAGTCCCGCATCGGGCTCCCTGCTCAGCAGGGGGTCTGCTTCTCCCTCTGCGCTCTTCCTTCTCGTGCTCTCTGTCTCTCATTCTCTCTCTCTCAAATAAATAAATAAAATCTTTAAAAAAAAATGCAATGCTGAAGAAATTGATGTTATGCCAGAAAAAAAAAGTATACAACTTAAGGGGAAAAAGGCACGTTGAGAGAATAAAAGTGACCAACTTATATCAGATAAAAAATTCAGAATAAGTGTCTATAAACTTGTAATAGACACAGTTGTAAAACAGTTCAGAGATCGATTTTAAAAGCATTTTCATTGTGCTGCAGAAAACACATTATCTGGATCCGTGAAAAGTCACTTACTAAAATTTTAATATCCTTGATATTGTTTTAAGAAAAAGTTTTACGACTTCAAAGCCCACAAACTGTGGACATAAAGTAAATTTTAGATCTGAACCATGAGCTGAGAGATTCTTCAAAGATCCAGGACAGAGGGAACAGATCTCTACCGAGAGAGAGAGAAGCAAAAGGCTGATATCACCGCTCATGGGACAAAATTAAAAGTGACTGTTCAGTATTTGATGTAATTGCTGAGGGTGCCACCTGATATGACAAAACATTGCAGTGGCTCCTTTTTTCTCTCTGTCTACTCTACCTAAGTGATTTTTTTTTTTTTTTTGGATAACTAAAGCTTACATGATTAAGTGTCAGCCTTTTGTTTAAATATGCCTAAAGTGTATTACCTCTTTACCTACATTCTTGAGCAGAGTTCATGGGACATAATTTAACATACTTCTGACAGCTCAGCTCCTGCCAGGGAGAAAGTGTGATGTGGCAATAAGGAACTGCACTTTTTTTTCAGCTTGACTAAGTTATAATTGACCAAATTAGAAGATATTCAAAGTGTACACCGTGGTGATATCATATACATATACATTGTGAAAGAGTTCCACCATCTAGTTAATTAACACATACATCACCCAGCATACATATCTTTTGTGTGTGTGTGAGAACATTTATGTCCTCCACTCTCAGCAAATTTTAATTCTGTAATACAACTCATGTATAATAAAATAACATAATACATTATGTAATAACATATAATGTAAGGCACATAAATAATGTTATCAACTATTGTCACTATGTTTTACATTAGACCCTGAGATCTTATTTAATTATAGCTGAAAGTTTCACCCTTTTACCAAACTCTCCCTATATCCCCTACTCCCAGCCTCTGAAAACCACTTCTTTCCTACTTTCTGTTTCTATAAGTTTGACTTTTTTTTTTTTTTAAGATTTCACATATAAGTGATTCCATGCAGTATTCATCTTCGTCTGGCCTATTTCATTTAGCATAATGTCCTCAAGGGACATCCATGTTGTCTCACATGGCAAGATTTCCTTTATTACGGCTAAGTAAATTCCAGTGTGTGTGTGTGTGTGTGTGTGTGTCTTATCTATTCATCCATTGATGGACACTTAAGTTGTTTCCATGTCTTGGCTATTGTGAAGATGCTGCCATGAACATGGGGGCACACATATCTCTTTGAGATCCTGTTTTCATTTCTTATGGGCATATACTCAGAAGCGGCATTGCTGGATCATATGATAGTTCAATTTTTAATTTTTTGAGGAATCTCCATACTGTTTTCCATAGTAGCAACACAAATTCGCATTCTCACCAATAGTGCACAAGGGCTCTCTTTTCTCCACATCCTTGCCAGCATTTGTTCTCTCTTATCTTTTTGATAATAGCCATGCTAACAGGTATGAAGCAAGATCTCATTGTGATTTTAATTTGCATTTCCCTGATGATTGGTGATAGTGAACACCTTTTAACTTACCCATTGGCCATTTGCATGCCTTCTTTGAAAAAGTGTTTATTCAGTTCCTCTGCCCATTTTTTAATTAGATTGTTGGGGGTGCGGGGAGATTGCTACCGAGGTGTATGAGTTCTTTAGATATTGGATATTAACCATCTATCAGGTACATGATTTGTAAATACTCTCACCCATTCAATATGTTGCCTTTCATTGTGTTGATGGCTTCCTCTACTGTGTGGAAGCTTTTTACTCTGATGCAGAGCAACTTGTTTATTTTTGCTCTTGTCACCTTTGCTTTTGGTGTCAAGTTCAAAAAATGATTACCAAGACTGATGTCAAGGAGCTTATCATTTATGTTTTCTTCTAAGAGTCTTATGGATTCAGGTCTTACGTTCAAGTCTTTCATCTATTTTGACCTGATTTTCTAAAATAGTGGTCTAGTTTCATTCTTTTGCATGTGACTGTCCCATTTTCCCAGCACCATTTACTGAAAAGACTGTGATTTCCATATAGTATATTATGGGCTCCTTTGCTGTAAATTAATTGATCACAGAACAATATCCATTAATGATAAAAATTCTCAACAAACTGGATATAGAGGGAACATACCTCAATATCATAAAGGCCATCTATGACAATCCCACAGCTAATATCATACTAGATGGCCCTTTAAAATTAGGAAGAAGGGGCACCTGGGTGGCTCAGTTAAGTGTCCTACTCTTGATTTCAGCTCAGGTCATGATCTCAGAGTCATGGGATTGAGCCCTGCGTTGGGCTCCATGCTCGGCACAGAGTCTGCTTGAGATTCTCTCTTTCCCTCTCCCTCTGCCCCTCCCCCCCCAAATAAATAAAAGCTTTAAAAACAAAGAAAGAAAATAAAATTAGGAAGAAGACAAGGAAACCTACTCTCTTTTATTCTTAATAGTACTGGAAGTCCTACCCAGAGCAATTAAACAATAAAAAGAAATAAAAGACATCCAAACCCAAAAGGAAGAAATAAATCTGTCTCTATTTGCAGATGATATGATATTCTATAGAGAAAACCCTAAAGACTCGACAAACAAATTGTTGGAACTAATAAAGAAACTGCAGCAAAGTTGCTGGATGCAAAATTAATATATGAAACTCGGTTATGTTCCCATACCACTTAGATACTGATACATTTTCACTAACCCTACTCCCACCTGGTGTCAACTTCTTCCTCTTTCTGGACTGTCTGCCACTGAGGTCTCAGCATGCTCTACAGCCAAAACTATCATTTCAGTTTGCTAAGGGCTGAATGTTTGTGTCTCTCCCCCCAAATTTTTATGCTGCATCCCCAGTGCGATGGTATTTGAAGATGGAGCCCTCATAAATGAAACTGGTGGCCTTAAGAAGAGACATGAGAGAGATCATCTCTCTTCACCATGTGAGGACACAGGGAGGAGATGACTGTGTACAAACCAAGAAGAAGGTTCTCACAAGGCACCAAATCTGTCAGCACCTTGATCTTGGACTTCCTGATTCCCCAGTACTATGAAAAATAAATTTGGGTTGTTTAAGCCACCCAGTCTCTGGTATTCTGTTATAGCAGCCCAAACAGACTAAGATACAGTTGTAACAGTTCTCACAGAGCTTTGTTAGAGGTTCTCTGACTCTTCCTTCCTTGGAGTATCTCCCTCCACTGAGCTTCCCCCTTGCCTACCGGCAACCTCAAGCAGTTGCCAATATCTGAAAGGATCCAACAGGGCAAGCTAATAAGTGGCTGGCCTGAGATCCAAATTTTGGGTAGTCTGACTCAAAATCTGTTTCAATGGGGCCAAGATTTACCCCCCATACTGCTCTCCAAAAATCCCCAAGAGACCAAGATGTGCTTACAGAGAACATTCCAGGCCATGGGAATGTATTCCTAATGGAAACTGGTAGAAATGGCCTAGGAGGTAGAGGGCAGATGAGGGAGTTTGCTTAGAGAGAACGGAAATTAAAGCAAGAGAAAGGAGAATGAACTAAGCAAGACGGCTTCCGCAAAAGAGGCGGCAGTGATCAAAACAGGGAGGAAAAAAAAAAAAAAAAAACAGGGAGAGAGCACCACAGCCCCAAATCTATAAATGCTCACTTGGAGAAAGTGCTTAGGTGCCTCAGGCCACATTCTTTAAATAAGTCTCATATTGTCCATGATAAGATGAGCCACAACGGTCTTTTTTTAACTGAGATATAATCGACATATAACACTATATTAGTTTCACAACCCCTTAACCAGGGTGAAATTGAGCACACTCTTAATCCCTTTGGTCCTCCAGGGTGGTGACCAGAACCTCCAGATATATTAATTCATTTATCCCGGCGTGTCTGGGCAGTGCAAATATTATCATGATGTAAAAGAGATAGGGAAGCCCGGGGCCAGTGCTTCCCATCCCTTGTCATTCCCTTCTGAATTTCTACAATCTGAACCCTGCAACTGGCAAGAAAGCCTAACTTGGAGCATCAAGAACTGAGAAAATATACGTGAAATAAAGCGGCTCAAGTAGTTGCCAATATATGAAAGGATCCAATAGGGCAGCAAGTAGCAAAAGGAATGCTTCCACTAAAAATAATGTTGATGGTTATAGCAGGTTGCTGAGGATTGGTTGACTCACAGGACACCCAGCCAGAGAAACAGCAAACGGGGTCCCTCAGCGGGAGTGAGGAAGGGCTCATCTTTGATGCTTATGATTCTCTGTCCAAAGTAGCAAGATACATTCCAGATCCCACCAGGAAGGGAAACCAGAGTTGTTGAGACATCTTTATCCAGGTCTGGATTAGCTCAGAAGTTGGATGGGACTGATGATGGGAGAGGGAGTCACCAACTCAATCTAGCAAACTCTCGGAAAGGCACAGGTGAACGTAATACTTTTCCCCGTGGCCTAGCATCTTGAAAACTGCAGTCCTGCTGAAAGAAGGTGATGTCCCCCTTGGAAAGGGCACAATTAGTACAGTTCATGCAGACAGGAGACCACGCCCCTTCTCACACCACTGGAGTTGACATTTCTCCGCTCAACAGAGAAGAGAACAGGAGGGGCGCCTGGGTGGCTCAGTTGGTTAAGCGACTGCCTTCGGCTCAGGTCATGATCGAGTCCCGCATTGGGCTCCCTGCTCGGCGGGGAGTCTGCTTCTCCCTCTGACCCTCCCCCCTCTCATGTGCTTGCTCTCTCTCATTCTCTCTCAAATAAATAAATTTTAAAAATCTTTAAAAAAAAAAAAAAAAAAAGAAGAGAACAGGAGCCTAGCATTTACGGCTCTCTTCCACAAACTTACTTTATAGGCCCCTTCGAGACTAGAACTCTCTGTCATTGCAGGCATCCCCCCTTCCCCCATTATAGAGCTTTCCACTGCCTCTAATTTACATGAATCCATCTTGGCCTCCTATGCATATCATGAAGCCACAAATCAGGGTGTGCACCACACTTCAGCCTCTGTGACTAATTCTACTTTTGCAATTCTGCAAGCTCATCCATGCAGCCTTTTGCACCTCATTTGGGCCTCCTTGCTGGGAAACATAAAACCAGGGAGATATGTTGGCAAGCCTTCCATGAGAAACCACTCATTCCCACGGTGCTAATGCACCATCCCAGGTGCCAACCACACTACCTCTCTGGAGCCCACGGATACGTCTGGGGGGAGTGGGGAGTGGCCAAAACCGGAGGCAGCACTCTGCAGCCCAATGCTTATTTAGCCCATTTAAGTTATTGTCTGCCTGCTATTCCCTCCTATTCCTGGTCTCCGCGTATTTTTAAAAAGAGCCTCCCGTCCTCTGTCCTCCCTTCCTTACTAGTGGCTGAGAATGTCACCTCTAAAACTTTTTCCCCACCCCTGCTTTGACCAAATAATGCACCCTCCCAATATCCTCCCTTGGTGTTCAATATCATATCAAATTCAAATAAATCACAGTTGACTTTAAAACCCTCCAGCAATTCATGTCTGCCTACATCAACTCCCACACTCTTCAGTTGCTCTTGTCACATAAACCACCTCACGGCCTCTTTCCCTACCGCTTGTGATTCTTTACCTTCCCTCCCTGCTCCCACCCCCACCCAAACCAGCCTCGCACCGCCAACTAGCAAATTACTCCTTTAGACGAAGCTGAAAAGGTTGCGTAAGGTACCCCGGTTCATATTCTTACCCTGCTAATTCCTAACTACGTGACCTGAAACAACAGTCATAGCAATGAGAACAACAAGCATTTATCAGACACTTTTAGGTGTTAACACATTTGATCCTCACAACAACCCTCTGAGACAAGGATGCAGAAAAATCACCCAATTTTGCTAAGCACACATTTTTCTCATTTAAAAATTAGAAACAATTATGCTAACTTCTCAAGAAGGAAAATAAAGAAAGTTGTGAAATGCACCACATACAATTTATGTCAATTTCCTTCTTTCCTCCGCCAGTCACCCAACCCATCGTGTTCACTATTTCCCACAGTTTCTGTCTCTCTCAGAAATCTTCACTCAGCTGAACAAAAGAAAGAACAGAATTGTCCTCCAGCAATTAAATATTGTCCCTTCGTGCTCTCCTTCACAATGCATCAGAGCCAAACACCAGGAAGCAGAGGTTATATGTGCTGTGCCCCAGAAACATAATGACCTTCAGCTCAGCACACTGCTCCATGATCCTGGGTTGGAAACAGAAACAGGACTTCACCTGTCAGAGGGGTGGGCCACTGCCTCCTAAATGAGAATGGAGGCATTTTCCTTCTGCAGGCACCCTCAGGAGAGAAAACCTCTTTCCCACCTGTTTACTGAAATTCCTTCACCAGGGGACAGAGCCTTTCATTCCACGATGCCAGGCTTAAAATGCAAATATCACTACATGAGCTAATACTTTGATGTGACTCCAAGTTACTGGTTTCATATCTTTTCTTGCCAGCAGGAGTTGGCAGAGATGACTAGAGTACCAGAAAGGGAAAGAGTACAGTTAACGAAGGCAGAGAGACAATCATGTCCACTCAGCTATTTGGCCCAGAATAACACCTCTCCTCACGATGCCGAGGATATAAAAAGGCTACAGTAATAATCAAGCTGAAAGATACCAGCTTCTGTGTGACTTCTGAGCAAAGATTGATAAACTATGATTACAAGCTACCCGTAGACCAACCTAGAGGACTTACCTTAGTTTGCAAGGTGATCCACCTTTGCTTCTCCTTTATACTTTGATGTTATTTGATAATTCATGAGCATATATCCACAGTCCTGTACAGTCATTGGAATTACCAATATTTCACATATTTTAAGGGAGGGCTGGAATTTACCTTCCCTAAATAATGGCACCTAATTGTAAAGATTATTGTTTTCCATTCCAGTAAAAGATACAGAGGAAGCATTTTCTAGATCTATAATCATGTTCCTGAAATAAAATAAGGAGCAAGAATATGTAGTGTTGTAGTCTACAGCCTCTACTATGTTCCCAGTGATCCCCACCTTCTGGTTTTAATGCCCTTATACAATCCCTTCCCCTTAAGGATGAGTTGAGATTATTGACATGCTTCTAATTAATAGAATGTGGCACGAGTAATGGGATGTCTCTTAGAAGATCAGATTATAGAAAGATTGTAGCTGCTGTCCTGGGTGTTCGTTTCCTTTCACTCTCTCACTCATTGTGAGGAATGCAGCAGCTGTGTTTTCAGTTGTTCCACGAAGTCCATAAAGCAAAGAATTGAGAGGGGAGGCTTCTAATCAACAGGCTGCAAGGAACTAAATCCTTCCAACAACCACATGAGTGAGCATAGATGTGAGCCCCCCCCCTTACTGAACCTTCAGATAAGACTGTGGCTCCAGCAGACAGTGTGATGCCAACCATGCAACCTTGAACTAGAGACACCCAGATAAGCCACGCCCAGATTCCTGCCCCACAGTCATCGAGAAATAATGTTTGTATTTTAAGCCACTAACCTGTGGGGTGATTGTTACACAGGAATACACAACCAAAGCAAGTGTGTTTTGAACTTCTTTTCTTGGAAAGCCCCAAAGGATTTCACTGTAACATTCAGGATCATAAAAAATAATTAAATTTGGGCGCCTGGGTGGCTCAGTTGGTTAAGCGACTGCCTTCGGCTCAGGTCATGATCCTGGAGTCCCTGGATCGAGTCCCGCATCGGGCTCCCTGCTCGGCAGGGAGTCTGCTTCTCCCTCTGACCCTCCCCCTTCTCATGTGCTCTCTCTCATTCTCTCTCTCTCAAATAAATAAATAAAATCTTTTAAATAAATAAATAAATAAATAAATAAAAAATAAAAAATAATTAAATTTTATTTTAACATCTTATTTAATTTTTAATGAGATTCCAAGCATCCGACAAGCTCTAGCTTCCTTTTTTCCTGTTACTTCTTCTAATGCTAAAATGAACACAAGCATTAGAACATTCTGGTTTTTTATAACTCAGAAACTTCAGAGATTTTTAAATTAATGTTAGATTTTAAGGATTACATGACATAGTGGATTTTAAAATATCTGTTCAACAATATATCTCTCTGGTAGGCATTCATAAGATTTCTTTGAGAATCATAGCATTTTTGAGCATTTAGATACAGATATCAACTATACCTGTGGAAATTTAAGCAAACTGAGCTCAGAGGGGTAGAGACCCCCTTGTGGTCATAGAATTAGCACATGGCGGAGCTTAAACGCAAACCCATATTTTCTGACTCCAGATCATTGCTCTTCCCATCTCACTACTTTGAAAAACCAAGAAAGTGTGGCCAGCTGTAATAATCTTGTCCATTTTGCCCAAATAAAAATGGAACACCATCAGAGAAAAATTACAGATCCCTAGAGCAACCCAGCAGCCCCCAGTTCGTTGTCCTCAATTTCAACTTGAAGTCCGCATCCTTACAGCAAATAGTTAATTGATTGACCAGCTTATAAACACCCCTGATTTCACAAGTATATTTCGTGGGGCAAGAGCTCTCCTTGGGGTTAACTTGCTCTTCGCATAGGTTAATTTAAATAGCAGTGAAATTTAGCTTGAAAGGATAATTACAATATCTCACCTCCTTTTATCTCAGGTTATGTAAATGAGACTTTAATCTTCTCACAGTTCATATTATATTAATACACGGAATAAAAAGATCTTGATATATTATGTGCTGCCAATCATTTTGGAAGAATATGCTCACACAGCCACAGTGGGTACAAATTGGGCTAATTCCTACAATGATGAGCTACGCATATTATCAACAAGTAAACAGATGGACTTCTAGCTTGGAAAAGTTCTCACTTGAGCAGCGTAAGCTGTCATTTTTATCAGATTGCAAAGTTTGGGGTGTTTTTTTTTTGACATTTCTCCAATTTTAAGAGTATTTACTGGATAACTAGGGAGAGCTCTGAAGAAGCCAATTCCATTTCTGCCCCCTCTTAGCCTACAATTTATGCATCCTGTGGAAGGTGAGGACAGTTCGAACCCTAAGTGACAGGCCCTGGACTGTAGCCTTACCCTCTTCTGGGCACCATAGCCCTTGTGGGAACTTGTCATTCATAGTCTTGAGTAGTGAAATATGATGGTTAGAGAAATGCAGCATCATCGAGTTTAATAAATATCAGGAGGAAGCTGGCAGATAAGTTTTAACCCCAGGGCATTTTAAAAAATCAAAATACTGGGGCGCCTGGATGGCTCAGTCAGTTAAGCGTCTGCCTTCGGCTCCAGTCATGATCTCGGGGTGTTGGGATCGAGTCCCGCATCAGGCTCTCTGCTCTGCGGAGAGCCTGTTTCTCCTTCTCTCTCTCTCTCTCTCTCTCTCTGTCAAATAAATAAAATCTTTTAAAAAAAAAAATCAAAATACTGTTCTCAATCCACACAGTGTTAACACAACACCATACATTTAAACTGGAATTTAGAAAGAAAGAATAACTAAGGTTTTTCTATTATACCCCAAGGCAAAGCTCAAGGTCTGATTCCTCCAGGAAGCCTTCCACGATTATCCCAACTCTCAAAAATTTGTCCTTCAAGTGTGTGACTACAGGACATTACTTGTTTCAGGGAAAGGCATTATATAACAGTGGCTAAAGATATAAGTTCTGTGAATAGATGGGTTAGCTTCGAATTCTGGTATCACTACTCACTAGCTATGGGGCTTGGAGCAAACAACGTAGCCTTCATAAGTCTCAGTGTCATCCCTAAAATGGGGATAGTATCTGCTTCATAGATTGTTTAAGGTAATTCCATAGAGATCTTGGAACTGCATGGGGCACTCTATAAACATTAGCTTTTGAGTGATGACTGTGTGCCAAACAAGAATATTTACTTATCATATCTCCGAATCTCTCTTGTCTTGTCATAATCCTCTCAGTTAAGTATGAGTACCTCCATTTTAAATGGGAAACAAAGACTCAGAAAGGTTAAGTAATCAGCTCCCCCACACGCAGGTGGCAAGTTGTAGAAATAGTATCTGAATCTTGACATTCTGGGTCCAAAGCCCACCTTACAAAAAAATAATCACAGCTCTTATACTTCTAGGAAGTACTATCTTCAGTCTTCAATAATTTAGTAAACCTGAATACATACATATCTATCTCCCTCAATGCATTGTTAAGTTACCCTGGGGCAAGAATTGTTTCTTATTCTTCTTGGGATTCCCAATGCCTAGCATAACACTTAACCTGTAATAGATGCTCATTACATTTTCTTGAAATAAAATGAGTTGGGAAAGTTGCAGCTTCCCTATAGGAAATATAACCCTTCATTAAGGAAAAAATTCTACTGAAAAAGAAAGGCCACAGATTTCCTTGAGCAAAGAAAATTGTTGAAAGATGAACAGACACATTTATGGACCCTGAGCTGTCAAAATCAAAATGGGACTGAGATTCTGCCAGAGGCATATCTCCTCAAGCCCATCAATCAGTATATACACATATTGATTATCTTCTGGATGCTAAAATAACCTCACGATATCAGTAGTTTCCAAACAGCCAAGGTCAAGCTTATTTCTGACATTCCGAAGGAACTTTACAGGTGACTAACCCTAAAGGATGCTGGAAAAATCTCTATTTCAAGTTATCCATAAAAGTTTATAATTCCATAACAAGCTGTCTGTCACACATAAGTCCCCTCAGAGAAGGAAGGTGCACTTTTTAGGTCCTACTGAGAAAGAGCAGTTTGTGGATATTGCTTCTCTCTGGACAGATAAATGTCAGAAATGGAGTTAACTCTGAAAGTGTGAGGTAATGAGAAGTTTATTTTGTCTTATTTTTCTGTGTTGGTTAAAATGAATTCTTAAAATTTTTAAAATACAGACAAGAAACAAATGTGAAAAGTGTAAAGAATCAGTGATTAGAGATGATTTGATTTCCATATGCAAAAGAATTAAGTTGAACCCTTACCTCACACCATATACAAAAATTAATTCAAAATGGATCAGTGACCTAAATATAATATAGAAGCTAAAACTGTAAAACTCCTAGAAGACAACACAGGGGTAAATCTGCATGACCTTAGATTTGACAATGGATCCTTAAATATAAAAACAGAAGTAAGAGCAACAAAAGATAAAGAAGATAAGTTGGAGTTTACAAAAATAAAAAAAATCTCTGTATCAAAGGACATTTTTTTTTTTTAAGATTTTATTTATTTTTTGACAGAGAGAGAGGCAGCGAGAGGGAACACAAGCAGGGGGAGTGGGAGAGGGAGAAGCAGGCTTCCCGCTGAGCAAGGAGCCCGATGTGGGGCTCGATCCCAGGACCCTGGGATCATGACCCGAGCCGAAGGCAGACGCTTAACGACTGAGCCACCCAGGTGCCCCTCAAAGGACATTATTAAGAAAGTGGGAAAAAAATACAGAATGGGAGAAAGTATTTGCAAATCATATATCTCATTAAAGGTTTAAATCCAAAACATATAAAGAACTCTTACAACTCAACAACAACAAAAAACAAACAACCCTTTTAAAAATGGGCAAAATACGTGAATAGACATTTTTTCAAAGAAGACACACAAATAGCCAATAAGGACATGAGAAGATGCTCAGCACCATTAATCACCTGGGAAATGCAAATCAAAACCATGAGATATCACTTCAAACCTACTAGGATGGCCATAATCACAATAATAGAAAAAGTGCTGGTGAGGATACATGGAAATCAGAATCCTCATACATTGCTGGTGGAAACTGATGTGGAAACCGTTTGGTGCTTCCTCAAGATGCAAAATGTAGAATCATCATATGATCCAGCAATTCCTCTCCTAGTTATATACCCAAAAGAACTGAAAACCGATACTCAAACGTAGTTGCATGTCAATGTTCACGGCAGCATTATTCACAATAGCCAAAAGGTAGAAACAACCCAAGAGTCCATCACATGATGAATAGATAAATAAAATGTGCTATATACATACAATAGAATATAATTCAGCCGTAAAAATAAATGAAGTTCCAATACTTTATACAATATGGATGAACCTTGGAAACATTATGCCAATAAGTCAGACACAGAAGGACAAATATTGCATGAATCTACTTAGATGAAATATCTAGAGTAGGCAAATTCATTGAGATAGAAAGTAGATTAGAGGTTACCAGGGACAGGGGGGGGGGGAAACTTGGAGTTATTTATTACTTAGTGGTTGTCGGGCAGGGGGTGGGGGGTAGTGATGAACAAGTTTTGGAAATGGTAGGGTTGGCTCCACACCATTGTGAATATAATTGATGCCACTGAATGGTGTGCTTAAAAATGGATACAGTGGTAAATGTTATATTTTACCACACTAAAAAAAAAAGATTTTAAGAAAAAAAACTCAGTGAGTTTTGCCCTCCCCAACTCAAACAGCTCTTGAATCAACTTTATCTAACCAGTGGAAGCACATCATCATGGTGATGGGTATGTTGTGGGACCCCAACAAATTCTTGTGGTCTTATAGGGTCTTATAGGCAACTCCTTCATCACCCACTTCCTGCCCACCTTACAGAGAACACAACAGCATGACACTCAGCAGAAACTACTCCTTTTTGTAATTTTTTTCCATGAAAGAAGGGCATACAATTTAGTTCCAGTGCTACCATCTCATGAAAGAACAAACACCAAGTTACCATGAGTACAGTCTCAGTTCATTCAAGAACCTAGAGGATAAAAGAAACACAAGAAATTCACTCTAAAAGAGGTTTGTAGTGAAAATGGTTTACACAGCTATAGGGAATAAAAACTTTTCCTTCTTCCCCTTCTAGTTCTTTGGCTGGTCTAATAAGTAAAGTGACATAAGAGAGATTAACAGGAGAAAAACAAATTGAATTTTGTATATACAGGTGCTCAAAAACATATGACACTCCAAAGAAGTGACCAAAGCACACAGTTGTTATGCCTCTTAGATAACAAAACAATAAATTTGTGAAGAATTGACAAGACAAAGAAGTTGGGGCTTGAGGTAGCAAATTAATGAAGAAGTAAGAGGGTTCGTTTCTACAGCCTGCTCAGCCCTGAATTCCCTATCTCTTGTGATAAGGTTGCATTCTCCCCTCCAGGTGCAGGGGAGACAGAGAGGGTCAGATTGTCTCTCTTGCACCAGCTGTTTCTTAAGTAACTTCAATTCAAAATAATCAATATGCCAAAGTAGCGTATTTTGGGGGATCCCCTGATCCCCATCACAGCAAAATGTTATTTTTCTCTTGGAGATGAGTTTGTTGTCTTTCTTTAAATATCTTACATAAACTTTCCCCAAGCAATAAAGTAGCAACTGTAATAACAGCATATATTTAGACTCTTAAAAGTCTTCTCGAAACTACAAAACATTGACTTACCTAGAAAAAGATAATGAGAGATTAAAAATGGCCTAGTGGGGCTCCAGGGTGGCTCAGTCGGTTAAGTGTCCGCCTTCATCTCAGGTCATGATCCCAGGGTCCTGGGATGGAGTCCGCATCGGGCTCCCTGCTCAGCGGGAAGCCTGCTTCTCTCTCTCCCTCCACCTCTTCCCCGACTTGGCACACTCGCTCTCTCTCCCTCTCTCTCTCAAATAAACAAATAAAATCTTTAAAAAAATAAAATAAAATAAAATGGCTTAGAAATCCATGATGAGACTTTGAAGCCCAACATTGTCCCTAATGCATCCACATGACAGTGAGCTGAAAATGGCTATAAAGTAAACCCCTGAAAACAACAGAGCCATGCATAGATGTTGGTGAGCATTTCTCAGAACATGGTGGAGGAGGAGATAACTTTGATTCTGATGCCCCTGATTGTATAAAGCAGCACCTCACAGAGGAAAACACTGAATTAGTAAGACTTCTGACAAGTGTACTTTACACACAGATCTCCAAATCTACACTTTAAAACAACAAATAAGACTTCAAACAAGAGGCAAGTCAAACTGATATTTATGTTTGTAGTTTTTATAAAGGAGCATTTTGAGAATCTTCTCAACCTCTCTTTTCATTTACCCTTGACCATGATATTCAAGCCTCTCATGAGAGAGAATCTCTAAGTGTTCCCAACACCACCATCACCCACCACACCAAGGAATTGGGAAGCACTTCAATGATAAGCTTGTTGTGAGGCCCATTTTTGGAGAGGAACCATTTCTTGACAAAATTTGTTTATTCAACAAATAATTGTTGAGTCTGTCATAGCTGAGGCAGTTGGAAGAAGAGGTGTCTTTTTGTTGGTATCTACATCTTTCCCCACCCTTTCTGTATGCACTGTCCCCTCTCTTCAGACCCTCCATGTCCACCCCTCACCTCAGTATGACCACTTATTCTCTCCTCCCGCAAAACCTGATTTCCAAAAAAAGCTCTAGCATCCAGTCATTCTTTATCTCTAGTGCCTAGAGCAGGGTATGGCTCACAGTTATAAAGTTTGTAATCTATTTAGTCAAATAGAATGATCAACACATAACTTCTGATGAATAAATATATGAATAAAATTTCCTATGTCTATTGGAATAAACAAATAAACTTTATCTGCTCACAAAAAAAATAGGAAGTATAAGAGTCTTTTCTTATTAGTCAAGTGCCATACATTGGATGGAGGGAGACTGGGAAAGATAGGAAAATCTAGAGCCAAACAAAAGTATGTTTCTTGCATCAGTTTTTAGTTTTGTGTGGTTTGTTTTGCTTTGCTTTGGCCATTTTAAATTTTGACTACTAAAAAAATGGAAGCTATGCATTGGAAGAGGAACTTACTGAATAACATAGTGCCTGTAATAGGTGATAACATCAGTGTTGGAGGAGGTCATCAAGAGCACGTGACCACTGGTTGCCCCGCGAGCTGGACCTAGGCAACTGGAGGCTCCTCACCCTTCCCCTGGCCTTGGAATGTATGTGCTGCCCGCCATTCTTACAGTGGGAGCCATTTTCAAACACCCAGCCTTGAGAGAGCAATGTGTTGTTGAGACCGTCTGGACGGTCTATGTGACAACCCCATTAAGGCTTCTAGATAAACTTTTAAGATTCTGGCAGACCAGTGTGGAGATCTACTGGTCTTGTGGCCGCCCACCACAAGCCTTGTATGTAAGTTCCCTCATTTATTAAGTCTGCCATCTGCCAACCTGGAGTGATCTACCTCTCTCTTTGTTTCTCCTTGCCCTCCCTGTTCAGAGGCCAGTTTGCAAACCAACAATCATACACTCGCTGGACAGGGAAGAATCCAACATAGATTTTGCCCTTGCCTTCGAAAGTAATATTTAAAGAGAGGAGAGGAGCTTATGCTAGTTACTTTATAAACTCAGTCCTAAAGCCAGGAATCAAATAGATTATAATTTTTAACCCTTACTCTCATTGAAGTATTTTATGTTTGTGATAAAGTTAATTAATTTATATGCCTCTTTCTGAATAAAAAGTATAATCTCATAAAAATGATATACTCTTTTTTGTTTCTGCAGTCCTCACCAGAAAGAAGTAAGTTCAAGCCAGATTGACACCTGCCAATCACAGGGGAGCTGCTCCCTAAATGCAGCCAAAATTGTTTAGAGATACTGTCCTGAAATTTCAGCACCTTTTCAGTACTCAGTGTTTCAGAGAACTGAAGTCAATGACGTATTGTAATCAATGTGTATGATGAAAGGTTCGTGTGCTTTGGAGTCAAACAGACATACTTTTGATTTTTAGTTTTCTTTCTAAGCATAAGAAGGAATATGTCCCTAGGCAAGTTATTTAACCTGCACAAGCCTTACTGTCCTCATCTATTCAAAAGCTTGTGTGAGGAGGTAAGAGTAAAGCATGTGGCACAGAGTAAACACTCAATAGATGTCAGCTCCTGGGAAAAGCATGGTGGAGATGGAAGGCAGGGCAGGCGGGGGAAGTCCAGAAATTCATATGTCTGCCATAACAGCTGGTGGCCTGGAATATAATAGGGAGTAATGAGGGAAGACAACAGAAGTATGTGATTTTGAGCACCTATCATGTGCCCGGCATCCCCCCAGATTCTGTTGACACATGACTTCATAGCAGCCATGAAAAATAGCTATATCATCTCCATTTCGAAGATGAGAGAATGAGGCCCATGGAGGTATTAGGAAATTTACCAGAAGTCACTTACTTAAGAAGGGGAAGAGTTGGAATTCAAACACCTAGGTCTTTGTGGCTTCAAAGTTCAGGGTCATTTTAGTATCATAGACCAGTTTATAAGACTAGATGATCTTTTAACATAGCCCCAAATATAATCATTATAGTGAACCACTCAGCTGGGTTTCACAGGCAAAAAAGATTGAAGTACTATAAATTCCATATAATAGCCAATCAATCACGGTAGCATTACGTAGCCATATTATCAACATCTTAAATGTTGTACTCATATATTTAAGCTTCACCTCAGCATTATCCAGCAGCAGAAAATCATTTCCTGGTGATAACATTCAACAACATTGACGTTATCAGTTAACTGGCGACATTCAATTAGTGAAAGGCTAGGTTCTTCTATTAAAAACACTCCAGGAAGGATTTCTAGAGCTCCAGAAACTGACCACGAACCTAAGTGGCTTTTAGAAATAGAAGACTTGTGTTGAACCATGTGGCCCTTTGAGCTTTCAAAATGCCAACCCCTTTGTATTTCTATCTTTTTCCTTTCAAGAGGAGGATGTTGATCATACCACTGTTCATGTCCTGCCATGTTGATCACTTGGACGGGTTCACATGGAAGGACGTGAGGCGCCCGGGTTCTCCATGGCATGATTCGGTGTTGCTCACAAGAGCATGATATATTGGACAACTGTAAACGAAATTAAATCACACCAAGTGAAAATACAGGCAAAGCAGGAAAATAAGACCAGGAAGAAAAATTAAGTGAAGACATAAAAGTGATAAAATCTTAGAGGAAATAAAGCCCAACCAAAAGAAGAGCTGTGAGCTTCCAATAGCCAAGAATTTACCTTTTTCAGCTAAATTGTGATTATAATATCCATATTTTCTTTGAGAAAAGAAAAAAATATATATATATATATATCCTTAGAAGAAACAGTTTTTTCTGGAGCTTTAATCTATATCAGAGCTCTCCAATAGAAATATGATGTGAGGTACATATGCAATTTCAAATTTTCTAATAACCACACTTTAAAATGTAAAAAAAGGGGGGGGGCATTAGTTTTTTTTAAGATTTTATTTCTTTATTTAGGAGAGAGAGAAAAAGAGAGAACGTACAGGTGGAGGGGCAGAGGGAGAAGGAGAGACTCTCAAGCAGACTCTGCCCTGAGTGCAGAGCTGATGCGGGGCTCAATCCCACAACCCTGAGATCAAGACCTGAGCTGAAACTAAGAGCTGGATGTTTAACCAACTGAGCCACCCAGATGAAAAGTAGCATGAATTTTAATAACATTTCATTTAACCAATATATCCAGAGTATTATCATTTCAACATATAACCAATACAAAAATAGTAATGAGATTTTTTTACATAATAAATCTTTAAAATATAATGTGTACTTTACACTCACAGCACATCTAAATAAAGGCACCAAATTTTCATTAGAAGTACTTGATCTATATTTAGATTGCATAAAATGTGCAATAGAAAAAGTAGATTTACATACCCACATTGTTTCAATATACTTAAGTTTTCCAAACGTTTTTGCTGAATATTCATTCTTCCCAAGGTCACACAGCTAGAATTCTTAAATTTAAGTTAATTAAAAATTAAATAAAATCGGGCGCCTGGGTGGCTCAGTTGGTTGGGCGACTGCCTTCGGCTCGGGTCATGATCCTGGAGTCCCAGGATCAAGTCCCGCATCAGGCTCCCTGCTCAGCGGGGGGTCTGCTTCTCCCTCCGACCCTCCTCCCTCTCCTGCTCTCTCTCTCATTCTCTCTCTCTCCCACTCCCCGTTTGTGTTCCCTCTCTCGCTGTGTCTTTCTCTGTCAAATAAATAAATAAAATCTTAAAAAAAAAAAAGAAACTAAATAAAATCGATTTCCTCATTGCACTAGCCATATTTCAAGGGCTCAGCAGCCATATAGTACAGGGTCTAAATAAAAGATCTTGTCTAGGTCATCACACAGATGATACTGAATAATATAGAATATGATGTTTTCAGTAATACCCCTACAAAACTTGATTCCTTCAGGACATTCTTCACTGTAAGCTAAGGGCACAATGCCAAACTCTAACTCAGTGTTCAGCAAAAAGTCAAGGCTAAGATGTCAATTCACCCTGCTCTCGATGATTTAGAACAAAAGCACCCCTCTACCCTCTATCTATATTAGCTCTCTGGACTGAGTCTTAGATTCACAGACAAAAGAAGATAATATTCATAGTCAAGAGCCTAAAGTTCAAATAACATTTCTCTTGATTAAGAGTAATCCATATATTTTGAAAGTCTTGTAGAAAATTGATAAGTACATCTAAGAACTAGGTCTCTGGGGGAAAAAAAAACAAAATATACAAAATTCTCATTAGAATTAAAAAGATTACTTTTTATTTTTTTTTAAAGATTTTTTATTTATTCATAAGAGACAGAGAGAGAGAGAGGCAGAGGGAGAAGCAGGCTCCCCGCTGAGCAGGGAGCCCGATGCGGGACTCGATCCCAGGACCCTGGGATCATGACCTGAGCCGAAGGCAGATGCTTAACCATCTGAGCCACCCAGGCACCCAAAAGATTACTTTTTAAAAACCCATGAATCAAATAGAAATCATACATTAATTCTAATACTATTTAAATACTGTTTAAACAGAAAACAAAAGAATATAAAGAAAGCATCCTAATTTATTTTTATCAAGCCACCATAATCTTTACATCAAAGCCTAAAAGATATTTCAAAGGTAAAATATAATATGAATTAAATTTGATTTAAAATGCCAAATGTCGGGGCGCCAGGGTGGCTCAGTCATTAAGCGTCTGCCTTCGGCTCAGGTCATGATCCCAGGGTCCTGGGATCGAGCCCCGCATCGGGCTCCCTGCTCCGCAGGAAGCCTGCTTCTCCCTCTCCCACCCCTTCTGCTTGTGTTCCCTCTCTTGCTGTGTCTCTCTCTGTCAAATAAATAAATAAAATCTTAAAAAAATAAAATAAAATAAATAAAATGCCAAATGTCATTCATGATACATACAGAGATTCACCAATGAAATTTGAAAATCCTTTGCACTATTTTACTTTTCTGAATTCTCTGATCTAATCCAGTTATGGAAATAGATGAGCTCAAGCGTATTTGAGTTGGTCAAGGGTTAGGTGATGGAGAAATTACCAAACTATAAGCATAATGGTAAGCAAAAAAAGAAAGAAAGAAATAGAGGGCTTCATCAGAATTCCTAAAGTGGAAATGTAAGAAAATTTCCCCATTTTTCCCACTAGCTAGAAATTGAAAAATGCCAGTTCTGTCTACAAATCAGTTTTGTTGAGGGATTTTCTATTTAAATTGACATATCCATCTCTTGAGAAGAATCCCGTCGGGAAGGGTTCTCCAGTTCCACATGGACTCATTTGGATCTCCTCCTCCAGCAGCCAGAAATGATTATCTACACCATGGGGAGCACAGAATAAATAAAGGTTAAATGATGATCAAAATGTGACCAACATCTGAGCAAACAGCATGCGCCTTGGCAGGAGGGATGTCAGCATTAAAGCAAATCACATCCAACTGTGGAAATAAACTTGTCAGAAGCTGGCTGTTGCTTCATCCCAGCTACAGACCTCCTCTGGGGTGGCTGGATCCTGAGAATGATTCCAAAGTGCTTCACCTGAACCGGCCTCCCACGGCCTCCCGCGGCTGCCTTCACCTCCCGTCATTCATGTCCATGGCCATACGTGTCTCAGACCACAGCTTTTGAACTTGCAAGTCCTCACTGGAGAGAACTGGACATAAGGAAACGACATTATATGTGTAATTTAAGTGTAAGTTCTCAAGAAGATTTCTGAACCTTTGATCTGTCTGTCTGCACAGTGAGGCAGAGGGAGAGATATTTTGGGCAGACAACATGGAAAGCAATGAGATCTCTCTCAAGGGGATTTAGTGGGGCAGGCTTACTGTGTGCCAAGCTCTGCAGGAAGAGTGTGATTTTTCCCATGGAATCCATTCGACAGACCTGTGGGGTAGGTTCTAGGATGATCTCCACTTTTCAAATAAAGAAACTAAGGTACAGAGAAAGTAAGTAACTTTCCCAA
This sequence comes from Neomonachus schauinslandi, assembly GCF_002201575.2. Classification (NCBI taxonomy): domain Eukaryota; kingdom Metazoa; phylum Chordata; class Mammalia; order Carnivora; family Phocidae; genus Neomonachus; species Neomonachus schauinslandi. The sequence continues at coordinate 181,939,505 of NC_058404.1, forward strand.
GGCCACACAGCTAGGATGGGGGAGGGGGGAGGGAAGAGGAGATGGTGGTGACACTAGAAACTTCTTTTTACAGCAATGCTACAGTGCCACCCAATGGGCCTGCTGGGAAAATGCCAATGAAATCCAGTCAAATAAGAAATTTCCTCAAAATTGAAACCTCAGGAATGGAAGACCACACCAAAAGGACAGACCAGAGGTAGGGACTCCATTGAAACATACAAATAGTGAACAATTGCCTGGATTACAGATGCCCAAGAGGAAGTACACCTTGGACATCATAAAAGAAATAATATATTCAACAAAAAGAAAATCAAAAATGATCCCAGCTTAATGTTTTTTCGTCATCTCTTCAAGCAATATCTTTGAGGAAATAATGGCTCTTACAGCAACAACAGCAAAAAAATCCACTTAAAATGTTACCTTTTCCTTTACTTTCATTTTTTGTTTCTGTTCAATTCAAATGAAATTCAAGTTATAACTCTCTTAAAATAGCACCAATAGTTGTTTCCTATTATTATAGAAGAATATGTGGAATGATGTTTCCTAATATGAATGGTGTTTATTTCTGGATGAGAATATTTGGGAAGTTTTTCTTACTATTATTACTATTGCTATTGTTAGTGTTTCATTCATTCCATCATCTTATATTTATGGAGCACTTATAACATGGCAAGAATTGTTTCTGGCTCCAGAGATAGAGCAGTGAGCAAGACAAACCTGGTCCTTCTGCTCTAGAGGGGAGACAGATCATAAACAAATGAGCACATATGACTATGCCTGTTGTTGAAGACTGAAAAGGGCTAGAGTGAAGACAGGTGGAGCTATTTTTACTGGGGAGATGAAGGAAATCCCCAAGGTGGTAACATTTAAATCAAGAACCTGAAAGAAGTGTGAGAAGTGTCCTGAGGCAGGAAGGATATTAACAAGGTAATAAAGGATGCCAGGAAATTCTAGTACTGAAGCTTTCAAACTTGAACCAATTACTTAGTAAACCAGATGGCATGCTTAATTGCATGCTATGTAATACATTGGTAAAGTCCAAGTTTGATCTAGCTTGTATTCCTTTTCGTTTTTCCACGGCAGCCCCTATTTTCCCCAAGCTCACATAGCAACCTCGTTACGCTCGAATCCAAGTTCTTATCCCCGTGGAGTGTGGAAATGAGCAGATAACCTATCTGGGTCTTTTCCCAGAGCCATAATCACCCAAGTGGAGTTGTTAAATGCTTACTTAACTAAACTAATGGCAGCGTTGAAACTTTTATTGACATTAAACCCTTTCAAAGCTATCTGACAACCTGGCTAAAAGCATATATACTGTGAGAATCTCCTCCATTAATGAGGCAATTAATCGTGAGAATTATCCAACTTCACTGGGAACCAAGTGAGCTGCTCTGAAGATGGAGCTCTGGGCCTCTCCCCAAATCCCCAGTCCAGAGAGGCAGCTGAGGAAGCCTGGTGTGATTGACAGCTCTGTTTATTGATTTTGGATTTTGAGAATAACTCCCAGGGGGCTGGTATCCGTGAGTCAGAGGCACAATTTGATGAGGCAGATGGGACCCTGAGGGAAAACTTCACAAGGCGGAGCAGCCAAGTGCCCCTTCCTGACCCTCCCAGCCGCGATAAGAGATGGTCTGGTTCTCATTTTTACAGGGATTCATTCCCACCAGGCTGCATTTGAAGAAGATGACAGCCCCATAGAGTCTTGCTCTTTGGGAAAAAGAAAAAAAAAAAAAATTAAGCTTCTTAAGTACAAACTTTCAAACTGCCACCAACTGGCATGGGCTCCAGGGAAGAAAGTAGGAGCAAAACACCTGGTGGCCAGGCTCACCCTACTGCCACCGTTTGGATTGTGTCGTTAAGTATTAAAGCGTGCGTGTGTGCGTATGCGCCATGTGCACACGCCCCGTCTCTTCTGCTTGAGAACAGATTCTAGCTGCGCTTCTAGGGATGTATTTTTGTAAGGAAGGTCCCTCATCTCGCACCCCACATCACCTGCCATCAGAGGCAGATGGTGGGATGATGCTAAGCAAATGAAACAGCAGGTTGTCCGTCTCCTAAACAAACAGTCCTCAGACACGCTCAGGTGGAGGAGCGCCTGAGAGTCATCGGGGTTTGGCCACATGTACAAAATAATGATGTGTTTAATCCCATCTTACAAGATAGGAAATGCTTTCTCTGGCAGGAAACATGACTGCATGATAGTGTATGCAGCGTAAAATCACAACCAGAAACACACAGGCCCCTGGAATAAAATATGAACTGTTGATCTAAGAGGGCTGCTTGCTTCTGGGAAAGTTTTTGCATCAACACGCTCTGGACACAGTATTTGTATCATGAGTTCATTTCCTTTCTCATCTTTTCACATTGTCTGCATTTAAGCATTAGCAGGTGCCAAAGTTTTAATGAAAACTTACTAGAAGACAATTTTCAGTTGTAAACATTCCAATCAAATTGCTAACTGTGTTGTTTCTGCAAATTAGAAAAAGTCCCCATTCACTGTTTTATTCTAGAAGAAGAACAGCTTTGTCCAGTGTGGTCAGAGGGAGCATGGCGTGAGCTTCATGCCACCACTCTTGATGCTGCCACAGACTTTCCTTCTCTGGCTGCCACCTACTCCTCCCTGCTCCCATCCAGCCCACTGTCCCTCCCAACAAACTCCAAAAGGAGTAGAGGAAGTCATGATAATGCAGGAAGATTGCAGGTTGCCCACCAAATCCATTCTTTCAACCTCCTGGGTTGGATTGGATTGGATTGGATTGGATTGGATTGGATTGGATTGAATGTAAGCACAAGGCTATAGCTAGACTACATTCCTAGGCTCATTTTGTACCTGTTGAGCTGGGTTGTAGGATATAACATGTGCCTTCTCCATATGCCCTCATCCCTTCCTGATGGCTGGAACCCAAATGAGGCATCGATCCAGCTTCAACTGTGAAAACAATGGCAGCACCCTAGGGGGTGGCAAACCAGTAAGTTGGCAAATAGTTACTCTGCCGACCTGGACTATTCACATCAAGACTGCTTCATAAGGAAAATAAACTGCTTTGTTCCTTAGGTCATTTTTTTATCAGGTGTCTGTTGCAGCAGGTTGGTCTTACCCTATCTGAGATAGGAATTAATCACAAAACATATATCGTGAATACACAGGAAATGCAACCATTAATTGCTACATGGTTCTTAGTTCCTTATTGAGCACTTTTCCTGGTTTACTGACCTCTCCTTTCACCTATTTAAATTCTCCTACCAGGATTATCTCCAATGCCCACCTCCTCCAGGATAGGAGGCAGCCATGCTGGTAATCTGTTCCACAGTAGCTCATGATTATGTCACTTCGATACCTCGTGCAGAGCCTGTCCCATAGAGGGTACACATGTGGTTCACTCTCTGTCAATTGTTTAACATCTTCCAACACGACAGATCAAGTTCTTCTTGTGAACTTAAATACGACTTTGAGGACTCTGGCTTGGGTAAGCACTTGGATGGTGTACCAGTTAACCAAGATGAAGAACAGAACAACCACAGAGAGAAAAATGAAGGTGAGTCACCCACACGGTCTTCCAAGAAACTAGCCAGTTCTGGGAGAGAAACTGAAAGATATTCTAATAAGAAAAATCCATAAGAAAAATATCTAAAACAGCCTATCAAAAATAACAACTAGGACTGATTGGGTCAGAGAGCCAGAACTAGAAGAAAAAGAGAGAAAGGGAGGGAAAAAGTAAGGGAGACAGAGAGAGAGACCACCAACTCCATTACTCTTAATGTAATAATGCAATTTACAATCAATTCTGAACCAAAAATATTTAATTCCAATACCACCACTCTCTACAGGCCTGAGACCCTCAGCCGATCATCTTTACCTCTCTATATCTTTGTATTTTCATCTGAAAAATGGGAATAATAATAAAACATACCCAGAGAGGGTTATAAGAGATAACATAGCCATGATAACTAAGTAGGATGATACACATGAAAGTCACAGGTAGAAAAGAAAGCACCATATGTGTGAGTTATTATGCCTTACACTGCATTCAGAGCAAGTGGGAATATGGGTAGTATCTCTGGAGACAGGCTGGTGGGGGCTGGGAAATGGGATAAAAATAAGTTTAGAATGTTCAACAGGAAAGGGTGGGGTGCTGAAATAGGAACTTAGAAAAATAAAACAGTAGCAAAAGCAGACATTTTATCAAGCATACCCCTTACTTCCTTTGTCGGAGCCCGCTACTCTCCTCCCAGCTCTGCAACCCCCTAACACACACAACTCAGTCTCACTAGGACCCGCACTCCAATGAGGCTTCCACGAGGAGTGGAAGTCAGGCTGACAAGCTGCACGCTTCAAACAGAAGCTGAATAGGACGGTGCATGAAATCATACAGCTTAGCAGATGCTACAGCATCAAGAATAAACTTTCATAAATACTGTGTGAATCTGCTTATACAAGGTCTCCAAAATAAACTCAGAGAAGCAAAGAAAACAGTAGTGGGTTGCCAGGGGCTGAAGGTGGGGAATATGGTGAGTTGTTCAATGGACCTAAAGTCTGAGTTATGCTAGAGGAGTAAGTTCTAGAGATCTGCAGTACAATAGAGTGCCTGTGGTTAGCACTATGGTATTGTGCACTCCAAAATTTAAGAGAGTAGATTTCATGTTAAATAGTCTTACCACCAAAAATAAGAGGACTCAAGGGGGAAAAAAGTACGCAAGGAAACATTGGGAGGTGTTGGATTTGGCTATTAACCTAGTTGGCAGTGGTGGTATCCTGGGTGTTTGCATATGTCCAAACTCATCAAATTGTACGCATTAAATATGCATGGTTCTTTGTGTATCAATTACACCTCAATAAAGCTGTTTAAAAAAATAGTAAGTTGACATGAATTTAAAATGTTTTTCTTAATGATGCCACTAGCCTACATACCAGATCCAGCTGTTGTTAGGTTTCAGATTCAATGGTCTAGTTGTTCATGCAGTTTCTAAATATTCATTAAAGCACAAATTATATCAGATACTGTCCTCAACATTAATATAGTTTAATAGGGTTTTTTAATTCACAAAAAGATAGAAGGTTTAGCTCTACCTTCGGGTAGGGGAGTCATTAATCGGGGAAGGACAAAGCAGACTCAAGTCTATCCTATTTGAAAAACCTTTAGCCAATTATATTCCAATAACTCCCTTAATCATTCAACAAATATATGTTGAATATATATTTTCCAAAGCACAATGCTGAGCATTATAGGTAAGACAAAAGATAAGGAATCTTACCTCTGAATGTCTTCTATGTGGCTGACAGTTTAAATGAATTCATGAAATGTGTACACAAACTTTATGCAATAGGTATGATTATCACTGGTACAAAGATGAGGAAAGCAAATGCAAGATCATAGAGCTGATAAGAAGACAGAGGCTCAAATGATGCTAAAGTCTGGCTTCCTGCACCATACAGAACCTACCCTTTCCAGATTTGTAAGGGGAATCACAATCCAAGATATCAAGATAGATACAAGTTATAGAAACCCAGATGTTGGAAAATGACTCCAAACAAGACTTTTAGAGAAGTTTTTAGGAAGTCTTTATCTGTCTTAAGGGGTGGATAGAAATAAAAGATAAAAAGAGAAAGAAAGGAGCAGGAAATGTTTATTGGGAAAAAAATTATAAATAAGATTTAAAATGAAGTAAAAGTATCATTTCTTGGAAGTGGGAAATAGCCCTGTTTAGCTATAGCATTACTTGATGTAGGATTTTAACAGAAGTTAGAAAAACAGTCAGGTATAGATTACAGATAACTTAAATGTCAGACAATGGAACTTGCAACTTATCTCCTGAGTTAGGGTCACTCAAAAATTTAGTAGGATTTACAAGTTCCTGAATCCATAGGACTGAGGGCATCATTAATTTTATCAATAACCATGATGAGTTGAAAGTATCCCTTATTAAATAAAGAAATTCAAATGTGTACCCAGTACATATTTATTTTCTTTTGTTAATAATCTCTCATAATAAATAAATAAATAAATAAATAAATAAATAATCTCTCATAATGCCTGTGTCCCATGACATCATTTTAGTGGAATTAAAGTCCAGCAGTCGAATATTAGAAAGTGATGTTTACCTTTGGTTGCAACCTGATCAAAGATTTTCTTTATTTATTTGAGAGAGAGAAAGAGCAGGGAGGAGCAGAGGGAAAGGGACAAGCAGACTCCATGCTGAGTGCAGAGCCCAACACAGGGCTCAGTCCCACGACCCTGAGATCATGACCTGAGCCGAAACCAAGAGTCCAACGCTTAACCAACCGAGCCATTCAGGCGACGCTGAATGAATGTTTTTAAGGAATTTATAGACTCCCATAATTGGGGAATTTCAAGATGAGCTGGACTTTAAGGTGACAGCATATCTAGGGCCTTAAATAACATGATCAAGACTCTTATCTATTCTACTCTCATATCTATTTTCCTCTGCTTTGGTTTTATTCACCAGCTGCTTCTCACCATATTGTAACTAAACAGTGTTCATCAGCAGATCCAAGTTTGTACTCTACCAATTTTGCAACTCCAGAAGAAAGAGAGATGATCTCCCCAAATATTTTCAACACAAATATGGGGCTGATTGGGGCCCATGCCTAGGGACACGTGTCCATCTATGAGTCATTCATTCCAACTCTGATTGGCTATGCCCTCAAGAAAGCTGCTTATATCAGAAGAGTTAACACTGCAGAACAGAAAGAAACAACAGGTGCTCATGCACTATATTTGCCCAGGTTTTTCCCTCCTGCCACACACTCACGAAGTCCCTAGGTTTTACCAAAAAAAAAAAAGGAAATGAATAATGTTACATGCTGAATTGTGTCCCCCACCCACACACAATTCCTATGTGGAAGCCCTAACGCCCAGGACCTCAGAATGTGACTGTATTTGCAGATAAGTCCTTCAAAGAGGTGATTAAGTTAAAATGGGACCATTAGGGTGTCCCCTAATCTAATATGACTGGTATATATATTTTTTTAAGATTTATTTATTTTTTATTTGAGAGAGAAAGAGTGCACGAGCGCGGGGCGGGGGGTGGGGGGGGGGGGGGGGGGTTGGTTAGGGAGGGGCAGAGGGAGGGGGAGGGGAAGCAGACTCCCCACTGAGCAGGGAGCCTGACACTGGCTCGATCCCAGGATCCTGAGACTTTGACCTGAGCCAAAACCAAGAGATGGACATTTAACTAACTGCTGCCCCTGACTGGTATCCTTAAAAAAAAGAAAGAAAAAAAAAGGCACACAGAGAGGTACCATAGATGGGCACACACAGAGGAAAAACCATGTGAGGACACAGTGAGAATGTGGCCATCTATAAGCCAAGGAGAGAGGCTTCAGGAGACACCAAACCTGCTGACACTTTGATCTTGAACTTCCAGCCTCCAGAACTGTGAGAAAATAAATTTCTGTTGTTTAAACCACCCAGCCTCCTGTATTTTGCTGTTGGCCTGCTATAGACTGAATGTTCATGTCATCCCCAGATTCCTCTGTTAAATCTTAACCCCCTTCCCCGTGTGACAGCATTGGAAAGTGGGGCGGGTCGGGGGATGATTCAGTCCCAAGGGCAGAGCCCTCATGAATGGGATTAGTGTCCTTATAAAAGCAACCCCTGAGTGCTTCTTCAGTCCTTCCCCCGTGTGAGCACATAGCAAGAAGGCAGCTATCTATAGACCAGGAAAAGGGTTCTTACCAGACACCAAATCTGCCAACTTCACAGTCATGGACTTCCCAGGCTCCCGAACTGTAAAAAATAAATGTTTGTTGTTTATAAGCCACCCAGTCTGTAGTATTTTGTTATAGCAACCCGAAGGGACTAAGACACAGCCCTAACAATCTAATACAAATAAAATCCTGGGAAGCTGTGGTAGATTGAATATCACCACAAGTTATTTGCACTTTCCCCTGTAAAAGCAAGAGTCTTGCACCCCCCACCTTGAATCTGACTGGCCTTGGGACTTGCTCAATCCCACAAAACGTGGCAGGAGTGATGGACAAGAGCTCAGGCCTCCAGAGGGCTTGCAGCTTCTGTCCCTGGAACCCACTCATCACATGAGGAAACCTAACCAGCCTCCTCCATGATGGGAGGCCCTGTGGGGAGAGAGGGTCTGTGCAGAGGGACCAGCATCCCAGCTCTTCCCCACAAACCATCGGAGGCCCCACTGATGAAGGAAATGAGGCCTTTCTGGACCAACCAGCCCCCAGGAGACCCATCAACTGAGTTTAGTCACATCTGGTGAAATCAGAGGAAGAACCACCCAGTGAATCCCCAAATTCATGAATGGCTTACTGTAAGCCACTAAGTTTTGGGGTGACTTTCTATTTAACAATAGACAGCTGAAACAGAAATAATGCAAAGGGACCTAGAGAATTTTGTTCAAAATGTTAATTTGTTTGTTTATGTGGTCTATATACAAGCATGTTACAACCAAAAGAGACTATTAAATCTTGCAAAACTTTTTTATGTAGATAAACAAAATCACCTATTTTATCAAACATTGTGTTTTGAACAAAATATTTTAATATATGATCGACATAGATGAATGTGATTTTATGGTTTACAATAACAGCAGTTTTCAGATGTTTCATGGTGCAAAGAGTTAAGTCCCTTATTCCTTCAAATGTCTCTTTCATGTTGCGCTGACTGGCAAATTGATGTATCATTGCAAACTAGAAATGTTCCTAGCATCATTATCACTCATCTCCAGTCTGTAGGTGCTCCTATTCAGTTTTTCTTCAACCATCTTTACTTAATTCTTTATTTAAAAATATGGGGCGCCTGGGTGGCTCAGTCATTAAGCATCTGCCTTTGGCTCAGGTCATGATCCCGGGGTCCTGGGATTGAGCCCCACATTGGGCTTCCTGCTCAGCGGGAAGCCTACTTCTCCCTCTCCCTCTCCCCCTGCTTGTGTTCCCTCTCTCGCTGTGTCTCTCTCTGTCAAATAAATAAATAAAATCTTTAAAAAAATAAATAAAATGTATCAATGAGCAAAACACATAGCAGTAGAATTAACAATAAAGTCACAAACCACCAGTATTTCCACAGTGTATCATATATTTACTTGAATACAGACCATCATTTTATTTTTTATTTATTTATTTTTAAGCTTTTATTTTTTTATTTGAGAGAGAGAGAGTGAGCAGGAGAGAGAGAGCGCAAGCTGGGGTGAAGCAGACTCCCCACTGAGCAGGAAGTCGGATGCGAGATTCCATCCCAGGACCCCGGATCACGACCTGAGCTGAAGGCAGGCACTTAACCAACTGAGCCCCCCAGGCACCCCAGACCATCAATTTAAACTTTTATTTATTTAATTAGTCTTTTATTTGCAGAAATTTTATTAATGGATTGTTAAAGAGCATTCCTCTGAGCACCATAGGCAAAATGGAGCCCTGAATAATGCCACATAATAATTAATAGCACAGCTATTCATGCTACATCAGTCATGGCCATGTACACTGGCAGGACACAGAAAACCTGCTGGTTGTGAACTGTCCTCTGTCCTCTCCGCTGCCCCATCTCATTATTCTTGATTCCAGGAGGATGTCAGAATACAAGTGAGAGTGATACTGTTGTAAAAGAAAATTGTGACTATCTTTTAATACATTTGAATTCTGAAATTAATAAAAATTCCAAACTCCTGTTCTTTGACTCTTATTAGGGAAAAATTGTGCACAACATATACAGTCATAGTGGGTCATAGGGGAGATTGAAACTGCTGCTCTAGATCATCCAGGATCTGAATAGATGGGAAGGATCAAAGGGTTTTGAGTGAAGTAGTCATTGTGATGTACTGAGAAGACCAATCTAAATGCAAAGTGAAGAATGGATTAGATTCATTATGTGGATGCCTAGAAATTAACTGGTTGGGATGTGATTACAATGGCCCAGTCAGGAATACACAGTAACTAGTATCTAAAGGTGGTGCCCAATGGACCTTACCTCCCAGTATTCATGCCCTGTATAGTCCTCTCCCCTTGAATCTGAACTAGCCCTTTCCTCACGCATAAGCACTAGATTGTGGCAGAAGTGAGTTCTAAGGCTAGGTCAGAAGACACCTTGCATCTTCTAGATTGGTCTGTTGGAACATTCATCTGGGGGAAAGTCAACCACCGTATAAGAAGCCCTGACTATCTGGAGACCACCCTGACATGAGAAAGCCCTTTGAGAAGCAGAGAGGCCACATGAAAAGAGATGTTCAGCCACCTCCAGTCCTTCTGGCCACTGTAACCAAGACATGTGAATGAAGAAGTCATCTTGGACATCTCACCCAGATGACTCTGTAAACAACTGCAGTTCCCACTGACATCTGGCTGTAACCTTGACAGAGATCCCAATCAAGAACTGCCCAACTGAGGGGCACCTGGGTGGCTCATTCAGTTAAGCATCTGCCTTCGGCTCAGGTCATGATCCCGGGACCCTGGATCGAGCCCCGCATTGGGCTCCCTACTCAGTGGGGAACCGGCTTCTCCCTTTCCCTCTGCCACTGACTCTATTTGTGCTCTCTAGCTCTCTCTGTGTCAAATAAATAAATAAAACCTTAAAAAAAAAAAAAAGAACTGCCCAACTAAGCCCAGTCAGCCCACAAAAAACAACAATGGAAATAATTACTTTCTATTTCAGGGCACCTGGGTGCTCAGTCAGTTAACTTCCAACTCTTGATTTTGGCTCAGGTCATGATCTTGTGAGATCAATCCCCACGTTGGGCTCCACGCTCAGCAGGGAGTCTGCTTGAGATTCTCTCTCTCCCTCTCCCACTGCCCCTCCCCCTCTCTAAAATAAATAAATATATCTTTAAAAATAACAATAATAAATTGCTATTTCAGGTAAGTAAGTTTTAAGGTAGTTTCTTATGTATCTATAGACAGACAAAATGATCTATAGGAAATATTATTACATGCTAATTGTTCCAAATCATGTCTGTTTCCTTCTGTGATAATATTAAATAAAAAAATGTGGTGTATTTGTTTGCTAGGCCTTACATCACAAAATATCACACACTGGAGGGCTTACACAACAGAAATCTGTTCTCTCACAGTTCTGGAGTCTAGAAGTCCAAGACCATGGTATCAGAAGGTTTGGTTTCCTCTGAGGCCTCTCTCCTTGGCTTGCAGATGGCCCCCTTCTTGCTGCATCCTCACGTGGCATCCCTGCTGTCTCTTTCTCTTCTCTTCAGTCACATTGGATAAGGCCCACCCTAAGGACCTCATTTTAACCTAACCACCTATTTAAAAGCCCTATCTCCAAAACAGTCACATTCAGAGGTGCTGGGGGTTACGGGTGCAACATATGAATTTGGGGGGGACCACAATTCAGTTCATAACACTGAGAGATCAAAACAATGTTGCCACAAGCTTGTTTATAAAGTGAAATACTATCTGTCATCCATAAATGAACACAGACTTAACAAATGACTGAACAGGGAAGGGCTACGGGGACGTATCTGAATTCGAAGGGGATTTACATGGATGACTCAGGGTTATATATGCTTAGTAAAATTCCCATATCCCTCTGTAACGCCATATCTACATCTATCTATCCTAGAGGTATTCTTGCTGTTTCTCACCACTATTACTTTAATGCTTAAACAGAGAAGAGATTGAATGGCCATTATAACCCTGGTTGCCTATTCGGTGCATGGTCTCATTGGCACTATGAGCATTATAAAGCAAGTCGAAAACTTGCTTTTCTTGCTCCTGTGGTGCTCAGAGTCCAGTAAGAGCTTGGAGAGTCACAAATGACTTCAGTAAAGGTAACTGGAGTAACAAACACACAAAAAACACTGGAAATCAGAGGAAAGGTGAAGAGAGAGCTCTCACATA